>NC_133000.1:26125000-26460000 GCF_048564905.1 Vicugna pacos
CCTTTGCTTAGACCATAGACCTAGCAGAACTAAGGGGTTATAAATGCAGGAATATTCCATAAAAATAACTCGGTTTATAAGAGGAGTTGATCACACTGATTAAAAAAAGCTAGGAGGCATCTGATGCAAAGCACGGCTTTTGGAGAGATTCAGCAGTATTGACTGGGAGAGCAAAACAGCAGAAATGCGAAAGGAAGGAAAGATGTGAAAAGGACTGCTCGCCTGTACTTTAAAAGCAGTGTGGTGTTTAACATCTTCGTCCTGTAGTCATTTCTCCTTATATGTGTGTATTGACATGGTCATTGTCTGTCTCACAATGCAAGCTCTCAAAGGCAAGCACTGTTTATAGAGCTTGGCAGGGAACACATAGACATTGACATTTAACACATGCCCTTTAGTAAAAAGAAGAGCATTATGGAGGAAAATGGGAATAAAGAAGACAATATATGTAAGAAAAAGGAAAAAGGACAACAAATTCCTTATTAATGAGATCAAGAGAATGAGAAATATACTATTTTTTCTATTTTATGAACCAATATTCAAATAATTCCGAAGTATTACATTCTTTATTTTGTATAAACAATTGACATAAGTAATGACTGTGTTGTTAAAAATAATTTATCTTCTGCCTAAGAACTATGCGGACTCAAAATGAATAATAAGGAGAACCTTGACACTGCCAGAGGGTGTGCCCTCCACTGACCCTGAGAGTACTGGGGTGGCTTTATGTATTGGACTATGTCTTTGAAGGCTTCCTCAGTTTTAATAATACAGTGTCAATTTTGGCTCACCAGCAAGCTTACTATTCAATATTTAGCTGCCAATCTAGTTGACCTGTACTCTAGATTTTTGTCAGGGCAAATAATATTAATCTCACTACTGCCCAATATCCAAAGTTGGTTTTCGAGAAAATAGCATTTAGCCAAGATTGTCTGAAGATTTTATAGTCTATCTATTTCTCTAGATACCATGTGCCTCTATTCAGCACATCCAATAGCTGTACATCTGAATTATTTCAGATTGTTGCCCCATAAGACTAGAGGGGCTAAATTGTAATTTGGTGAAATTTCATTAGCCCTCTATTGAGGGTCATCATAAGAAACAGACCAGTGCAATTCAAAGCTGTGTTTACCAGAAGATGTGCCTGAGAATTTTGTACAATGCTGTGGCCAGGTCCTCTTTGGAAGGGACTTGGAAAAAAGTTCGTTTGCTTTTACCATACAGACATTATGATTTACCTACTTATCCTATTTTCTCTT
The DNA here is from genome assembly GCF_048564905.1 of Vicugna pacos. Taxonomy (NCBI): domain Eukaryota; kingdom Metazoa; phylum Chordata; class Mammalia; order Artiodactyla; family Camelidae; genus Vicugna; species Vicugna pacos. Next base: position 26,126,260 of record NC_133000.1, read on the forward strand.
CTAATTTTCTACTGTAAGGGTTAGGATCAAACTGTGACCAAACTTTTTGTGTCCTAGCCTCATTTCTATTAGATCTATTTATACCTGTCTCCTGGTGACTTCTTTGCAACATGTTTCTACTTTGCTGTTTTGCTGGATTTTTGATATTTTAGGAACTGTCTTAATTTTCACTGGCATACCAAAGTACATAAATAAATGGCGTTTACATAAACAGATTTAGCAATATAGACATATTTTGAATTTTTAAAAAGAAGATTAAAACTGAATTTCAAAAAAGTTAATTTTTTTCAACTGTGCTATAGTCTCTTCCAAAACATACACACACAAATATACATTAAGTGTACTATAATATACATTATGTGTGTATATGTCTGTGTGTTTTGGAAGAGACTGTAACATAGTTGAAAAAAATAAATTGGGAATATAATATCAAAATTACTGAAGGAGGGGGTGGGAAGGGAAAGACTGGGAGTCCGAGATTTGTAGATCCTGACAAGTATATATAGAATAGATAAAAAAGCTTATACTGTAGAGCACAGGGAAATATATTCAAGATCTTGCAGTAGCTCACAGTGAAAAAGATTATGAAAATGAATATATGTATATTCATGTATGACTGAAAAATTGTGCTATACACCAAAAATCGACACAACATTGTAAACTAACTATAACTCAATAAAAAATTACTGAAGGATAATGAGTAATTATGATATAGATCATTAACAAAATTATACTTACTATATACTGAGTGCTTACTTTGTGTCTAATCCTGGGAGAGCTAGACTTCAATCAATTTTTAGTTGAGAAACCTGGAGCTGAAAAAAATAAATTAATTTCACTAAGGTTGTACAAAGAGTGTGTGTTAGAACTGAAACTTTTGCCCAGGTCTTTCTGATTCCAAATATAGCATCTATTTAAAAATCTCATGGGAAGCCTTTCAACATAGCACTGAAGTGATGGGTTCCTTAGTTAAAGCAGGAGCTGAAGAACCTTAGAGACACAGGTCAGCTTATCCTTTTCCCTTTGAAAATCCCAGCGGCATGGAACGGCTGCCAAATGGCTAAGCAAATCTTGAATGCATCAGTGGTAATATATTTATAGAAAGAAATGATTCTATTATACTCTGAAATGGTTGTACCACATCTTAGACCCGTTTGGAGAAACATACTTTAAGAAGGAATCTAACACACCAAAGTGCTCACAGGAAACAGTATTGTATATGAAATACATTGCAAGAAGAGTCTACACTTAGTCTATCAAAGAAAAATATGGCATCATTTATTATCACAATTAGATTGTGTCATAATAACTTACAACACGTAGTGGCATGCTCTCATGGACATTATTTTGGTCCTTAATCTAAGAGTGGGCTGGATGGTTCTGTTGTCCTGAACTGGAATTGTTAAGATGAACCCATGCGTCTGCATTCAGCTATGGGTTGACTGGGCAGCTCTGCTCATCTTAGCTGGCCTTTATCATATTTCTTATGTCTGAACTAGATCAACTGGGCTGACTAGCCTGTTCCATCCTTCTAATTCTCCAAGAGGCCAAAGAAAGTTATTATGATGAAGGTACAGAGACAAGAGACAAAATGAAAAGAGGCAAGACTCCTTGAGAACTAAACTTAGAACTGGCACAACGTCATTTTTGCTACGTTCTACTGGCCAATGCAAATCACAAGGCAAATCTCAAATACAAAGAGTAGGATGAGAGATTCAACTTTCTGATGAGAAGTACAGTCAAGTTACACAGAAATGGACATACATAAAGGGGGTGAAGAATCAGGGCAGTTTGGAAAACATTCTACCACAAATACTAAGTGAAATGACAAGATAGTTCTTTCAATATTTATTTTGATGTATTCCTCACATTATTAAAACTGTAACTTGACACAAAAAAATCCTCTAATTTGGGCCTTTATGGTTCTCTGATTCTTTGTACTCCCCTCCCTTAAATTTCCAGGCACTTAGCATTCATGTGCTGCTTTAGCTTTGAATGTGGTGAATCCCAAATTCCATCATTTCAGCACAGCCAACTATGATGGCTCAAGAAAATTAATCACTCTTTTTGAAAATACCAACATTAAATAGTAAGCAACTTTCAACATTTGGTCTCCCATGCAAAAATAGAGTTTCTAGAGCAAAATCTTGAACAGGACGAAACAGATCACCATTGATAATACCTCAGTTGGGCTCTAACCGCTGTATCTCTTTATTCATCTTTTGATAACACCATTGTTTATTTCCAAAGTAGCTCTTCCAAGATTTTCCTATATTCTTTACATGCACCTACCCCTTAGACTCAAAATTAGGCCAAGTGTTTTTATCTACTGAGAGATTATTACCATAAAATATAAGCCCATGGTCTCAGCTTATAGCTGTCACCAAACCCCCTGATCTCTGTAAAATGTTTCTCCTCTCTCATTATTTCTGTGTTAGAGGAAAATTTGTTTTCCTCATTCCTAATAAAGGTTAGCTTCTGTATTTCTTTTTCTGCCGTTGCACATTTCTGGGACTTACATCTTTTTTTTTTTTTCCTCCTCAGAAATTCTAGTGAGACTTCTCTTATCTGCATTAGAGTTATGTTCAGGTCTCCCTTATGTTAAAATACAAAAATGGAAAATTTCCCTATCAGGCTTATCTGATATACTTTCATCTTGCTTTTGGGGCTAATTTCAAATAATCATTTACAGTCTATGGAGTTAAACATACTACTGCCACATTTCTTAACCCCGTACTGTGGAACTTCTTCCTCACCTCCAAACTGAGACCCAAACCTTCCATGGAAATGTCCTGTAACTTTCTGATGACTTACTGAGCACAGTTAGTTTTTCTCCACAGTCTTTAACATTGACCTTTTCTACAACCCTCAATTTTCTCCTACTATGTGAAATCTACCCCTTCTTTCATTTTGTAATTTTGTTAACTCAATTTCCTTTTAGCCATGCCTCCTTTGTTTCTGCTCAGTCTTCCTTCCTGGCCCTTCTTCTTTATTCCTGACTAAATAAATATCTTGTGAATAAATTTAGTAATATTTATTGAGCACCTACTTTCTGCCAGACACTGGACTACATGTTTAATATACCTCTCTTCTAACCTTATCCAGACCCTATGAGACAGTTGTGATTAATTTCCAAACTGCAATCGCTTCTCAGCCTTTTGACTAAGATCAGGTGTATTTTCCAAATTGCAGGTAAAAAAATTTGAAATTAAGGTTAATTAACTCAGCTACATTTACACAGGTAGTACATGATAGAGGTTGGATTTAAACTGTCTACATTCAAAGATGTTGATCTTAATTACTACTATATTTGTCCAATACGTAGTGTTCTATATTTGTCTCTCAATATTTTCCCCTTTATTTTGTTGTTAACTTCACTATCTCTTTGATCTTTCTACTATCCTTTGTGTTCAAATCAGTCATTCCAACTCTGACCCCTCACCTGCTTTTTAGTCTCCTAAGGTCATCTTCATTTACCTGTAGATTACCTGTTCTGTAGTCCTATTTCCATCTGTCCTCTTATCATATATCCCCTGTGAAACTATGAGTAAAAGATGTGAGCTAAAATGTATTGAATGCCACACACTTTGTTATCATTATCATAACTCATAACAGTTACCATGCATTTATTTTGCGTCAATAGGACACTGTGAGAAGCATTCTCCACATATCTCATTTAATCTTATAAAACTTTAGAAAATTGAAAGCTCTAATAGCACTGGGCTTCATTAACACATGTTAACAGTAAATCAAAGGAAAAATAAAAAAAAATTTTGCTACTGTCTACAGTATTCATCTTACGCCTGGTTTGCTTCACTGGTGTAGAGTTCCTGATTTGGCCCTGAAGCATTTGAATATGCAACCCTGAATTAGCAAATAAGGACTTTCTTTTGATCTCTTTTCCCATTACATTTCTTCGACATGAATTCATCTCTCTCAAGCATCTTTATCTTTTGATGTTTTAGTACAACTTGAAAAAAAAACTAACAGAAATAAGAATTTATTGACTTGTTTCTGAAAATTCAATAGTAAAGTAGGGTCATACACTTTTTCACCTTTTGGCTCTGGTTCTTTATGATTATGGAGGCTCTGCATTTCTTGTGTGTCAGCTTGAGGACTATGCTGGCTTCATAAAGAGCCACAAGCATCAATCAACCGCAAATGTATTCTTCCTCATTCATATCCAGGGAGAAGGGAAATGCTCCCTCCCCTTACAAACGAACTGTATCCTGAGTTACACCTGCGTTGTACCACCCTGATGCCATTGGCAGTGCCATTGACTGACTTGAGTCAGGGTTCCTGAAGCATTTATCATGGTAAGAGAGTCAAATTGACTCTGACTCCTATACAAATCAGGCTCATCCATGGGAATCACAGCAGAGACCATCTAAAACCTCTTAATCTTTGCACAATGTAAGAGGGTGTAATATATGTTGTAATATATGATGCTATTTCCTTTACCTTCCTGCATGGGAGACACTCCAGTTTTTATATACTTGTGACTTGAGATTACCTAGCAGAGAGTCTTAAATATAGTAAGTCTTCAACATATAATTGTGAGCAAACATTGAACAGCTTGACAGTCTGTGAAGCAAAGGAGTTTAAAGTTAATGGGTTTAATGAGCACTACCAAAGCAAGCACAATTTAAGGTATAGATTATGTATGTATGTATATGTATGTATACATATATTCACACACATATTAGCTTATAAGTTAATACTAAGTTTATTTCCTTAAATATATATACACCTCTACTGCATATAGAGGCATACATTTTAATTGCTAAAGGAGGGGGTGGAGTGTATAGTTCAAGTGGTAGAGCACATGCTTAGCATGTAGTATGAGGTCCTGGGTTCAATCCCCAGTACCTCCTCTAAAAAATAAACAAACTTAATTACCCTCCTACCAAAATAAAAAGGATAATTAAATAATACAATAATGAATAAATTGCTAAAGGAGGTTACATTTTTCTCAATCCATTCAAAATTTTCTAAATAAAATACATGTTTTTCCTAAATTAACTGTTTCCTGGGGGGGCATTAGGAATTGTATTAATAAAATATCAATTTTTTTATAATGTTGAAAATAATTTATATTTAAATCACAGAATTCACATTTTTCAGATCTGTGAGACATAGTGCAAAACCTATTCCAACTATAGTGTCTATTCTCTTGATAATAGACCATGGGCAATAAAGAGTTACTGAATTGAATTGAATAATTCCACTTAGCTGTGGAGTCTTTCTGAATTTTGAGATTTAAACTAAAACTTTCAAATTTATCTACATTACCCATATCAGAAATTTGTAAAGAAATTCATAGGAGCAAAAAAAAATAGTATTAGCTGGAAATGATGCATTCATTTTTATACATTACTGCACAATAAAGACTTTTTAGACTTATTTTCTAAAGGATTAGGTATTTGACTGCTACACGTGAGAAAATAATTTCTCAGGATATACACAGATGTTTCATTCTAAAGGACTATGCTGCTGTATAATTCTTTGGCTAAAATGGATGTTTAAATCCCACCATCCAACTGCACCTTGACAAAGCATGCAGTGATATGAAACTTTCTTCTTTAAAGTAGCAGTCTGTGTAATTTAATGTCAAGCTCAAACATCTTGTAGCTCTTCCTTGAATTTCTGAAGTAGTGTCTGTGACAACCACCTCACAGCCTCCTTGTAAGCATGCTAAACAGGTTGTAATAACGAAATTTCTTTGGTAATGACAGATCTCAAAAAAAGCTGCAGTTGAGTTTTCTCTGTACTCTGAGTTTTAAAACCACTGCCTCATCATTTGTTTAAAAAAATTCGAAAGACTTTTTTCCATTTGCAAGATGTAAAGCCCTAAAATTAACTCCACTCGGGAAAAAGAAGAAGTTGACAGAAGACAAAACTTGAACTAGGCCTCCTTACAAGTTGAACAAAGAGAAATTTTGCAGAAGGCAGTTGAAGAAATGCATTCCAGCTAGAGAAGTATCATTCAATAATATAGAACTGTTTGCCTTACTTGGGTAGATTACTCTTTAGTTTTTAAAAATGTGTTCTCTAGGCATGTTCATAATCTTCTGGGAAACTTCAAAACCCTTTTGGGGCTGAGGGGTGTTTGGTATGCATTAAAACTATTTTCATAATAATACCAAGACGTTTGTTATTTTCACTGGGTAGGCATTTGCACCGATGGTGTGAAACCAATGATGGGTAAAATTGCTGGTACCTTAGAATGAATCAAGGCAGCGGCACCAGCCTGTACTAGCTGTCATAGTATTCTTCATGCCACACACTCACAGTAGAAATAAGGAAGTAATAAAGGTAACCAATGTTATTCAATTTTGACTTAAATGGGTGACTCTTTAATTATTTGCTGATAAAATGAGGGGTACCCCTAAAGCATTTTTGTTGCATACTCAGGTCCTATGATTATCTGAAGGAAAAGCACTTGTGAGACTGTTTGAAATGAGAGCTGAACTAGCCAGTACTTATTTATTTACTATTATTGTTTTAAAATAAAACACCAATTGGACTGAAATGGACAACTGCTCAACAAACTGTGTGGCTACTCATACTTAGGGTGTTGGTAAACATTTTCTCAAAAATGAATGATGTGAGCTTGCTATTTTAACAGTTTTTATTCCAATCATAAAATTTGAGATTTCAAGCAAAAATTAGAAGGTTGGAAAATTTACCTTTATCATGATACAAGATTTTGTTCTTATTTTACAATGAATTTAAAAATTAACCTTTAGTATGATTCCATTTAAATGAAGTGTACAGAATATGCAAATCCAGAGAGACAGAAAGATTAGTGGCTGCCAGTGTCTGGGAGAAGGAGATTGCAGAGAGATTCTGATGAGGTCAGAGTTTCTTTGTGAAGTGATGAAAATGTTCTGAAATTAGATGGTGTTGATGGTTGCACAACCTTGTGAAGATGCTACAAATCACTGAACTATACTCTTTAAAAGGGTGAATTTTATAGTATGTTAATATGTTATTATATATTATATTATGTTAACATGCTATATTTTACAGTATTTTAATAGTATATTAGGATAAAATTATATACTATAGTCTACTATATACTATAATGGTATAAAATAATAATTTTATAGTATGCTAATGTAAGTTATAGTATATCTCATTAAAAATTAACACAAAAATTTCCCAATTTTAGTTTCTAATGCAGTGAATATTGCTATAATCCAGACTACTAAAGCCCTTGGATATCCTCAGTAGTCTGAAAAATATGAAGATAACCTGAGGCCAAGAAGTTTGAGAACCACTGGCATAGGCTAAATGATTAGAAATTTAAATAATGATAATAATAATTGTTGTTATGAGGAACTAATGTAATTATCTGGAAATTAACAATTATCTTTATCTCTCACTCATGGCTGATCAGTTTATTTTACATTCACATTTACATTGGCAATCTGCTGTAATATCTTTGCAAATGAGCAGCCACCTGTCATTGCATTCTCTAAATCTGACTGCAGAAGGAACCAGGCTGATGGGTTTGTTCATTACAATTGCTCGTAAGATTAAATCCTTTCACACCAGGCTACCTCACGTGTCAGTCTTGCAGCAGGAACCCATATCTGGGTCTTTATACAGTGGTCATGTGGTATAAAGAGCAGCTGGGTATCCCTTCCCTATAGCGTGGCTCTAGGTGCACCAGTTTAAACTAGGAAGAGAAATCAGCTGGGGCATGTACGTAACTGACACATCCTTTACCTTCAGTAACAAAGGTGAAGCGTATTTGAGGAGCTGTATCTAGTTTCATAAACCTGGAGTGTAAGGTGCAGGGACAAGCACAAAGTGATGTTAATGAGGTACTTTTATTGAGAGATTTTCTCTGCCCTCCAAATTAAAAGGTTTGGAATTTATTCTTAGATACTGAGCCATAGCTTATCAAACTCTACCAATATGTTGTATAAGAATGTTTCCTAGTAAAACTCTAGTAATGGCAAGGAACACTTCTTACTTTCTTATTTGCCTTTGAGCCTCTGATTAGTAACTGTTCATACCAAGATTACCGTTAACGAATGAATGTATTAACTGGAGATGGATGTATAGGTTCTCAGTAGTAATAATTTAATAATAATAATAATAATAATAATAATAATAATAATAATAATAATAATAAAAGAACTTTGCAGATATGATTCAGTTAAGGAACTTTAGATGGGGCAGTTTTCCTAGATTATTCAAGTGGGTCCAATCAAAGCAGTCTTCCTGGCTGTGGTTAGAGTATGATGTAACAGGGAGGAGTCAGAGAGATAAAATGATGCTGTCTTGGAGGGCAGAGGAAGCGAACAGGAGCCCAGGAATATGGGTGTCCTCAAGAACCTGGAAAAGGCAAGGAAACAGATTTCCCTCTCAAGACTCTGGAGAGGAATGCAGCCCTGACAATCACTTGATTTTATCTCAGTGACACCAATGTTTGGTTATTAGCCCACAGAAACATAAGGTGACAAATTTATGTTGCTTGAAGACACCAAGTTTGTGCCTGACCAAGTTTGTGATAATTTGTTACAGCAACAATAGAAAACTAACACTAGCAATTACATTAATTTTCATAGAGAGGTGAATGAGGGATATGGGAAATAGGACCTGAACAAAAAACAAATGTGAGAGTTGCATCGTTTTCATTACGGAATGACGGTGGTGTGGAAGAAAGATATTGGGGCATGGTGTTCTAAAGTTTATTTTAATTGCAAAATAGATTTTGCAAAGGGTAATGATTTCAAATGTACTTCTTTCTGCAATAATCTGCACTGTTTTCACAACTAAATCAGTGTATCTACAGTCAGCAGGTTAATGACAAGGGTAGTTTACACGTTTAAATGAAGAGAGGGTTGACTAAACAAGCATTCTTACAGGCAATTTCTTCTTGCAAACATTCATATTCTCAAGTTTATAAGTCAATAGGCCTTGGAGTTATTAAAACTGAACTTTCAGAATTACAGGCAAATTCCTTGGATCAAAGACAAATTATAGAGTTAGATTTACTTTCATTTTATGATAACAATTATGTAAATATTGGTTAACCTTCGTCCTCAACTTTTTATTTCATATATACGTGAATACGTATATATAGTTAAGGGTTAACACTGCTTCACTTTCAAAAGTAAAATTGCATGTAGTTTCTTTCATAGTGTTGTGTTTTTAAACTTGAGAACTTTGATTTTAACAATAATTTAATTTAATAAGTATATATACGTATACACATATATTTGCACCTATGTGTGTGTGTGTGTATATATATATGCATATGTTAAAAGTTCTAATTAAAACTGGAGATTAATTTTAAACATAAATTTAGCACAAGTGACACTACTAATAACACAACAGAAAAAAATAACAAACTATATGTCATGCATTCATATATCTATGGAGAAAAAAATCAGTAACAAACTATATTGAAAACAAGAGAAAATAATACAACAGGACTGACAGAGATTGTGTAACAAAATACATAAGAAACAAAGAAAATATTGAGGAATTATTAAAATCAGAATCTCACAAACTGATGAAAATTTTAAATATATGTTTTAATAATAAGCATATGTGTGAGAAATTTGTTCATTAAAAGAGAGATACACTTTCAAATTAGCCCCAAGTTAACACTCAACATGTACCTATAAGAGACACATATAAAGAAGTCTCCCCTATTTCACAGGTGTCTTTGAATCAACCTGCATATTAAAATGAATGATCTTTAATCATCTTTAAGTTTTATTCCAAGGTGAGAAATAGCTTTTTAATATAGCATTTGGGAAGATATAAGCACATGCTGTAGAAAATCTATTTTATGTTTGGCAGATAACAATAAAAATCTGAACTCTTCCTTTTAATTCTGAACTTTCTGATAACATAGAAAGGGTGATGATCCGTTTATGTTCATGATAGGAAATTCTTCGGAGGCTCAAAAGGCCACATGCATGCATTGTCTTAAGGTTCCTTATTTAATCTAGTTAGTGGCCAACAGGAAGCATTAAATTTGGGCCTTGTTGCAAACTCAATGGAATTTATAAAAAATATATTATGAGATTTCAAATTATCATAAAAACGGTGGTTGTGACTTAAGGAGGTAATAAGGCAGTTTATTACCCGTTACCACCTTCTCAAGATATAAGTCCTCTAAGCTGCTAAAATGGAAGCCAGAATCGCATAATGAACTAATAGCAGATATAACCGAGGTTTGAAAAATAATTGGGGGGATGTAGGTTCTTACGTCTCTCATCCAAGAAAAAGAGAAATTAAGCACCTGCCTACGTTGAGACGTTTTCCAGGACCCAGGACCGTTGTTTGTAGGCTACTGTGATAGGCTGGCCAGTGACACTCCAACGAGGTCCACTTCCTGATCGCTGTAACCCGTGAGGATTTCCTTACATGGGAAAAAGACTTTGCAGATGTGACTAAATTCATGACTTTGAGATTAGGAGATTATTCTGGATGATTCTAGTGGGCCCAGTGTAACCACAAGGGTTCTTATGAGAGGGATTCAGGAAGAGTCAGAGAAAGATATAAATGTAAGGACAGAGGCAAAAGGTTCAAGCGATGAGAGCAAGGGTCCAAAGAATGCAAGTGACTTGTAGAAGCTGAGAAAGGCAAGGAAAGGATTGTCCCTCTTAAGAAAAATTCTTAAAGGAATATCTCTTTCAAAGTCTTGACTTCAGCCCAGTGAGACTGATTTTTGACTTCAGACGTCCAGATCTCTAAGAAAATAAAATTGTTTCGGTCAGGTCACTAAAATTGTGGTAATTTGTTAAAATAGCAGTAGGAAATGGATGCAATTACTTAAACTGGGCTAATGAGAGTTTACATGATACAACCACAGAGATTAAGAGTTCCGTTTAGGTGCAATCTCAAGTTCAGTTAATTCTTTATCGATGTTGAAGAATTCCTTCCCTAAAAAACAGCCTACAGGAAGGCGCTTGTAACAGATAAAGTCACATTCATTAGAACACAGGTTATTCAGCTTTGTTCTTCAATGAAGAAATAATTGAAAAGGCTGTTTTTTGTTTGCCTTTTAGAACATATCACTGTTCCTTAAGAATCAAATACTAATAAATAATAAAAATAATAAAACCATTAGTAGAATAATAAAATCAAATTGAGTTTTCAAATTCTTTGTTACATTTCTTTCTTTCTTCTGTAAACCCCCTTCCTTCTGATAAACAACAAATGTAGGAACTGGCACCTAAATTCCTGTCTTAAACCCTAAAAGAAATCTGCCCTGAAATTGAATGGAAAAAAATATCAAGGAGCTTTGGCAAAATTAAAGTGATTCTTAGAAGCTATGTTTTTAAATTATATTTTTATTACTATAATAATATTGCACATGGAAGTGGCTCTCCAATTATAAAGGTTGCTCAAATAAAAATATGATAAATAATTTAGATTATAGGATTTCTTTTTTAAATTTATGGTTTGCCTTCATAGCATTTTCAACTGACTTAGAAAACTTTGATAAACTCTGATATTGTACAGAATAAAAACATACTAAGAAAGGCTTTTTATAAGGATTATAAACACAATCTGCATATTATCTTTAATGTAATATATATATATATATGTGGTTTAAACAATTCAACAGTGCAAAGGTTGTATAAAGAAAAATCAGTCTCTTTCTTATCATCCTGGTCCCATCCTCCTCCCAAAAGGCAGACACTACAATCAGTCTCCTAATTATCATTGTAGAGACATTCAAGGCTCAAACACAGAGAAGGTATGCATAACCTCATTTTTCAAAACAATTTATTTTACTTTATTTATCTTTAAATTGAAGATAGATTACAATGCTGTGTTAATTTCTGGTGTACAACACAGTGATTTTATATATATATATATATATATTCCTTTTTATATTATTTTTCATTATAGGCTATTACAAGGTATTGAATATAGTTTCATGTGCTCTACAGTAGACCTTATTGTATATCTACTTTATATACAGTGGTTAGTATCTGCACTGGCTCTTCCATTTTTAACACCTGTGGTACACTCTCACACTCAATTGCATTGCTTCTTTTTTTAAAATAATATGCTTTGTTGGCCATTTTATTATCTATTTTTATAGATTTACTTGTTTTTTGAAATAAAAACATCATGTTTTCAATTTAAAATGTACCATCATTTATTTAATCAGTCCTCTGTGTGTGTGTGTGTGTGTATGTAAATTACTGTCACAAAGAAAAATTGAAAAGAGAATTTAGACACTGTATAAAAACCAATTACCAAAAAAACTAGCTACTTTAGAGAATACAGCCTACTAAAGAAAAGATGAAAAGGACAGAATGTTCTATCTGTTCAATATTTCTGTGTTTATTGTAGATTACAGTTGCAGTTTTGAATCATTTCTCCTCTTTAACCTTTGTTGTAAATTACTTGTTATGGGGCTAAACAGTAAAATTGTGAGTGATTAATATGTTTTTTCTCATATTAATATTGAACATTGATGTCTAAAACTCAGTTCCAATCGATTATGTCTTTCTTCATCTAAAATTATTTGTTTTTTGCAAAACGTGACTTCAATAAATAAATCACAAAATAGATTCCTCTGTCTCCTTTATTTCCATTATTTCTTCTGGGTGGTGTCTAAATAAATGCTTTTACATTTTTACGTGATGACAACACTAAGAAGAATAGAAAGGCTGATCCAAATTCCAAAGAACATCATATAATAAAATCCTCTGTAGTAAATTACACATATTCCCATCCCAACTCAGCTTCCACATATTGAAAAGCTGCTATATCTTTTAAAGTATGAAATTTATTTTGAGTGCCATTTTACTTAACATTATGAAAAGTGAAAATATTTTAAAATTCTGATCAAATGTTAAATGGGTGTGATAATATAGAAGAGTCAGAAATATTCAGATTCAAAAATTAGAATTCCCTATTTAACAGCTGAATAAGCTATAACAATTCATATTCACACTGAGCCTTAGTTTTCCAATGTCTAAAATTCAATTAACACCACAAAGTCATGTAACAAAAAGATAATGTGATATATGGAAAGATTTTTATTATTCAGTTCTATTCAAAATTAATAATTTGGAGCAATGATGAATGAGCAATTAAATGTTGGTGGCTATTACTGCTAATGATGTATGCCAAGCAAAAATATAAATATATCAGGAGATTTATTTGTAATGAAAGAGCATAGAGTTAAAAGAATGACTACGTGAATTCCATTTATGATCCACAAACTCTCCAGTTGTTTATATTTGAATAATTTCTGAGCCTCAGATTCCTCACTTATTATAAGTAAAGATTGTACCAGCTAGTGTCTGAAATGCCTTCTCTATGTTTATTATTAAATATTACATATATCATTAAATTCTTTCATTCAGTATATTATTAAGAAGTTTCATAGATAGTAATATATGGGTACCTATATTGATTGTGTACCTATATTGATTTTAAAATGACTCTTAGGCTTTTCCTATGCTGTGAGTATAAGAAGAATAGTATATAAATTTTATGGTTTATAAACACTAGGATATAGCAGTTTATCATTGTGCTAATTGTCACCAAGAAAAATAGCAAATCTTTACTCAAAATTGTTATCAACAACTTTTAGAAGGTTAGTATTCTAACATTAATACCTGAAACAATTATATCAAACTGTAACAAAAGCAGGAGACAACAGGGAAAGAGGGAAGGGAGGAAGGAAGGAAAGAAAGCATAGGATGGATTGTGGAGATGTAAAAATGGATAACACTCACAAGGTTTCTATGCAGGTAGCACAGACAGCAACCCTGAGTAATAAAATTACTCCCCAAAAATAAGTCAAGGAGATTTCAGAATGTACACTGAGAAATTACCTCACAAAATGGGCAATCAGCTAGTCAAACATAATTCAGTGTGATAAAAGAAATAAAATTTTAAAATAGCAGATTAGCCACAAAATGGAGTAAGGAAACAAATCACATTCTTGCTTTTTTTTTTAAGGTGACGTATAGTCATTTACAATGTTGTGCCAATTTCTGGTGTATGCACAGCATAATAGTTCAGTCTTACACATAATACATATATTCACCTTCATATTCTTTTTTATTATATGTTATTACACAATATTGAGCATTCTTGTCTTTTGTATGTTGTTTTTCATTTTGAGAAGCAGTCTACGAAAAACTATTTATTTTCTAAATCTTGTATTTTTTAAGTTGTCAACCTGTCTACACAATGATATCTGGGTTTTGATTGGCCTGGATTTTGTATTAATTGGCAGAAATTGCAAATGCTTATCAGTTGGACATAAAAAAGAAAACATTATTTTCTTATTGTTTTCCTAACCGCCATTTTCCAAACACAGTTCCTCAAATTTTTGCCAGGGTTTTTCTACTAGTCTCACTTACAAGTTTGCTGAGGCATCAATCAGTCTCCTGTGGACTAACCTGATCCTGCTAATGCAGTACTGGTTGACCAATCTATCACTTAAACCTATGTAAACAATGAACTTTATTCCAATACATGTACATAAATGTGAACATTGATAGGGTCTTTGATTCTTTTTATAATTATGTGGAAAAAAATGAACATAGCAGTCCTGAAGCTAATTTTACTAACAAATAAAAGTCAGGCATATATGAAATTTCATTTTAAACTGCATTTCATTGACTCCCATAAAAAAGAACCAGCAGAAATACATCTGTCTCTTTTAGTAATGTAACTGTACCCTGAGTTAAGTGATTTATTTAATCTACATAATTTTAAAAACAAAGACCAAAGGACTCTAAAGGGAAATCTTAGAAATGACTAGGCAGGAAGTTATAGCATGTCTAAGGTAAGTGAAGATTATAGGGCTTTGAGAGTCACTCATGTATCACCTAAAATGACTTTATAAGTTTATGACTTTCCTTTCTTTATCCACAGGAATAGAGATAATAATAATTATATCCAATTTCACATATTTGAAAACGTATTTTCTTGTCATTCTCTTCTGATTGACTCTGAATAATACCAGCATATTCATTTTGAGGAATATAACAGATGAAATTTTGTCAGCACTGAACATTTTTTTACGTCACTATTTCATTTGTCCCAATTTTTCTTCCTGTACATGTATAAATACCAAAGAATCACATCTATTAAACATGCATTGTGTAGCAATCATCACAGGTTTTCAATTAGATCTAAATATAGAGCAGCTGAGACCAATATAAATCTGAATGAATAACGTAATTTATTATATTATATGTAATAAAATTATAAATGTTTTAATAAATGCCATTCATTGTGCAAGTCTCAACAGTACCCAACAAAAGTGTTTGCATGTAGCAAGTGCTCAATAAGTTCTGCTTAGTGATAAATGAAGGGTAACACATTCACCAGCAGCTAGTTAAAAACACTGACTTTATGTGGCAAAACGTGGATTGCAGTATAGATATAAATGTACTCAAATATTCATTTACCATGTGCTGTGGTATGCATTCTAGGGTAAAATTGGAATAAGTTAGTTTTACAATATCATGGAGTTCAGAATATGATAGATAAAATAGCCAGTTGTATTAATTTAAGCATTTGAGAAAGAGGAGAATCTGTGCTGGTGAAAGAATCACATAAATTTCCTTTGATAGGTTACAGATTTCACATACTTCACCATTGTGTGAATTTAGTAAATATATACATATATATCCATCTAGTTCATCCTAGGCATTGTGAAATACTCACACAGGCGTACATCACACACATACATTTATGCACATAGTAAATGTAATAAAGAAGAATTGAAGAAAATGGTTTTGGTGTGTTTTATTTCACAGGAGCTACTTCAGTAAACATTAGACGCTTATTAAGAATCCACCAAGCTTATTTAAGTGAGATTGGATCAAAAAGTAATACTCAAAAAAGACTTTGAAATTCTGTCCTGGAAAATACATCAGAAAGGTTGAAATTTAAAAAAAAAAGTTACCATTGGAAAGTGAATGAAAAATTTAGAAAGAAAATGTTGTAGAGTAACTTTCACAGAATATCAAGAGAAACCAAGAGAAAAAAAAAAATCCTTAGGGACTTCTTTCAAATGGTCAGCCATTCTTAAGGTAAGACACTGGAAAATGCAGTGGTTAAGGAAAAGAATCAACCAAACTGTATGAATTTGTTCAGGCAAGGAAACACAGACATGATTTACATAGCCAAACTTTAAGGAGTGTATTTTTAAAACAACCTCTGACCTATTTTCTCTGAAGAATCATGTCCGAATAAAAAGACTTTCAGTTTATATATGGAAAAAAAAAACAGCAATTCGGATATTTTCTTTTTTTATCTCATCTTTCTTTCACACACTTTTTCCCCTCTGTTCCCCTAACTTGTTTACTGTCTGTTCTTTTTTTTTTTACACAGTAACAGTGTCAATTCTAACAGTAGTTACCTGATGTAAAAATCTGATGTCACATTTTCAATAGCTATAAAATCACAAATCGTCATATAATGAGAACACATTCTCCCATAACTGGAGAACAGGAACCTCTGCTTTCAAGGTGTAGGTCATGAGAGCCACAAGGGTGATCACAAATTTGCTGTTGTTGAACCAGTTATCATTCTAGGAAAGAGCTGGATAAGGTTGTCTTGGAAGGTATCAGCTCTCTAGTTCAAGACAGAGGATCTAATGTCCTTGTCAAAGTCATGGGAGGCAATCTAGACCACACAATTCCCCAGATGCCCATCAGTGTATAAATTACCCTTTAAGACGACACAAACCTCTGAGGGAAACAATGACATTAAATCTGTTGATACTGATGAAGACATGATTCAGAGAAAATTCTGAGTTTATCAAACGTCCCTGACACAAATGATATCGTTTGTGGTCTTAGGACCACAGCATTGATATGAATATGTGAAACATCATATTGGTCTAAATAATGTGTTCTTATAAAGCAAAATGATGTTGTTATAAACAAGTTCATCTTAATTTTCAATAATCAGTTGTATTTATTCAATATTTACCAAGTGCAAGGGCCTATGCAAGATAACATAGACAAAAGAGATGAAAACTATGGATCTTAGTTTAAGGGAGATTAAATTACTTTAGTGTAAATACACAACACACTAAAATAACACTAATAATAATAATACAGTTCGGATTGTGAGATTCTTTGTTTACTCATTTTTTTGGCTGATATAGAGTTTTGTTGTTGTTGTTTTTAATTAAAGTATAGTTTATTTACAATGTGTTAGTTTCAGGTGTACAGCAAAGTGATTCAGTTATAACATGTATATATATATATATATATACACGTAATTTTTCAGATTATTTTCCATTATAGGTTATTACAAGATATTGAATATAGTTCCTTGTGCTACACAGTAGGCCCTTGTTATTTATCTATTTTATATGTTAATCCTAATCTCATAATTTCTTAATTTATCTCTTCCCCACCCTCTTTACTCTTTGGTAGCCATAAATTTGTTTTCTATGTCTGTGAGTCTATTTCTGTTTTGTAAATAAGTTCACTTGTATCAATTTATTAGATTCTACATGTAAGAGTGATGTCATATGATATTTGCATTTCTTTGACTGACTTATTTCACTTAGTATGAAAATCTCCAGGTCCGGCCATGTTCCTGCAAATACCATTATTTCATTACTTTTTATGCCTGGTGCAGCCACTATGGAGAACATTATGGCAGTTCTTTAAAAAACAAAAATAGAGTTATCATACGATCTAGCAATCCCAGTTCTGGGTTTACATCAGGAAGAAACTCTAATTCAAAAAGATACATGCACCCCGGTGTTCATGGTAGCACTATTTGCAATAGCCAAGACTTGGAAGCAACCTAAATGTCCGCCGACTAACAAATGGTTAAAGAAGATGTGGTATATATACATGTATATATGTACACACACACACACACACACACACACACACACACAACGTTTACTCATCCTTGATGAAAGTCTATAGCTAGAAAGTGTCTAAGGTCCTATATGACTAAATCCTAAGGTAAATACTAAGTAAACCTGGAAAGCCTGTGAATGCCACTTTTTTCATATATTACCAGCCATTTAAATAATGAAATTGTAGTACAATTGGCAGATGATCTCATAATTTTGAAAAATGGGTCATTCACACAATAGATGTAAAAGCTTTTGAAATGTTTTGATATGTACCATAAAAAATCACTTTAATGCTAACATATACATATTAGAACATTGAACTATATCATCGATTTATCTGTTATGTCAATGAGACCTACTTTAATTACTGCACAATTTATGATATCAGATATAACAAAATATTACTAGGTCATGTTTCAGCTAACTTATGTTTAAAATAATTTACAATTTTCCAGCTATCTTCCAAATACATGTTTTTGTAAATTTTCCCTTTGATTTATATAAATTTTCAAAAGGCTGATTTACTTTAGTTTTTAACAGCTTTACCCGAAGAGACCTGGGGGTGGAGTATAGCTCATTGGTGAAGGTCATGCTTAGCATGCCCTAGGTCCTGGGTTCCATCTCCAGTATGTCCATTACAAAATTAAAAATAAATACATAAATTTTAAAATTTTAAAAAAACATTAAAAAAAACAGAAAAAGATTTAAAAAGAGAGAGAACTAAGGATGTTCTTTTTGTCTCCTTTTCCCACTGATTTTCTTCCACTTATTCTTCCCACCAGTCATGATTTGCTTCATTTTCTGATTGTTCAGGCATCATTTTTCAGTGCTACTATCTTTGTTAAATTTAATTTTCACCTCTTATAAAACTTTTTTTCACTTAATACAACCAGAGCCTCTTGACATTTATCTTTTCACCAGGATTCTTTTATTCCTTGCTACAGGTTGCCTCTGTCTATTCCTTTTCCTCACCCTCTCTACTGCTAATGGGAGAATAGTACTACGTGTATTCATACACTGCCTGCTTGCTCCTTATCACATTCTGAAGAGCATCTGATACTCAGTTGCAGTGATGAAAAGAGCTTGAACAAAGAAAGGGAAAAAGCCGATAGCTGATGGCCTTCCAGCAGGATTGTGAAATCTTTCCTCGAGGGAGAAGCCAGCTGTTGCCATGGCATTTTGCCCAGTATATTGAATCAGGTAGCTTCTTCACTGAATGGAGAATATTGGCATCTTATTATCACAGGTACCAGAGGTCACATATGTCGCAGGCACTTATGATATCTGTAAGCTACTTAAATGAAATCATGATAACTCACCAAGAATCAGACATCTGATTTTAGCCCTGCCTCTGCCGGTGAAAAGCTACATCAGTCAGTGCAGACAAGTAGCCTGGCTCTGTTTTGATTTAACCAGCGGTAATCAGGGTTAAGGCTACGCATTTAAATTGGTTATTGAGGCACTTTATTTACTGTTTAAATGTGAATGCTCTATCAGCAACAGAGGGTACTGAAAATTATGATATTTGGAGTTTGTTAGATAAGCAAAGAAAAATATGCCTAAGTTTGACATTCAAAATTCTTAAGAATTTCCTAAATAATCATATTGTCATTGGGCTTCATGAAAGACAGATCATCACTGAATTAAGTAGAGCTCAAATTACTCCTGTAGTTTATTTCTGTGCCAAAAATAAACAAGGAAATTTTCAAGATTATTAAGTGACATATTGTCTATTGCCAAAGAAATATCTAGTAGATTAAGAAGGTGTTGATAACAATAAAGAGTTTTTAAGTTTGGAAGATTATGTCACCATCTGGGCAATAGATGCCTTGGGAAAAATGAGACGTGCTTATTCCTCATTACTTCTGAGCACTCAGAGGTCCTTGAAATTGATGGGGAAAGAAGGGGGCAAACATATTCTGCTGAAGACATGAGGTTATTTACACATTTCCTGGAGATAAGAATCACTGCTCTTTTCCTGGCTTAACTCTGAACTCATTTACATTAAGAACATAGAGAAATAACAGCTGATTGTGTTATTTACCATTGTGGTACAAGGCAGAAAAGCTTAAGAAAATATAACATTATTTGTTTTCTCTTCAGTAAAGCAATATATGTTAACCTCTATTAACAATTTTAGTGTAAAGGTATTTACTAGAAAAATCATGCTTAGCATTAGTATTCAGAAATGACAGCTAATTTTATTTGTCCGCTTAAGACATATTTCAGATGGCTGAGCACACTCATTTCAGGGCTTCCCATTCAAGCCATAAATTTGTGCAACATGGTCTGTTCATTAAATTGACTAATACTGTAAAATTCTGAAAGAAACTCTTTATTTTTTAATATCAATTAGTTTTAAAGATTTATTCTGCTTTATCAAAGAATTTCTTTATCCATCCGTGGAACAGTTTATTGGATAAACCCACTTTGAAAATTCCCTACACTTTTTCAAAATGGCTGCAGTTTAGTAAATTCAAGATGAATTCTTCTCTATTACATATCTAAGCATAGTGAAATAAAGGGGATTCTACAAAAATGACCTTGAGAGATCGCTTACTGTTGACTAAAGGATGCTGGGACCAAAGGAACTGGCTTTCCCCAGCAGGAAATGTAACACCTAATCTGGGCAAATTTTCATGCCGAAAGGGCATTAGGAGAGCATATAAATTTCATTTAGACAATTCTTAATGTAAAAAAGAGTGTGCATAGTTATACAGTGTAAGAAGTGAGTTTTATTATAAGGTAGAGAACTGGAAACATAATTAGATATGCTGACCAGGGTAGGTTTAACTTGGAAATGGTGAGTGCCACACTCTTTCAGACAACTGGTTCCTTTCCACAGGTAACCTTTTATATTTCCAGTTGCAGACCAGGCTCCCAGCAGCCTATTCATTTTCTATTAAGAATGAAGCTTTCCCACAGATCTCTTATAAAAAGTGAGATTCCCTAAGGAGAATTTCCAAGTGGAACTCAGACTCATATTAAGACTCCAACAGGGCCCAAAGATAATACCTCATGAGATGGTGGGGCATTCAAGTGGACCACATGTTTTCTTTTTCTTGCTGCCTTTTGCTCTAAGTAACTTTACATTTTATCCAATAAGGTATTTTTCATAATCCATTCTGTAAGAAATTGTGGAATTTGTTCAAAGCCATTTTGCATGGCCAGGGGTAGACCTAGAAAAGACTCCCATGAATGATATGTATTAACTATGTAAAGAGCCATCCAAGACCACAGCAAGAAAATTAGTCAAAGTCAAATCTATTCTTATGATAATCCTCTTACTTCATTTGCTCAGTTCCTTCCCTACTGAGGATAAAATAGTTTCCAAATTTCTCTATCATTCCTCCTAGGAGTTGTCTCCATGAGTTTATGTAAATAATAGTATATTTTATAGTTTTCTTCGGATTTTTTTTCTTCAACATAGAAATCATTTTACCAAAGCTACGTGATCCTAAAAATTAAGGAACAGTGTCACAATATTTATATTCTGGGGAAAAAACGCTCCTGGTTGGGGGAAAAAAACCTTCTTCAGTGCTAAAAATATAATGAGTAGGTAAAGTATCAAATTAAAAACTTGGAAAAGATTATTATAACTGAGCAAGCACTAAATGAAAAACAGATTGCCTTTTCAATAAACACTAAGAACAAGACCTTAAGCTGATAAGCACAAGGCAACCTGAGATCTAACATCAAATTTCAAAGGTTTCAAAGATTTATTTATAAGAAATTTCCATGTGTTGGAGTGGGAATGTACATTTTAGAAAATGAGTGTAAAAATACTGAGTGTCTTTCCTTTTGTTTTTTGTTATTGTTGTTCTTAACCAGCAAAGCAACTCTAAGGAAATTGCAAATAGCATACAGTGTGTTTTTTTTAACACATATCATGCATATATCATATATTTTATTAATTTTATGTAGTAATTTATTTAATGCTTTTCTTTTCTCCTTTCCTCTGTTCACTGCTAAATTCTCTGCATCCAGCATGGCACCTGGCACATGGTGAGCTCTGAATAAATAATTATTGAATGAATTTGCTATTTTGAAAATTCAGTACATATTATCAATAAAATGGAAAAAACTGAACTTGATAACCATGTTAATTGGCTTATGATAATTTTTATTTTGAATTTCTCATTTCAAGGAACCCAACTCTCATGTGGAAAAAGTGGATGATATATTGTAAAAGTAATTTCAAATGTAAGTTTCTCTATTCTTGGAACATGAAAATTCTTCATTTTCTCCCACCTTGTTATATTTCTAGCTGAGAGTGACCTGGAAATTGTTGAAGCCTCATGAAAGTCAAGGTTGTTCTTAGGTAGAATGGGGAAGTATAGAAATGAAGTTAAGCTGTCTACTGTAAACATTTCTTGGTAACTGTAAAAGAAAAATAAAAAAAGCTCCAATTTTAGTCATTGGTAGCCTGCAAACTAATTTACCAGTGCTCAAATCAAAATGTTGAAATCAAATATCTAGCTTCAGTACAATCAGTAACACTCCCAACTATCTATAATAATTATTGAGTTTGATGCTAAAACAGTGGAGGAAAAATCCAGGATTCCTTCCTTCAAGGAGTTCTTTTACTGAAGTCTCACAAATGCAGTTCAGAAACAAAGCAGAGATAGGTGACATCTTCTACCCAAGGGGTCATTATAGACTCTCATGAAAGGGGAACCTAATCTAAGTTGAAGGTGTAATGGAAAGCTTCCTTAAACAGGGAATGTATCGGAGCTGAATACTTCAGGATTTGCAAGAAATATCCATGTGTTGGAGTGGGGATGTACATTTTGGAAAAAGAGTGTAAAAATACTGAGATATTTGATTAAATACATCGTATTTACCTTGGGGTAACTGCAAATCATTCATCATAGCTATAGTTAAGGCTCCTGTGAGAAAAGTAATGAAAAACAAGGCTGGAAAGGTAGGCAAAAATGAGCAGTGAAAGCCTTGGATTGATTCTCAAGAACTGCAAAGACAGTGATGGTTCAAAATTTCTGTACGTGTATGTCTTACAAGTGGCAAACTGTTGGCTGTCGAAATGTATAGAGAGATACTGGTAATGTGTTTGGAAGATATTTGCATATTAAATACTGTTTTTTGTTTAGAATATCTGTTGTTTTCTTCCCTAGATTGAGAGAATGTCTACTTTACCTGGTATTAATACAGCCTCTCCTTGTTTCTTTACATCCTATAGCTTTTACCATTATTTAACTTATATGTCTTTTTTATTGTTGGTTTCTAGTAGACAGAATATGTATTATCACGTTTTTTTAATCCACTCTGACAATCTTTCTCTTTAAATTGGAGTATTAAAATCACTTACAATGAGTGAGAGGATTTTGTTTAAATATATCATCTAATTGTTTTATTTTAGTCCCAAGTATTCTTTGTTTATTTCCTTTTTCTTGTCATATCTTATTATGTAAGAATGTTTTAGCATTCCATTTTATCTCTTCTATTGACTAATTCACTTCTTTCTTATGTCATTTAGTAATTTCTCTAGAATTTACAAAATATAATTAAGTTATCACATTCTAACTTCAAATAATACTATTCTAATTCATTTACAATGTGTACATGCCATGGAACTATATGCTTCTGTTTCTCCTTGTCCTTTATGCTATAATGTTTATACATTTTCAATACATGTTACACACCCCATATATTATTATGTTTTTCCTTAAGTTGCCAAATATTTTAAAAGAAATTTTAGAAATGGGAAAATTATTTTATATTTACCCCTGCCCCTACATTTCTGGACTATTTTTTCTTTGTCTAGGTCTTAGTTTCTATTCCAATTTTTTTTTCCTGCCTGGAGAAATCTCTTTTACAAATTTTTGTTGTGTAGATATGCTGTCAACAGATTCTCTCAAGATTTGTATGTCTAAAAAAAGTGTTCTTGTCTTCTTTTTTGAAGGATATTTAATAAGATATAGGATCCTCATTTAATAGATTTTTCTTCGAACACATTTAAAAATGGCTATTTCGTTTTCATGTGTCTTGCATTGTTTTCTTTTAAATAGTACATTATTCTTATAGTTGTTCCTTTTTACATGAGTGTGGATTTTACCCTCTTTCTTCTTCTGATTGTTTCTTAAAATGTTTCTCTTTGTTATTATTATTTTTTAAGTTTTATTGTAATGCATCTTGGTATTATTTTATTTGTGTTTATCTTGATTATTTGAATATGCCCATTTCAGATTTTCATCACGTCTAAAATACTTTGGCCAATACTATTTCAAATAAATTTCTGCTCTTTCCTCCACATCCCCTCCTTCTGGCATTCTCACTAAACCAATCATTAATTATTTCATATCGTCCCACAGACCACTGAGATTCTACTTTCTTTTTTAGCATTTTTGCTTTCTATATTTCAATTTGCATAGTTTCTGTTGCTCTTTGTTCAAATTCACTGGTTTGATCATTTTTTTCCTGTAGTGTCTAATCTGTTTTTAAGCCATAGAGTGAAGTTTTATTTCATATTTTGTATTTTTCAGCTTTAGAATTTCCATTTAGCTCCTATAGTCTTCATTTCTGTCTTCATTACATTCATATTTTCTTCGAATCCTTGAAAATATATTAGTGATATCATACATTAGTAATAGGATCACTTTTGATGATTTGATTCACCATCATAGGTGGTTCATATGTAATTCATATATATGGGCTAATCATATATATATATATATACATATTTGTGTATTTAATGTAACTATTTTTAAGTCAGTGTCCTTTTATTGCATGACTGCTCTTATTTATGGCTTTTGATTCTATTGAATGATTTTTCCTTCTGGTTATGGGATGTAAGTTCTTGCCTATTGGCATATCTAGAAATTTGTATTGTATGTGCAACATTATAATGTTGTATATGTTAAGTATCTAGATTTTGTTTTCTTCTTTTGAAAAGAGTATGGAATTTTATTTTGGCAAATATTTAATATCTTTGAGCAACTTGATCCATTTAAGTCTCATTTTTCAGCTTTGTGACGATGAGTATAAAGTATCTTTTGCTCTAAAACTAGTTTAGCCATACCCCTAATTGATGACCTTGCTGCAATTTCTATTGAATGCTACATAAATTCAACAGGATCTCTATACACTGATTATTTAGGTCACAAATTCTCCCAATCCCTGAGATCTAAGAGTTCTTTAGGTTAGAGTTTCTTGGTAGTTAATCCTTTCTTGGTGATCATCCTTTGCCTGAACTCACTGCATATCATTCTCTGTGTCTGTAGCTTAGACTTAAAAGTAGGACTCAAGGGAATCTCATGCAGATTTAATTACATTGCTTCTGAAATTTTGGCTATTTCATTTTCCTGAACCCTTTGTCTCCTCAGCTTAGCAAGACTGCAAGGCTCTGATGGGGTTCACTCGTTTTGTGCAGGGGATATAGTAAATTCTTCCAGGTTAGCAATAACCACAACAACAACAAACAAACAACGAACAGGATGATTGTATGGTTCACCTCATTTTCCTTTTTTTCTTGTGGGACACAGGCTTATGCTGCTTTTTTCAATATATGAAAATAGTTATTTCACACATTTTCTCCGGCTTTCTTAATGTTCTAGCTGAAGAGCTTGTTTAATACCAATTACCCCATCATGGTCAGAAGCAGATATCCTAGTCAACTTATTTTAATTACCTCTCTTCTCCACTATTTGAGGGCTAGGTCTCAGCCTTTAATTTTTTCTTTATTTTTTATACCTAGCTGTGTACTTATATTGCCTGAGGCTCTGCAACAGAAAATATGGATATTTAGCTCTAAAAATAGACTGAGTTAATGGTATAGATGTATACATTATCCATATATGGGTGTGTTTGAAGATATTCAATTTCATTACTAAGAAAGTATTATTTTCAATTATAGGCTCAGAAACATGTGCCATATTACTAGGAAATTGACCCTCTGTTCTCAGTAGTGGCTGATACTTTTTTTTTTTTTTTGGTCCTTTTCAAATGTATATTCTTTGTTCCCTGGCTACTTGCTCTGAATCCTGCCTGATCAGCATTTGCACAATTACCACTGTGGTGATAAGAGGGTTGATGCATCCAGTTTGCTTTTAAGCAGTAGTAATATATTCCAGATTGAGTCGTAAGTGAAACTGGATTCCCCTGTGAGGCAGAAAATAAATGCCGTGACACATCCCATGTGATTTTTGACAAATATTGCCCATGATACAAGTGCCCAGATTGTATTACTAAGAATGTTAACACTGGCTCTTATGTGGGCTACATCTTCTTTATACTTTTGTGTTTTGCTTTCATTCTAAGTCCTCTGTTCTTTCGCAGGAAGTCTTCACAGTTCTGAATCTGTAAGAAGTTAAATTCCTTCTTTCCTTTCCTACTTTGTGAATGCTGAAGCTGATAACTTCCAGGCACTCACCAGCAATTCTGCTTTCCCATATTTATCATTTAGATAGATCTAGTTCTAAAATCATTTTCATCTTTTCCGGGTACTTGTAAAAAACTTGTGCTTTAAACACATCACATTTTCCCAGAGCCATTTATTCTGCTTTATTTTTTCTAATCCTGGCAGCATTAGATTTTCCTCCTTCACTTGTATGTATTCAGCAGATTCTTAATTGTAGAAAGAGACAAAGAATGAAATATACTGTTTATACTATATAGAATCATATAAACCTATTCTCACTTAACAGCTTGCAATTTTAGGTGAATTGTACAACCTTTCTATCCCTCAGAAGTCTTACCTATAAAAGAGTTCAAAAGGCTGCTCTGAGAATTAAAAGAAACAGGCATGCTTTAAATTGTTTCAGTACTTACAGTAGTCCCCAGCATATAAATGCTTCAATAAACTCCATATTACATATAATGACCCTCCTGTTATTCTTTCTCAACATTCAATTACAAAACAAAATTTTAGAGGTGACTGGGGCTTCAAGAGGAACAAAATTATCTCCAAATGATCAAAACCTTGTTGGACATATCTGTAGACATTTAACATTAGATGCCTACCCGGGGCCCTTTGAAATTATAACAGTTATCTATAATCCATAGGTCAATGTTTGCCAAACTTTAGGAACAAATTATTAGGTGAATTATTCATTTGTTCTGTCAATACAATTTTATGTATTTGTTTATTGTCCATCTCCTTGATTAAAATATAAGCTCTATAAAGGATTCCTGCTTTGTTTACTTTTGTATCCCTTATGGCCTGCACAGACTGGAACATACTGAGCATCTAATAAACACTAGTAAATAAAATGTAATATATAGTCAAATGTTTTACTGCTAGTGTATTTAAATATTTAACTGTAGAATTGGTAACACTAATGATTTATGCGTTTTTTTCACATAATCTGGTCTCACCTGTTTTGTAATGATTAACTGAAAGAAGCTATATAAACACTATACTGTCTATAAACAATCTAAATTATTTATAATTAAAAGGTTAATAAAATTATAGCAATAGTATCATTTTATCATTATTGTTATTACTGTTATTATTCCAATTTGAAGATTGTGTCTCTGATTCATTAATTAAAAAAAAACATGAACAGAAAAGAAAAAATATCATGTTCCAAGTGTTTTCAAGGAGTCTAAATTTTGGGAATCATAGGTGAAATGAAGATCAGTTATAAATCCAAGCTCTGTTTCTATGAAAGTGTGTGTTGATTAGCCCACTGAATTCAGACCATCAGAGAATGATGTGCACAGTGAGAGCCTCAGCTACTGGTATTTGAGAATCAAATCAGTAAATGATAATGTAAAAGTCCAGCCAGTCTAAGACTATTACACAGCTTCAGAATGACACACTCTTTGAGAATTTCTGGAGAGGCAGTTTTAAGAATGTCTCAAAATAGAATAATCTTTTGGATGCTTCATGCTCTTTTACTCTGTGGAACACAATCAAGAAATAGAAGCAAAATAGGGGGAAAATACAGTCTAATTTTGCAAAGTAATTGGACATTTTTGTTTTGTTGCTACAGCCATAGAGATCATCTTCTGATTTTCTTCATGGGAGGAAGACTTGAGTTAATAGCCTGAAAATTGTCAGGCCCCTCAGGTGGGTTTCAAGCTGGCCAATCCCCTTCATAACCAGTTAGAATACATGCCAGTTTCAGTTGTTGGCAGTCATTTGTATGACCTGCCTGGCTTCGTATCACAGCAGGTTGGGAAAATATCCAACAAAGCACCACTTTGAGATAGAATTGAATACCCACAGCACAATCAAATTGAAAAGGAGAAGAAATTGGCCATGGTTTGGAGGAATTTGAACAACTAAAACATTGCTAAACATCTTGAAGCACTGATGCATATTACATCACTTGCCAATAACTTAAAAATACCTTCAATAAAATATATTTTTTAAATGTAAGTTTTCTTCTAAGGAAATGTAAAATTAATTTGATGTCAAAATTGGAAAGTCTTACTAAAATGAAAATAGCATGTTAGTATAGAAATAACTATAATTACACATACGTTCAAATATTTGTTCCATCTCCATTTTTCTTAATGTGTTATTAACTACTTCTATACCAACTGGTGTTCTTTATGAACAAAAAATGCATCTTTCACTCACTTTAAAAATGCAATTTTTGTTCTATTATTCTCTCTCTGGCACAAAATTCTTAAGCAGATAATACAATGCACAATCATTTGATTCAGTCATATCAGTCTCTAACAAGAGTTTGTAATTGCCTTTGACCTCCTATTTTCTCACAAATTACACCATTATTTTTCTTGTCCAAAAGAAATATCATCTCTTCTGATGGACTTCATTTGATTTGATTTAGATGACTTTGATTATTTCAATGTGTTTTTCCTTCCAATTTAGTTAAGATTGCTTCTTTTCTAATGACGAATACTGTGTCTTGTCTGTAATTAGTATCTAACTAAAAAACGTAGACAGCTTTTTAATCTTTTATTGAATGAATAATGTCTAAACTTCGCAATAGTTTCAAGTAAGCTTCTTTTCCTCCTTTTTCTCAAAACTGCTAAAATCTGAACTTTGTTGAATAGAAAATGCATGCAATTATTTGGAATGTATTATTACTTTTAAGGCTGAGTATTTTTTCCTCTGAGTCAGTTTTCCTTTTCATAATAAAAGATTGCCATTCACATTGGCAAGTAGTTTTCTTCTATCTTTATCAAAATTCCATCTATTATTCAAAGGTGCTCAATCATAAAAATATCTCGATTGGTAACCTCTCTGCTACTTTGGTTCAGAAAAATATGTAGAGTTGGGAAGTCAATTTCTGAGGTTTTTTCAAGTAAATGTATGTATTGTATATAGGGTACAATTATTGTCATTGTTGTTAACAATTACAATCATTACATCAGCAGTCTCATATTTCATTTTCAAACATAAGAATTAATCAATAGTCTTAAATTCCCTTTCATTAATTTTTAGAGGCCATTTTCAGAATTCAAAATGTCAACTCTCCTCAGTATTTTCAAATAATTTCTATGTATTGCATCTTGTCTTTAATCTTGAAATGGGTAATGAATTTAATTAGTATACCTAATAACACAAAAAAGTACATAAAACAAACATCTTAAATTCCCTTAATGATTTTTTAAGATTTTTATCTATTTCTTTCCAGTTTTTTAAACTTCACTTTGGCTATTTCATTTCAGTTTATTAACTAGGAAAATGTGATTATATAAACATTTATTATATGTTTTATTAAGTGAAAACTATCAAACGAGTATTTTCAAAATATGTTTCATGAAATATTGTTTTTTCATTAATAGTGATATTAATGGGTATCATTAACAATCAAGTTAATACAATTTTCATTACTGTAGGAATTCAGTTAAGTGTAATATACATAGCCTCAAGGTTAGGTATATTCTGCACCATATTTCCTCATATTTTCATCACAGATTATGATTTATGTATAAAGTACCCCAAGTAATGCTCTTTAGGAAGAGTTAATACAAGTAAACAGATTTCCTTTTGTATTCTATGTTACAGAGAAAGTAAAACAAGTTGTGGTAATTAGCTAATATTCACTGATTCTGTGCTTAAGATGTTTTAGTATATATTCCCAAATTTTCCATTTTCTAGTATGTTCACCTTGTAAACATCTCAAATAATTTTGAGTCCAAATATTCTGTTAATTCCCTTTTTTGCCACAAATAAACAAACTTTATTCATCTTTACATTGGGCCACAATATACCTGGTATGCACATCTGTTTTACTTATCACATTAAATTGAATCTATTGTTCTTCCAGTCTGTTTCCTATGCCAGGACTGTGAGCATTTTAATACCAGGATATGAATCTTGTGAAACAAAATTGTGTATATCACAAAAGCCCAGTGTTTGTCACTCTCAATAAATTTTGAAGGAAGGAAGAGGGGTATTAAAAGTAAAGTTTTTAATATGTTTGTCTTGATATTATCCAATTGGCATGTCTAATTGTATCCCTTACCTTTTAAAGAATTGCTAGTATTAATTACCAAAAATAACTGGAAATGCATTCCAGTGTCAAGGTCTGAAGGTGTATCTTTTTTTCCCAGGAAAACTTTGACTCTACACCACAAACTTTGTGCCACCAGATGTTTCTAATTGATTATTGGTTACTTTCTTCAGTGCAGTTTTCCTCTTTCAACTTTACATTTGCATTGAAAGAGAATGAAAAACATGGTGATTACAGTACAGCAAATTAAGTTCTACAGTGGCTTAATTAGAATGGCAAATTATTCTCTTTTTTCTTAGGATATTCCTATCATATCCAGTAAAACATGTGCAAATAGTTGAGGCATTCTAACACATCTTACTTAATTTTATACCTCATTTTAGGAGACACTGTAATTGGAAAACAAAAAGAAAATATTAAAATTAGAAAAATCTAAAATTAAAAAAAACATAAAGTAGAAAGGATATCAACTTAAATGTTTAAAAAATTCAGTAAGTCTTTCAAACTATCTGAGCAAAAAATCTAGTCTACAATGTGCCTAAAGTTCGGGCACTCGTGAAAATTTCACCCACTGCTTATTTTTTTCAAGAGAACCTCTTTCATCTCTGTGGGGATTCTTAAGTTCTTTTTTGCTTAAATACATAAAAGTACATACGATTATGATGGAAACAAATAATATGGAAATATGTTTACAAAGATTTTTATCAAGTAAATTTGTAACAAGAATACATGTGCTCTATTAATACATTAAATGATAAAATTTACTGTATGAACTAATAACTACTGTAATTTAAATTTTTTCCAGTTTTATTAATAATTGACATATAACATTATATTAGTTTAAGATGTGCAGCATATTGATTTGGTATATGTATATATTGTGAAATAATTACCACAAGAAATTCAGTTAACATCCATCACCTCAAGTAGTTACACGTTTTTTTCTTGTGATGAGAAATGTTAAGATTTATTCTCTTAGCAACTTTCAAATATACAATACAGTATTGTTAACTATATTCACATTACTGTACATTCTGTAATTGTACAACACTAAGTACTAAGCACTTCAGGAGATCTACAACAACAATTCATATAAATACATATACTATGATTGCTTTTGGTGATAATATCACAGATGTTACTGATACTACAATATAGTGAAATTAAGATATAATTTTCCCCAGTTGGGTTTATGAGACTCCTTTTATTCTATCCATGTATCCTTTACTCACTGGAGCCTGGAAGAGAATGAAAGTCTCATCAGTAATGATTGTACCGAAGTCCATCAATCATCTGTGATTTACTCAGAGTTACCAAATATCTCTGGTCCTCAATCACCCTCATTCTTTCACTTGTTTATAAAGCATTTGTTATCTCCATCTCTATATTGAAAAGTTCAGATGTTTTCTACAGTTCTTCTCTAAATTTTTAAATTATGACACTTCTGTGCCCATCAAATTGACAATATTAAGAAAATTTTACAATATCTGGCAAAAATACTGTGGAAATAAGTAACTAAAGCTCTTATACCTCACTAGTAAGGATGTAAATTAATACAACATTTCTGGAAAACAAACTGGCACAAGTATCAATAGTTTAGAGTTTTGACTTCTTGGTAGAGGTAGAGGACATGGACATTAATTTTGTTTAGAGAAAATAAAAAGAAAGGGACTTTTTTAAAGTAAAAATAGCTCAAGGACAAGGCGAGAGGTAAAGTTGAAAAAAAAGAAAGAGCAACATTTTGGAAAGTCAGATGGAAAATTTGGGAGATTGGAGAAAAGTCAATCAAGTTGATTGTGGGCAAAGCTGAGATCTCACGTAATTTTTACTACCAAATGGCCCAAGTCCTCAATAATGGATGTGTTTAGATATATTGAAAGAAGGGGCTTTATAACAAGCAGTACTGCTTGAAAAGTTGTTTAAGACACTGCTAGATTCAATTCCTCTCCATAAATCCACCTCAACTCTAAATAGTCTAACAATTGTCTCTTGTCACCAAACCTTCCACTTTCCAGAAAAGATGGGAACTTTTTCCTAAAAAAAAACACAAAATACAGATTTCTGGACTGCATACATCAGGTAGAATTAAGAAGGAAGAAAAAATATGCTTAATAAATGCTAAAATCAACAGCATGTTTCCCTGACAGCCTCAACTCTTGCAACATTGGAGTAAATATGTCATACTTGTATCGCTTGCAGAAAAGATATAATAGCATCAACTTGCCCTCAAGAAAGCCCTCAAGAGGTAACTCCCAGCCAGAAGCTACAGAATCTGCTAGGTGAAAGGTAGAAGCCAAAATAAATAATAACAGAAGACAATGAAAGCAAACAGACATATTCACGGTAAAGAAAACTGTATCTCAGAGCGAAATAAGATCAGATGTACTATCGGGAAAAACAGGGAGAAGAAATAGATCTCTTGGAACTTAAATATAATAGCTGAAATGAAAAATTCAATAAATGATTTGGTTGATAGAGCTGAGAAAATCTTCCAGAAAATAGAGAAAGTAAGAAAGAAAGAGAGAAAGAGAGAAAGAGAGAAAGAAAGAAAGAGAGAAAGAAAGAAAGAGAGAAAGAAAGAAAGAAAGAAAGAAAGAAAGAAAGAAAGAAAGAAAGAAAGAAAGAAAGAAAGAGAAAGAAAGAGAGAAAGAAAGAGTTTACAAAGGGCACATATTACTCCACGCACCATCAAGTCACTTTGCCTTGAAATTTCAGAAAATCAAGACTGCACAAAAATTCTGCGTGCTTCCAGAGGTAAAATTAGGTTACATAAAAATGTAGCTGACTACACTTGTAAGTCCTTAATCATGAAATGACTGATATGCTGTACACATATTAGGAGGGTGAGTTAGGAATCACGGGTGCATGTGTATGGTTGAGCCTAAGGGAGAAATACAAGCTAAATCCTCATCTTCCAGAGGGCAGAGACACTAGTCAATGTCTCAAGCTGAAAAGTGGAGAGGTAGAAAAGCAATCATGTTAACTTAAAATATGGTGGTTAAACAACAATTACAAATTAGCTATGAGAGTTTATGATGTTTGCTTTAAGGGAGCGAGGAGAGAAAAGGAAATTACGATTTCTAGAACTATGTGATTCTCTGTATAAGGGTATAATTCTGATTTTAGGAAGAGAATAAACAAAATATATTCTGATTATTGATCCACAAACCAAAGCCACGGGTTTAGCTCTAAACATCTAATTATTTTTTATCCTATCAGTGTTATAACATCACAGTTGGTAAATAACCAAAATGTACACAAATAAGAGAAAATTTTAATGAAATATGCTGCTTCTGTATAATGGGATATTGTGTACTCATTCGATACTTGGGAGAGACTTAGTATTATGGAAATGGTTATAAATTAATATTAAGTGAAAAAATAGAACTATGATTCTTTGTATTTTCCTTCTAAATGATCTGTACTTTCAAACTATTTTAGAGGGACCATGTATATTTTCTTCATAATTTTTTAAAAAGTTAAAAATCTATGAAAATACATAACTACAGATTTTGCTATTCAGGTCATATAATCTTCACTAAATTTTCAAACTCAGTCAAAACCAGCAAAGAAAATTTGAATCTAATGTAAATGGTAAATATACTTATTATTTTTCCCATTTGGCTTAAAGTAAAAAAGTTTCTCAAGTTAACAGAGAGTTTATCGCTTTCCTCAGGAATAGAATTCGGGGAAAGGAATTATACCTTGCCAACGGGAGCCTTTCTCACAGACAGCAATATTGTTATTGTCACAGATTGTTATATAGTCAGAACGAGTTATCTTTTTTTTTTCTCGCTACTTCAAATGGCAATTTATAGCTCTTTCTTTCACATTTTTTCAGTGCTGAAGAGGTGAAGGTATAATTTTCTGCCAATGTATTTCCCAGTTATAAATCTGATTTGAACACAAGAATGCATATATTCATGTACTTGCTAAGCCAAAGGTATAATAGGAATGCACAAAGAAAACACAAATAATTTATGTCTACATGATGCCACAGTTCCAAGAAGAAAATTGAAAAGAAACCAATCACGAGAATCTGGTGTGTCTGAGTTTTGTCCCTGGGTTACTTGCCTGGTATTTTAACTGAATCCACTAAATGAGGTCAGATAGATATTGCTCTGACATTGGCAGCTTGAATTGGCTATCGCATTATTCAGTATTTAGTAAAGATATTTCCAGGCAATAAAAAATTTGAACCTTTTGCAGATCTCTGCACAAGAAGAACAAATACATTATCAATAAGTCCTTCCCTAGGACGGGCAAGATGCCCAGCTCTGTGTTAAGCACAGTAGAAACAGAAGAAAGACTAGAGACTTTCAGGCGCAACCCTATTATTTGTAAATATACAACCCAAGGAAATCTATAATATGTAAGTGTAGAAATTGGTGGGAAAGGCCACATAAATGCTGAGGGAGGGAATGCGCACATAGTCAAGGAAGGGCGTATATATTTCTAGAACTTACCATATCAACACAGATAAGTTCCTTCTGAATCTCCAGCAAAATTCTAAAGGGGTAATTACGTTTCTACTGCATAATGTGCTATCTTTTGTAGCTATGTATATATGAGAAAAATGCAGATTTCATGCATAGATTTGCTATTTTTAAAATAGGCAAAGATGAAATATAGAACTTAAACACGTAAACCTACAATGAGAAAACTGCTGACTAAAATAAAATCTTACAATAGCAAAATATACAAGTGACATAAATCTTCCACACACTCAGTTTCTCACAGGAAACTCACAATTCAAAGTCTGTGGTCTTATAGTATGGCACCATGATTGCTTAAATATACATTTCTATTTGCCATATGACCTTACAGCTAATTCATTTCAGTAGAGTTTATCCATTGTGTCTGTTCTCAAAGGAGTAATTGAAGACAAAGTTATTAAAAATGATAATTAATTATCTTATTTGTTTCACTTAACTGAATCTGTCATGGTTGTATTGAATATTTTGGATAGAGCATTTGATTATAATTGTCTCCTTTTCTGTTTTTCTCATCCAGCTTAATTCAGCTTAATTCAGTGAAAGTAGTAAAAGACATAACTTCTCTTCTCTGTGAGAGTGTCATACTGTCAACAAAATCGGTACTGAATCCAAAGGGAAAAAGATTATTTTGATCTTGTGATTGACTTATTCATTGGAAATAAATGACTTCCCTTGTCATCTGAGAATCATCTTAATATGCACTGTGATATTTTTTGCAGTATTGCCACTACTTAGCGATAAAAAAGAACAGTTCAAAAACATTGAAAAAATATTCTGATCTTTTGCCTTTCTTCAAAGGTCACTGGTGGGAACATTAGAGTTGGTGAACAGGTCATTTTGCCTCTGTTAATACATCTGTATGGTCATAAGTCAGTTCCTCTGAAACTGTAATTCTCTTTCATACTATAAATTTTGTCCAGAATGGAATATTGTAACTACAAAATTTATTTCTGCGACTAGGAAACACTAGAAGAGATATTTTATTTTCAAAGCTATATGAGGAAAACAGTGCCATAAGTAGAACTCATGAAAGTGAGTATTATTTTCCCTTTTGAAAAATTTTAAACATTTAATGTTTAGTCACAATGTCAGGAGCTCTTCCATTGGAGAGTTATTCCTTGGGTATGTCAACATTCTTTCAATAAATGTTTATTGAGCACCTATTGCATGTGAGAAATTGTAATGAACTTTAGAGGGATAGTTGTTTTTAGGCAGTTCTTATGCAAAGTTTGTGTGGTGAGGCTAATACTTTATGCCTTTACGGTTTGATGCCTTAGGGAATATCAGCATGTTATCAGCTGAGCAAACGGACTATAAGCATCAATTAGTTTCTCAGGTACCAGTTAGGGGAGTGGGTTGGAAAGGAATAATAAAAGGGTCGTGAGTACAGACTAGTTACAAAGTGTAATTTCTTTAACACTTTGCAAAAAACAGCATATGAATCAGCTATTTGAATGAACAAATTATCATGATGTATAGACTTAGAGGGAGAGGATGATTGGAGATGTAAATTTTAGAATTTAAGAATTTAAAAAGTGGCACAGTGTAGCTGACAATCACAGCCATGAAGATATCTCGAAATTGGATTAATAGATTAACAAAATTAATAGAATTGAAAAAGCAGTCTCATATTGGACCATCAACATCAAACACTTCATTTGTCCAAAGATGAGGACAGCGATGTGGGAGAGCTAACTGGTGTGAACCAAGTGGCAGTGTTCTAGAGTCCTAAATTATAAGAGGAATTGGAAGACGGACAGATAATGACTAGAACAATAGGAAAGGAGAAGAGGGATGTTTCCTGAAGTCCTTAAGTCTGCAGCAGCCCTGAAATGTGTAAAGACGGGGGAGAGTATAGCTAAGTGGTAGAGCATATGGTTAGTATGCACGAAGTCCTAAGTTCAACCCCCACTACCGCCATTAAATAAATAAAAAAACCTAATTACCTCCCCCCAAAATAAAAAATAAAAACATAAATTGAAATGCATTAAGAGTGTTGGATCTGAAAGGAAGGTAAAGACATCTGTTCACATACATATTTCTTCTTTATCATGTATGTTTCTACAGGCACTGTATTATTTCATCATCAGAACAAAACAGGGGAACAGGAATAATACAAAGTATTTTGAGGGGACAGTGTCTTTAGGGATGTAGTAGTCAGTTACTGTTACATCAACGCCACACAAGTAACCACACTAAAATCCAGTGGTTTGCAACGAAAAGCAGTAATTCTCCTGTGTGTGGTCTACAGGCTGGGTTTGTCTGGTCTAGGTTGGACTCAGCTGTGTTGCTCTGTCTCTAGCTATGATTTGGGGGAGCTGTAGCTCCCTCTAGGCTGCAGGTTGAATGCAGTTTCTCTACATGTATTTTGCTGGGGTTTAAGCTGAAGAGACAGTTCTCTCTCCCATGCTCTACCCTACCACCTCTGGAAATCAAGCAAACACACATAAGATCCCTGTGAGTGTCACACCACCAGTCCTTGGCTGAAGTAAGTCATATGAACAAGCCCAACAGTACGTATTGAAGAAGTGCGTGTATTCCACACACGCAGTGGGAGGGAAAGGACATTTGCCAGACAATAATCCAAACTCTCATATGGGAAATACAGGTCCCACTGAAGAAAATTAGTTGAGGGAGATTTCTCAAAAAAAGTTGGCAAAGATTTAAAAAAATAAAAAAGCAAACTGCCCATCACCTTTTCTGGCCAATTTTATAATATTAGAAATGTAAGTCTGCCCTCTTACTCTCTGCTTCTCCCCTTCTGATGCCTCATCCCTGACACCTCTGTCTCACCCCAAAAGTTACTGGCACTTGCAGTGTATCTCATGTTCTTCTGAATTTTCTTCCTAAATTCATGTAGGTGTGTACTGACTCTCTTATCTATAGAATCACAGCAGATAGTGTCATAGAACAGAGGCCAGAGTCCACAAACAGCTGATTGGATAGCACAGTGAATATTTTCCAGGCTCTAATTGCAGATGGCGATATTACAGGGTACTGAAAAATTCAAGGGGAGCAGGTACAACAGCCATTGGTTTTCATTGGAGGGCTCTCAAAGTTACATCCTTGCATAATTTGCAAGTGGGAGCAGTTGCGTTGTGTGACTGACCACAAAATGTTGCAACTTAACTGCAGCAGAAAAACTAACATAAACTGTGAACAGAGAATATTTATAGTCCTTGTATTTCCATGTCATCAGTCAAAAAATTCAATTAAATGAATAAGCAAGGCTGATATGTAAAGAATAGGTTTCAGTAAGTATTGCAAAGGACCAGGCAGCAGAATTTTGAGAATATGTGTATAAGAAGATTATTCCTTCTGCGTAGATGAGAAAAATGAATATGTAATATTTCATCTTTTGGATATATCACTATTTGGTTATCCATTCTCCTGCTGATGGCCATATGGATGGTTTTAAGTTTGGGCTATTATGAATAAGACAGTTGGTAAACATTCTTTGACAAGTCTTTTTGTGGACATAAATTTCCATTTCTCTTGGAATGAAGTTGGTGGGTAACGGGGTTGATGTATATTTAAATTCATGAGAAGCTGCCAAATAATTCTCAAAGTAGTTCTACCATTTCACTCTACCACAAGAATGTATAAAATTTTCAGCTGCTTCACATCTTGCCCTCACGTGGTTTTATCATTCTCTTTTATTTTAGCCATTCTATCCTGTGTGTAGTGCACAGTGGTTTTAATTTGCGTGTCCCAGATGAGTAATAATGACAACATTTTCTGAGTGTTTACTGGCAATTTGAAGCATCTGTGCAAGTCTTGACAATTTTTATTAAATCTCATCTTACCATTGTTGGTTTTTTTTGTTTGCTTGCTTGTTTTTAGTTCTACATATACTCTGGAAACAAGACTGCTGACAGATATATTTATGGCAAATGATTTAACTGTATCATGGCTAGCATTGTCCTTTAATGAAAGGGAAATTTTAATTTTAATGGCACTTCATTTATCAGTTATCTTTTCTTCTTGGCTAGTGATTTTGCTGTCCGGTGAAGTATGTCATTTTCGTATCCTCTAAACACAAGTTATTGTCTTCTGTTTTCTGCTAAGAGTTCTACAGCTCTGAGTTTTTCAGGTAGGTCTATGATCAAGATTTTTATGTGCAGAGTGAAATAGGTATTGAGTTTTTTGGTGGTGATGGTGGGGGTGGATTTTTTTTTTTTTGGCTAATGGAGTCATTCAGTTTTCCAACAACAGTGTCTGTTAAAAGCATCCAATTTTAATTGAATTGATCTGATGTGTTTATCAAAAATCGAATTTTATGTGGGTAAGTTTAATAGGAATAGCACTGTTCAGAAAAACTTCATGTTATAATGAAATGTATTATATCTATATTATCCAATAAGGTAGTTACTAGCCACACATGGCCATTGAGTACTTGAAATGCCACTGAGACAATTAATTTCTCACTTTAATGCTTATCAATTTGACTTTAGACAGAACAGATCAGAAGCCTATATACAGTTCCATTGATCTCGTCCTCTCTTCTAGGTCAATTATATTCTTTGAATAAGGTAGCTTTATTTTAAATCTTAATTGCAGGCAGTGCATTTACTGCAAATTTGTCTTTTTTTTTAAAGAAACTATATAGACTGTTCTGTATTCTTGATATTTCCATATAAATTTTAGAATCATTTGTTTCTTCAAAAGAGCCTGCTGGAATTTTTATAGGGATTGTATAGAACTTATTAATCAATTAAGGGAAATATTGGCATCTTAACAACATGGAGTCTTCCAATCTCTGAGAATAACCTGCACTCACATTTCTTTAGATTCTATCTAATTTTCTTAGTAATGTTTTCTAGTTGCTATTATAGATATCCTGACATTTTATTTTACACTTACTCTTAACCCCTTGTGTATCTTCTTCTGCTAGTGTAAATGGTATTTTAAAAATTCATTGTGAGTATTTTGTGATAATTTAGAGAAATGTAATTAATTTTAGCACATTAACCTTAAATTCTGCGATTATGCTAGATTTATTTCTTGGTTCTAGTAACTTCTTATAAAATCCTTAGCATTTTCTGTGTCCATGATGAGGCTGTTTTCAGATAAAGAGAGTTAGTTCTATTACGTTCTTTCTAGTATTTATACCTCTGTGGATTTTTAATATGCACAGTCATGCTTTCCAGTCTTGAAGACTTTTATTTCTTTGTCTGACCTTTATTTCTGGTCTTAGTGGAAAACACTGATTCTTTTGTCTTTGAATGTTCTGTTAGCTAGAGGTATTTTATACACTGAGGATGGTCCATTCTATTCCTTGTTTGAAAGGAATGTTTTTTTTTAACAAATGCTCTTCTGCATCTGCTAATATGGCAAATATATGGATTAATTTTGAAATGTTGAACCAACTCTGAATTCCTGGAATAAATCACACTTGATCATACTGGGTCTCAGGAAATGTAAATAAACCTCTTTATTCCTAAAAGGCCATTGTTGTTTTAAGGTCTATTTTATCTAATATTCCTCATCACTAATATCAGTCTAATACTTCTTTTTCCTGAACTTATATTTTCTTTATCTTTAGATGTGTACCCTGTAATAATTTAAGTTTATTTTAATAATAAATCTGTCACCTTCTTTTTATCAGTGAGTTTAGTTCATTTATATGTATTTTAAAGATAACCTATATAAAACTTTTTCTAACATAGAAGTTTATTATTTCAATTTGTCCCTCTTTTAGGACCTTTAAAATTTTTCTTCTACTCTTCTTCTAAAACGGTATCAGTACCTCCCTCAACCTGTGATGCTATTAAGAACTTTGGCATACTCGCCCTCTGTTGGTATTTTTTCTTCCATAGTACCAGCCTCTCTTTTCAATATTATGTAGATTTTCATTTGAGACTTTTTGTGAATACATTTATGTTTTCTCTTTTTTTTTATTTTTGTTTGTGTATATACATACACATGGGTATACATATATTTATAATAAAAATAAAAGTAATAATATTTACCTATTTATTTAAAGATTATAATAAATATCTTTGATTATCTTTTCCCAAAGTAAATCTGGCAGCTTCTCTTGAGTGTGTATCTGTCTAGTTTTAAGTACTTTTCCCAAATTTTTTTTATTGGAGACATTTGTGTGGTAACATTTCTGGGACATTTTATGTTTGCAAATATTTCCTGAGAAAAAAATTTTTATTATCCCTTAGTATTTAAATAAGACTTTATCTGGTTATTGAATCTACGTTATAAATTTTTTTCCCCGAACATTTTGAATATGTTGTTTCAGGACTTTCTTGAATCCAGTAATGACACTGAAAATCTGATGTAAATCAAATTTTTATTTGTATGCAAACATAACAAATATCATTTCTCCCCATAGTTGTTAGATATTTTCCCTTTTCCTCTAACAATATACAGTATAATTAATGTGGGTTTTTCCTCAACTTTCTTCTTCAACCTCTTTTGAGATCTCTTTCATCTGAAATCTTCCTTTTTCCAAACTAATTAATGGTGTTTGTTGAATACCTTAACTGAGACTCTTGTTTCAAATGCTCTACCATCTAATTTAATTTCTAAAATGAACTCCAACCCTAACTAGCAAACTATAATAAAGACCTTTGCACCAATATTCCAAGGGTTATTAGTGTAAAACTCAGGGCTTTTTGTATTAAATACCAATTTTAAAATATGATTTATAGTGAAAATTTCTGATAATTATCCGGAAGGCACACTTAATGGGATCTGTAGTAACAATGTTAGAATAATTATCAAAGGGTATTCTCCACATGTATTTTCTAGATATCCCACTGAAAAGACCAAAGATACCAAAGTTGTGCCCAAATGGAATGTGAATTATTAATACACATTATCTTCATAGGATTTACAAAGCCAGCAATAGATTGGTATACATGTGTGTTGATATTAGTTTTTATATGTGTGCTTTTAGATTTGAATCATTCTTATCTCATGTCATCATGAAAATTTAGAAATCAATAGGATGCTCGTATTCAACCTTGTATGAATATAAATAATTTCTTTAATAGCCAGAAAATTAAGGAATCAACTCATGAACTGTCACAAGAAGAGCCTGAGGAGTCATGATGACTAAATACGATTGATGTGGTATCCTGGATGGGATCCTAGAACCAAAAAATGACATTAGCAAAACCAAAGAAATAGAAATAAGGTATAGGCTTTAGTGAATACTAGTATATCAATATTTTTCATTCATTGTGACAAATATACCACACTAATGTAAGATGTTAAAAATAGGGGAAAATAAGTGCTAGCTATATAGGAACACTCTATACTACCTTTGCAACTTTTCTGTAAATCTAAAATTACTTTCAAATAAATTCTTGTTTTTAAAAAGTAAATTCAGAAAACTCCTATTGTACTTGTTAACACTTTATTTTCCTTGGCCGTATATGAAATGATTAAAGCTTTCCAGTCTGATAATTACTCATCAATATGGCATAAATCATCACATTTTTGGCACATAAATTTGTATAAGACTCTTGCTCATGGAACCTACAGTAATTATTCATTATTCTTCATAACATTGATAAGTATGTAAACAAGGTATAATTAGGTTTCTAATGTGGGAAAATTAAGAAAGGTAACTTTTTTCTTTACATTAGACTA
Source organism: Vicugna pacos (assembly GCF_048564905.1). Lineage (NCBI taxonomy): Eukaryota > Metazoa > Chordata > Mammalia > Artiodactyla > Camelidae > Vicugna > Vicugna pacos. The sequence goes on from NC_133000.1 coordinate 26,168,604, forward strand.
TTTTAGTCTACTATAAAATCATTTTGCATGCTAATAGATGTAATTTACTAAGTGGACCTTGGTTATCCAGAGTAATTCCTTTATTTATTTATTTATTATGTTTTTTAAATATATGTAATTCTAAAAGTGAACAATTTACTCTAATTATCTGGAGTATTAGTCCCATTAACTGTATCAAGTGTAAAATGGATTTAACAAATCAAAGTAAACGTGAAATAAAGTGCAAACCAAACCCTAGCACATTTCCCAGTGCCTGGTTTACTAAATCCTTCGTTGCTTATGGCAAACTGTAAAGGAATTAAGAACCATAGTTGCTCAGATGTAACATGGTTGTGAATACCAATGGAGCCACACTTCCACAAAACTAGATGCAGCATCAGCAAAATGTCTATGAAAACCCACACTTCTGATGTCAAAGTCTCTTTTCAATTTCCTTCCTTAGTTTTTTGAAGTACAATTGACAAACAAAATTATCAGTGTGTGATGATTTGATATATGTATATTGTGAAAAGATTACCACAATCAAATTAATTAACACATCCATCATCTGATGTGGTTATCTTCTTTTTTTTTTTGTGAAAACTCTTAAGGTCTACTCTTTAACCAAACTTCAGGTGTATAATACAGTATTATTACCTATAGCTACCATGGTATACAGTACATTCTCAGAACTTACATATCTTGTAACTGAAATTTTTATCCTTTGACAACATCTCCCCATTTTCCTCACTCCCGGCAAAGTTTCTGTTCAGTTTACTTCCTTGATTTCTGAATTTCTATTGGTCCACTTTGTTCGTGGTCACTGATCCCTAGGTTCCATAGTGTTACACCGGCCTCTACTCCCAAGTGTGTTCAGATGAGTTTTCTGAAATACATTGCATAGATATAATGGAAAATGTAGCTGTTTTTAAACTGCTTCAAAAGAAGAGTGGAAACCCCCAATCTTAAGGCAAGTCACTTTGTGACTGAGGTACTGAGGTCATCTGTTTGACAATGGCTGTGGACCAGAGTAGACCTGAGAAGTCTTTTGGGGGTCACACACAGACACAAATAAGAGAGTGAAGAATATGAACATGTATATAAATAAACACATTGTGAATTTATGAATAAATTATAGGAACTTAAATCAATGTCTTTAAAGTGACCTTGCTGACTCTTCTAACCTAAAATAGTTATAGCAACTTTCCTCATCTGACTTGCAAAAAGCATCCAAAGTGGCCTCAAGCTGGAAACAGTTCCAATGGTCATGATTTTCTTCAGACATATATTGGTGTGTACACCTTTTGCCAGCTCTGAACATGAATGCTTTAGTTTACATCTGAGAAGAGTTTTACTGAGTGGCTGTTGCTGTTTCTATGTATATGCATGAATATACTTTTTAAGCCATGGAATCCCTAATCCCAAAGAATTTATATCCTCTGGTAAATTTTTACTCATATTAAAATATTTAAGAATGGTAGTATGTTGTTAATTCTTTCTTTTTTTCTGTCATTCCATACACTAACATTCACTTGAACTTTATTTCTGTTCTTAACAACAGTCTCAATGGTGATGTCAGAGTGTACATATAGAACTGTCATCATTTTTTATAATTATATTACCATTCTTAGCGTAAAATCTGCCTGACTCTCCAGATTTTCTCCTCTTAGTGGTAACTGCCATTATATGTCATGTCATCTCTTTTAAACTTTTCCTTCAATAGTGACTTAACTAGCATATTTCACTGATAGTTTTCATTTGTCTTCTGAGACTAATCTATGAGCTTGTTATTTCAGTTCCCTCACCTCAGTAAAATTTACCAGTGTTTGCAATATAGCCTTCATGTATGTAAAAATGAACTCATGTTTGTCAAAACCACCAATCAAAAATGTGATTTAAATATCTAAGTCAACCTCTATATACTGGTCAATTCCAACTCCTGGTTTGCTCAACATATTTCCATTTAAAAAGATTAATGGGACTGGGTAATCCACATCTATTAATTGTTAATTGAATCAAAACATTAGACACAATCATTTTTGGAAAAGAAAAATGTAAGACTAATTCACATTGGCAGATAATCAAAATATAATTTATATTTGGTTCTATATGTATGTGTGTGAACAAATATATCTTTGCTAATATTTCTTAGAATCACATGTCAGGTTCAGAGAACATATCATATGTAAGTTGATACAACCACCTTTTGAATGTTTGCCTTTCTCCAACCTCTTGGAAAATCCTACAGTTATAACATATTCAGACCTTAGGAAATCTCACTCAGAATGAGTGAACATTTTCTGGGATTTCCTATGTTATAGCCTTGACAAATTACATAGAATATTGACCTAAAGGTCCACAGTCCTTTATCTGAAATCCTTAAAGCCAACTGTCTTGGAATTCTGAATTGTTAGAGTTTTAGGAAGGTAATATACAGCATACCCAGTGGGACCTGAGGCAGTGCCTCACAGTCCAATATTTCTGTAGCACACACATATATATATATTCATACTAGATGTCATAAAGAACATAAACATCCCCATGTCAGTTCAAGTCAGGTTTTGCTGTCAAACAAGTTGAGGTCAAATCAGGCTTTAGGATCAAATAAATTACAAAAAAACTTTGTTTTCTGAGCTTTTGAAATTTCAAAATTGTAAGATTCTGAATCACTATTTTGCTTTATTTCCTTTGGATTGCATGATATAGTTACGCAAGAAAATATTTGAATAAAATATTGAGTTTCTGTGGCCATTTGGAAATCCTTTATTGCTTAATATCTACTAGTACTAAGGGTTATAGATTTGTTTTCAAAGGACAATAAACAAATGACCATTAACATTTATCCGGATTCTCCTCCTTCAAGAAAAAGCCATGGAGCTGGGATGTTAAGTCTCTAGGTGTAAAGAAAAAACTTTAAACTTCTTGAGTTTTTGCCCCATCAGTAAAAGTTTTGATTATATCTCTCAGAAGTGTATATTTATAAATTGTAGATAACCCTATTTATATAGTATATACATGGTAATACATACAAACACAGAAATTAAAAACAGTGGAGAAAACAGAAATATACATATGCTTTAATATTTTTCAATACCCTAGGTCATTTTGAATATCCTCTGTGATTCAGATCCTTTCAGAATATGCTACAAAAATGTATGCTTACTCCATATTGTCTGTCCTACGGCCCAAATTATACCCCTGGGGTAGAATACTGCATAGTTGAGTTGCATTTCCCAAATCATAGAGGATACCCAAGGTGATTTAGGTGATACACTGAGGGAAATATTTTATTTAAATAGTATTTAGGCATGTGCAGTTGCTACAGAGGTAAACTGAGAGAAGAATATATGTGATCTCTCTGTATTTTTTTTTATAATTGCATGTAAATCTAGGTTATCTCAAAATAAAAAGTTAAGATTTAAGAAAAAGTATTTAGTGATTTAAATTAATTTAATACATTTTTAGCTATTTAAAAAACTCCAATTTGTTTAACATTTATTTTAAAAAATCATCCTGAACATACTAAACTCTTGATTTTATTGACATCCTTGCTTATTTGAAAGATAAGAGTTTAAAAACTCTATCAGTAGAAGGAAAAATGTCAATTTTATAAATAAAATCACAGATGTTTTGTGGCGCTAGCAAGGTTGGAAATAAGAGTATGTGCATGAATGGAGTTGAGGAAGCAAAACCTAGCAGCCAAGAACAGAGACTCTCATGTCAGTCTGCTTTCACTTTGATGATCACCTCAGGTAAGGTATGGAAAGCAGCTTGTTCAGAGCCTGACTCCAAGTCCAATGCATGCTGCTGTTAAATGAAAATATAGTAATCGTCTATTCAGCTCATCTCTTTCCTCAACACACTAGCCTTAAGGCCAAAGACAGAGAGCATGTAAAGAATCTTAATGCAAAGGGTTTATAACCTCCGGACTAAATTTGTCTTCATCCCTTCAACAGACAGCAGCATAGTGTTCCAACCATATTTTTAAAAGCCAAAAAAAAAAAAAAAAGTTTTCCATTCAGCATGTTGCATTGATTATGCCACTCAAAGCAATTAAAATACATAAACATATATGTATGATCTGCAACTTAATGTATGATCTATGACAATGTATGAGCTACAACTTATTAACAAAAATTAACATTTTCTATAGATTTATTTTTGTTTTATTTTATAATATTTAATTGGAACTGCTTTTTTGAGTTCTGATTTCCTATTCTTCTCATCAACCTTGAAATGGTCACCAACAAATAGATGTGGTTTAAACAAAATCAAAACAAAAACAAAAACAAAATACTAATTTCTAATATGACCTTCACACATTGGAATGTGTGTGGAATGTGATTGTCACAGCCTTTTAAACAACAAAGAAAGGAAATGATCATCGTTGTGCTTCTTGCATGAGGATTTTCTTGGATAGAAAAGATAATTTGACAAGCCTGAGCTTTAAAATTAGATGTCTAAAGCCTAACTCATACTGGGTAATGTTCAGTTCCCAAAACAAAACTCTAAAGTTTGCTTGAGGAACGGAAACCAACTTTACTCCAAAAATTAATTTTCAATTTGTTTTATAGGTATTTAAATCACATCTCTTAGGGATTAATCTGAATGCTAAAAGAGAATGGTAATCCGCTTATAACTCATTATAAATACTTAACTGAGATTGACCTAGGTTCCCAATAGAAATTACCTTTTCAAGACATGAAATAACCCTCTCATCTTTGCAAGCTCAGTCATCTTTTGAGAAACTAAATAGAGCTTGGTTGGCTTGTACTAAATTTCCTCTGCATATGAATTGCTTCCTCTGGTAAAATTTCATTAGCTCTGGCTCCCACCAAGCATAACAGAGTGGTCATTCCTTTTTTTTGAAAAAACATATGCCAAGTTGGATTTGGTGTGTGTTGTGTACTTTCCTTTTTGGGAATTGCTTTGTGAGCAGTATGTACTCCATACTGTGTGGGAGTGAATATGCTGACAAAGAGGCAAGGGCTAGTCTTGCTCTTCTCCACCCTTCCTCAGTTGTCACGGACTCTCCAGTAGCATCTGAATGTAATAGTGAGGGATAAGGAGATCACCATTATCTTGGACTTCCAGATCAGTCCCCATCCTCCAGACTCCAAGCTTCACAGGCCTCTACAGTGTTTGTTCTACCCCTGATTTATATATAGAGAGGCCCCACTGACTGAACCCATTTCCCTTCGCCTTCTGAAACTCAGTTAAGTATCAACAGAATCATCCTTATTCTCATCACATTTATGAAAATTCCCTTCACCTGTTTGCCATAGCTGAAACCTAGCTCTCCCCTAATAACACTATTTCTCTGAAACCCCCTTTTTTCTGCCTCACATGCCTCACAGCCTAGGATTTGGAGGTGTAATCTATTTGCCATTTCTCAGAGTCACCTGACATGTTCTCTCTCAGGGCCTTTGCATCTGCCACTCCTGTTACTTGAGATGCTCTCCTGTACTTCGCTCTCCACATTTACAGGGCTAGATCATTCCTTTCCTTTAAATGGCGTCTTCCCAATGAGCTTTCTCTAGGCCTCTATCTACATTGTCAACCTCCTCTCTGCATCTCATATTTTCTCTTTGTGTTTTTTTTTTATCATCTTAGAACAAAGTGAGTCAGACTAAGAAAAATTGAAATACTTGCTCAATACTGTGCTGCAGACATCACATGCACTATTTCATTTAGTCAGTGACTGCTGTGTGCCGGGTTCTGTGCTATGTACCGGATACACAGTGATAAGGGCAATAGAGTCTTCAGCTTTCTGGAGTTTGGAAACTAATGGTTTATCAAATCCCTGCTACATTTTACGTATAGTCACAGTAATTTGCAAAACAACCCTACACAATCTCCTTTCTTCAGCATAAGACCTTCTCTTTTCTTCATATTACTATACCAACTGATCTAAAACACAAATCTGAATTCTCCCCTCTGCTTAAAAACATGTAGGTTCCTCTTTTTAGAATGTGTTGGAATGCTCTTTCTCCATGTCTTTACCTGGTCCGTTTCAAGTCACTCAACATTCAATATTTAGTGTAGATTTGCCATATTTGAATGCCTCTCTCTCTCTTCCTCTCTTTATGTAAATATTGGATTCATTAGCTTCCTTTTATCTGTGCTCTCATAGTTACTACTGCAGTATCTATGACTCCATCACAAAAGAGTTAGATGAAATTCTATCAATCTATGAGCTTATCTGCCTTTGATTCCTCCATCAAATAACACAGACATGTAACAAACGTCTGATAAGCAAATTAGTATATTGCACTTCTCTAGGTATGTATTTCTATGGGGAAGAAAGGCGAGAGCTCATTAGATCCAGGTACTGAGCCCAGGTACACAGGTGAAGGAACTCAGGAAATAGAAACTTCTCTCCTGTGCCTAGCCCTTCTTTTGCCACCATACTGGCAAGCCTCTTGGGAAAGGACAACTCAGAAGATGAGGATGGTGGAAAAAGAATAAATGAGGGGAGAAAATGTTTGGAACCACAGAAATTTAGAATGAGAAGAAATCTTGAAATAATACAATTTCACAGATATAATGAATTCCACATTACGGTGGAGGAAATAAGACTCAAAGAGATTAAGTGGCTGCATCAATGTCACACAGCTGGTGCATTTTAGAACCCTCATTTAAATTCATAATTAGGAGTTTTCTCACTATACAAACCTCCATTCAGTTTCTGAGAAGTGAAAATGGTGTGGGAATCCATCTGGGTGTCATGAAACACGATACACTTTGCAACTCCTTATTCCTTTATCACCGCCACACCATGCCTATGAATCAGTCTAGCACTACAAAAATTCCATATGCCTGGGAGAAGTAGGTTTATTGTCGCAAGTATCACTGGTCCTGCTTTATCTGCTTTATTCTCCCAGTCTTTTATTTGGCCATTTACCCATAATCAAATATATGATTTTCCTACTGCCATCATTTTGCTTCTTCAAGATTTCCTGTGAGACTAATCTTTAACTTCTCCTCTTTTCACTTTTATGTGTTCACTTTATTTTCTTACAATTTTCTTCTCAAGTTGTATTCTTTCAACGTGAATTGGTAACAGGCACCTATGGAGTCTTCCTGAACAATACTCCTGGTGTCTCGACTCCTGGTTCCAGTGATGCTCAAGCAGAGGTAACTACACTTGGTTGCCCTTATCTCTTGCATGTATTTGTCATCAACATATGCTTGCCTGCCTAGAGGTTTACTTATAACAGGATTTCTTGGCTCCCTTGAGCCCCATACAGCCACTTCCCATGGCAAAAAAAAAAAAAGAGCCCCAGAAAAGAGAAACACAAATCTAAGAATAATGCCTTAGAAATTCCCAATATTGTAGTTTTTTTGAAATCTTTGTGACTATATTTTATCTCAAGGGAAAACAAAGTCTGCACATGATGCAAGAAAATTCAAATCATGAAAGTATCCAAAGATCCACTTTCCAGATGGTTTGTGTAAAATCTCATTCCTTCCCCTCTCCTGTAACACACCACTCCTAGAGTCTTTCTTCTCATGGAGCAAAGGCTTCATTTTCTGGAAGCTTCAATTGGAATCTCCTTTCCCCGTTTGTCAACAACCACTGATAAGAATGTCAACGTTTAACATAGTCATGGCCCTTGCTTAGTGTCTACAGATTTTTTCTCCCTTAAAGGCTTTTCCTTCCTTTTGTATAACTATGAAGGGAATTCAACTATGTGAAACCCATGAAGAGAGCCTATTTTTGAGCCTCTGCTTTATTACATGGGGACTATATTATTAGTTCATAATGCATATTTAATACAATAACAATCATTAGTTTTAGATACTATTAAAGACGTGTTAAAGTCCCTTTTAACAAAGCAAATATGCTAGAGTCCCTGGTGACAAGCAATGCTATTAATAGTGGAGGTTTTATTAGCTTTCTGGGTATTTCTTAAATTATAGGCAGTTGAAATGTTTACACACTTTCTCGCTTTATTCATGTCCCTGGGGACTAGTCTCATGCTACTATTAGCCTGATGTGACATCGCACGATATTCTTTCTTTTCTAAATCATGCCTAAAATTCCCATGACTTGGAATGCAGTTAAAAATCAATCGTCCATTGATCAATAAGTTCTCTCTGCTTTTTTTCTGTTTTCGTGTAAAAGCAAAAAGTTCTTTCACATATTTCATTGTACACTAGAATATAATACACTTCAAACTTATCTACAGATGCCTTTGTGACTGTTTCTTCTGTCCTATTCAGAACCACTCCCAACATTCTGAGTTTTCTCTTATGTTTTATAGAGAAATAATAGACTTTCTCAAATGCATCAGTTCTATATACGAAACTGGGTGGCTAAAATTCTTGTTTCTATTTTCCCCAATTTTCTGCTGCATTTCTTTTAAAGCTTAACTTTCTTGGAAGCTTTAATTGGTCCATCTCTAATCCGTTTTTGACATCACGTAATTATTGGTTCCCTTTGCAGGGGAAAAAAAACACCAGACTCATGTTGTTAAATATAAAATATTTTATTGTGGAACCTCTGTGAGCACTTCAGATTGCCCTTTTGTGTTATATGTACGGAGTCAGCACTGCACAATATGACCCCATGTAGTATTCTAATATTTTAAATGGATCTTCGCCATTCGCTGCACCAGGCAATCTCTCGGTTAACTTACGCACCTCCCTAAAGTTCTTGCTATCTTTACTGCAATGACCTTGAGGCTATATTCACTTCTGGCCAATTAAGCTGTAAATCAGAATTTATCACTAATAGTGGTGCAATTATAGGCTGCTGCAAAATTGCTCAGCAAAGAGAGATTTCTGTATACATTTAGGCTTTGTTTATTTGCCAAAGAACAGGCAAAATTAGAGAGACCACAGCCAGCTCTACTCCCTTACCATCTCAAAAAAAAGTCTATCTGGCATATTTACATTTAATTCTCTTTATAAAAATATATGCCTCATCCTATATAAAATACCTTTAGGATGATTGACTCAAAGATTAAATTTTATTAGGCAAAAAAAAAACTTACAGATATAATGTTCCACTCTGTTTCACCTTATAAAACAGAAAACTTTTCTAGCCAGCGGTGTTTAAAATTGTTGCACCTTCATTCATTGCACTGATGCCACCAAAAGGGGTTTGAACAGCGAATCGCTTTTCCATCTGAGGGATGAAACAGACAAGCTGTATGGAATTTGGTCTTGAGATGTTCTCATTTATATCTGTAATTTGCGTCAGCTCTTGTCAACACAAGACCAAAATGGCAACTCTCCACCAGAAGGCCAAAAATCTAAGTGAATACAGGGCAATTATGGGGAACTTGAGTATATTTACATTTCTCTATATTGAGGGAAGAGAAGGAACACAGCTGGGAGTGTGAACAAGTTGTAGCAGGGGCTGAAGTAGTAAATACACTGTGAAGGAGATGTCTTCTGTTTTTTTTTTTTAAACATAACTCCTGAAAGTCTGTGTTCCCTTGAAATGTTGCTTGATAGCAATGCTGCTTTCATGCACGTGGTCAGTCGTTCAAGTATATGAGTCAAGAACACCTACCATGGATATATTTTTAATTTATATATTATAGACCGTTTTGTCACATGGAAGAATATCCATTTCTTGGTATGGAGAATGTCTGTGCATATGTTTAATCTTTGGGATTGTTACAAATGTACTAAATTTGGACTGATGGATAGAGTTAAAGATCACCAGTTTAGAGTTAAATACTCATTAAAGCGTACATTCAAGTCCAAAGTATTTTAAAATTAAATAGACCTTTAAAAGTTTCTGTTACTTAAATTAATTATGAACCCTTTTACAAGTTAGGTATATTAAAAAAAAAAAAAACCTATCAAGCAACTCATTATATAAGACACAACTTATTCACTTGTAAAGATAACACTAAATTTAATGACTATAATATGCAAATGATGTTATAATTGGCATAATATTATAGAATAGTATAATAGCCTAATAATAGCATGCCCTTTAGTTAGAAAAATGTGTCCCACCATTTCTTCAAGGATTACTTGAAAGACAGAATTTGGGTTTAGTAAATATTAATGCATGTTTATGGGTCATTCAAAAATATACCAATTTTCTGCTTTTTGGAGTTCCTCTTGATCTCCTTTAAATCATGGAATATATTTTTACTCTTGAGTACTCTCCACTTAAAATATATTTATATTTATATATTGCATTTCAAATCAATTTTATTTTTATTATTTTATTTTTTAAGATTCTGTGTGCTTAAGTCAAAGTATTCCCTCCAATAAAAATCTCTGGTTAATCTCAAATGTGAAATGCAAGCTGTTTTAGATTACTCCATAATTGTTCAAAAATGTCCTTTGCTAGGTACTCTGGAGGATACCACAGTGAACTTAAAAACTTATCCTTTGGAAAAGGAAAAGAGACCAATGTACCAGTAACTGGAACACGATGTAAAATGTCAGAAGCATCAGCATAGATTGTGCAAACCCTCACAGGAGGCCATTGAGAAGAGATGGTTTGCAGTGTGGTGGCAGAAGGGGCAGAGCCATAAAGAGGGATCATAGGAAACAGTTCTGAGTTGAGCTTTAATCACCAAGATGCACGGAAGTAAGCTGCTTCCTGCATAGTTTTGCAATATTTTCATGATTCAAAATGGCATGAAGATGGCTGAGTGGGTGGCGCAGGGTGGTGAGAACGGCTTGCATCTGGAAGGAAGCCACGAGAAAAGAAGGTGAACAGAAACTAGAAGTAGAGGACTGAAAAAGTCAGCATTAGTAGGAATTGTGAATAAACTTTACCTTTAGATTTTGGGAAGATCTGAGGATTCTGAATGGCTAAACACAGGTAAGTGTATTTTACAAACTTTACATTGGCCTGATCTTCAGTAGGGCACTAAAGCAGGCAAAGGGGCCACTGGGCAAAACTAGACTAGAAGTGAGAGACTGTGAGTGCCTATTTCAGGGCATACTTGTGAAACAGAAAGGAGGACAGATTTGAAGGGTATGACAGATAGAGCTAACATCTGAAGCACGTGAATTTGTGAAAATATACAAAATAGTACGTCTGAGAAGAATCCCAAGGCAATCATTTTGAGAAAAGTTTTAGGGGGAGCAGAAAAGACTCAATGAAGGAGAGAAGGCATATGAAATTTTTATGAGCCCATCAAATCCTCCCTTGTCTTCAGGATACCACTGTCATCAACTGCTTTCATCAGTAGGGGGTCCATTTTGTGCTAAGAGAATCCAAGACTGCTAAGCCAGAAAACAGACTGCCCAGCTTCAAATCCACAATCAGCTCTGAGATTTTACATAAGTCACTGAAGCTCTCTGAGAATCTATTTCCTAATCAGTAAAATAAGGTTAATCATTCCACCTTCACACTGTGGTTTATGCTACTTCCTGCCTCCGGGACTCCAAAGGCATCTACTAACTTTAATACATCTGTGCGATAGAGTTTTGTGTGACTTCCACATTCAGGTTGGCGGCTCTAAAGAAGAAACCTCCATGCGTATCAAGAATATGCTCCAGTTCCTCCCAATTCACAAGGCTATAAAGCTTAAATCACCCTCATAACTCCTGCCAAAAGATAGCATTAATTTGCTCACTCATCCATCCATTCAATTAAACTACATTTATTGAGAACATACTATGTTTCAGACACTATGTTAAGGACGAGTGACCAGCAAAGCTCAGGCCTCTGCTTTCATAAACTTTAGATCTTAGTGAAAGGAAATAGGCAATGAACAAGTAAACAAACTACTCGAGACATACAGGAAGGTAGAAGGGAGCGGATGGTGGTGAGTAGAGTGTACTTGGTGATTGTATGGTCACGGAAGTCTGAGATGTGATGGATGAGAAGGAGCCAGCTGTACCAGGGAAGAGCTTTCCAGGAAGATTTTTTTTAAATCTTTTAAAAATTTCTTTTAATTGAAGTAAAGTTGGTTTACAATGCTGTGTTAATTTCTGTGTACAGCATAATGTTTCAGTTATATGTAAGTATGTGTGTGTGTGTGTGTATGTGTGTGTGTATATATATATATATTCCTTTTCATATCTTTTTTCATTGCAGGTTATTGCAAGATATTGAATATATTTCCTTGTGCTCTATGGTAGAACTTTGTCCTTTGTCTATTTTATATATAGTAGTTATTATTTGGAAATCTTGTACTCCCAATTTATCCCTTCACCTCCCCTTCCCCCCTGATAACCATACGTTTGCTTTCTATGCTTGTAAGCATCTTTCTGTTTTGTAAATAAGTTCATCTGTCTCATTTTTCAAGATTCCACACATGAGTGATGTCATTTGGTATTTTTCTTCCTCTTTCTGGCTCACTTCACTTAGAATGACAATCCCCAGGTCCATCCACATTGCTGCAAACGGTGTTATTTTATTCTTTTTATAGCTGAGTAGTATACCATTGTATACACACCACGGCTTCTTTATCCAGTCATCTGTTGATGGACATTTAGGTTGTTCCCACGTCTTGGCTATTGTAATAATGCTGCTGAGAATGTTGGGGTGCTTGTATCTTTTTGTATTAGAGTTCCCTCCAGATATATGCCCAGGAGTGGGATGCTGAATCATACGGTAAGTCTATTTTTTTTTAATTTTTTAAGGTATCTCCATACCGTTTTCTATAATGGCTGCACCAAACTCCATTTCCACCAACAATGTAGGAAGGTTCCCTACACTGTTGGTGGAAACAACCTCTCCAGCATTTATCATTTGTGGACTTTTTAATAATTATCATGCTGACTGATGTGAGGTGTACCACATTGTAACTTTCATTTGCACTTTAATAACTGAACATTTTTTTTCATGTGCCCATTGCCCATTTTTGTGTCTTCAATAACAAAAAAATGAACAACCCAACCCAAAAATGGGCATAAGACCTAAACAAGCAATTCCCCAGGATGACTTGATGATCAGATCTCCATGCGCACTCCAGCTCCTCAGTCACATGGCATGGTACAAGGAATGTGTTTCTGACAATGCTTATCATAATCAAGCCTGTTCTTTGCCTCAATTTTCTAACTAGTACACGCCTCAGAAGATGAGTGTGAGGATTAGAAAAGTTAGTGTAGGCAAAGTGCTTTGCAGCTAGTGAATTCACTATATTTACGAAAAGTAACAGCTTTGAAGTTTGTACATTATTTCTTTTTGCACGTATATGTGTTTACACATTTGTGTACACCTATGTATATGCATATACATAGCTATATGTATAGAATATATACACATACACACAAGGTGTGTATATATATGTATGTATATGTATATAAATATACACAGTCATATATAGTTAAAATTGATTCAAGGTTATCTTTATTTTAATGCCATTCTTGCTTATTTTCTAACACACTTTATTGAGAATAAAGAAAGTGATTATGCTACAGATAGCATTAGAATTTGCATACAAAATCAAATATGCCTGCATTAGTCAGGATGCCGAAGTAACAAAAAAACCCAAACATTTCACTGACTTAATGAAATGCAGTTTATTTCTTAAACACATGAAAAGTCTGAAGCAGTTCAGACAGTTCTCCTATGTATTGGTAGTTCAGTCATAAGAAACAGAAAGCTTCCAAAGACACCGCAACCAGTGAAGAGAGGTCTTCAGAATGGTGGAAAGTAGAAAGGACAGATCCAAACAGGGCTACTCTTACTTCCATCCACATATCTTAAGTAGAACTCAATCACGTCACTCAATCTACTTACAAGGGAGATGGGATAATACAGATTTAGAAACTTCTCAGATGACCAGGAAGAGGAAAGTTCGGAACTCATGAAATTGCTTCTGCTGAAGTATCTAGTGAAATGTGGAAGATTTATCATAGTCATAGTGGAAACAATACTTACATAATACTCGCTTTATCAGACAAAATAATGACCTACAAATCTGACATATTTGTATTCAGCTCTATCTTTAGAGATCATAGAGCAAAAATATATTATTTAGCTTGCATACATTTTCTTCTCTCCTCAACACAAATTTATCTCCAACTGTTGTTCAAATGGTTTAAAATAAAGCACACCTGTAAGTGTATTATAAACTGTAACAATTGTGATCCAGTATAACACACGTTATTACTGCCATTCAATATATAATATTTGTCAAATATATTTATGTACATGCACACACATAAATACATATGTGCACACAACAACATACATCGTCTTATAGTAACTCTTAAATGATTATCTGGCTTTGTTATTTAACTTACTGGATTACTTTCAAAAATCTCCAACCAGAAAGCAAAATCTTTCAGGGCGTATTAAGTTACAAGAGACTGAGAATGCTGACTACATGGTTAGCTCTCAATAAATATTTGCCGAATGAGCAAAGAGGGTCAGGTGGTGGAAGAGATTTCATGCCAAACTGAGGAATTTGGATTTTATCCCACAAGGACAACTATAGGGAGTTTTTGAGCTGAGAAACAGCATGATGAAATCAGTAATTTAGAAATGTTACCATGTCATTGGCTGCAGGAGTGATGAGAGGGGAAAGGCTGGAGAGGGAATCGAGAAGCTATTGCAGTAATTCAATATATGAGTCTGGGCTTAAATAGTGGCGGTTGAAAGAGAAATAAAGAACAAATGCTGGAGACATTTTAAATAAAAATTGGTGCATTATTGAATGTGTATTATTGACCACACGGGGAGAAAAAGGGAAAAAAATCAAAGATTATTTCAAGATATTGAACTTTGGAGCTAGAAAAAGAGTACGTCGTTGTTGGAAAAGGGGCTGCTTGAATGGACTGATTTGCTGGGATCCACGCACCTGTTTGTTGATTTCAGAGGCAGCTGCATTACCACTTGCCAGCAATTCCTCTAACTGGTATATGTGTGAAAGTGGGCACATGCATTCATCGTTTTGAATTCAATTTCTTTTATCCTATGCAGTCCTCATTTAAACAATATTAAACTTCACTTGGGAGGTTGAAATTGCATTTTAATATTAATTTAGGTTGTGGCGCTACCAAACACTATACATACAATGCTCACAAAACAGCCTCATTCAAGTAAATAATTATTTCCACCTCTAAATTAAATTAGAAGGAAACTATTTTTGGTGGATGTTGTATAAAATATGCCGCACAGATTTTGTCATAATTACACCTAGGCAAAATCCTAGCGTGAGCTACTGTCCATCCCCAAAGTTAAAATTGTTCATGGTTCCTTGACTTTACTTCATTTATAGGGATAATCACTTAGCCTCCACTGACTTGTAAGTCAAGGAAAGTAATTCATCTGACATTTTCCCTAACATTATCAATGAAATTGTTTTGTTTATCAGATTCCCTTGTCTTGAACTAATCTCAACATAGAAACTAACTCATCCAATAAAATATTTAATTTCAATTTCCATTCAAGTAAGTGACTTCCCACCACATATCGAGAAATTCAACCAGTTCTTTCCTGAGCTATGACTTATGGAGATTATCCACAGAAACTATTCTAGAGTTTATCCTGACTTCCTGAGAGAATAGGCAGAAAGAGGAAAGAAAGTTTTAAAGAGAAGAATTATAGATAAAAGCATTCTTATGACTCAGGCTTATCCCACACTAAGCCTGTCTTTCTGGATGAATATCTTAATTCATGGAGGAATTACCTCTATTTCAAGTGAAGTAAACTGGAAACTCCTGTAGTTCTATCTGAAGACTCACTGAAAATCTGTTTTCTAAATATTTTCTAATTGTTCCAAGTACCGGTTATCTAACAAAGGAAGTGATTATGAGTGAACCTGTTTATCGGTTTCTGTGCTTTTTCAACTGAAGGCGAGACAGATGGAGGAGAAAGGCATGAATGTGGACTTGCCACATAGATGATCAGAGCAGATTCTCACCAACTTTATGAAATCGGTTAATCTTATTGTCTCCATTTTCTAGATGAAGAAATTGAGGGTTTTTTTTCATTAATATCATATAACTTCTGTATTTCACCAAATCTAAATCAGTCTTGTTTTAAATCGTACTGTCATTTTATCCCTCACAGAAGGGAGAATAACGGTCAGTTAGAAGACACCATTTGCAGAGTCATCCCCATGTCAGTAATATGAAAAGGTGAGTGCAGGTGGGAGTAAACATCCCCATGAAAACACTGAGTTTTTATTCCTCATTTCCATTCATCAAGTTTGCTTCAAAAATCACCTGAGGCCTGTTCTGCCACCCAGGTCCCCACCTTAGTTGGGAGCAATGACAGAAATCTGACGGCTTCAGCCCTAGGATCCCAGCCTGACCGCCCTGGCCACCAAACCCAGAATGAAGGAAACAGGAGCATCACCTTGGTCCCCAGGTTGTCATGTCAGCACGTTGGCTGGTCACAGCTGCTTTGTTCCCAACCCAACAGGAACCAGGCTCACTGTGCAAACATGAGGGCTGGGCCTCTCATTGGATCCCAAAAGCTTCCCAAGGTTTGCTTGTCAACCAAGAATACTGTCTCTGCCAAAACTATTCTTCAAAGACAAAGGAGACGCTAAGACTTTCCAAGATAAACAAAAGCTGAGGAAGTTTATTACCATCTATCCTAATACTGGACGACCTACCAGCTGGAATGGACATGTTAATTAAATAGATGGGGGGAGTCCTTTCACAGTGTATCACATCACCCTAATGTATACTTTAAATTTTGTCAGTTATACCTCAATAAAGCTGAAAATATATTGATGTATTAGTTTCCTGTGGCTGCGGTAACAGATTACCACAAACTAGGTGACTTAAAACAATGCAAATGTACTCTCTTACAGTTCCAAAAGTCTGAAATTTGTCTGAAATGGAGGTGTCAGAATTTGGCATTTTGCCTTTTCTAGTGTCTGGAGGTGCATTCTTTGGTTCAAGGCCCTTTGCTCCATCGTCAAAGCCCACAGTGTAGCATTTGAAATCTCTCTTTCAGCTGAGATCATCACACCACCTCTTGTCTCCTTCTGCCTCCCTTTTTTGAGGACAATTGTGATTGTATTTAGGAACCACCAGGAGAATAACAAAGGGAAATTTCTCTATTTCAATATTCTTAATCAAGTTGCAAAGTCTCTTTTGCCGTAGAAGGGAGGACTCATGGGATTCAGGGATCAGGACCTGGATATATCTAGGTATTATCATCCCCCTACCACAAGTGTATTTCTATACTTGTTGAGATTAGGCTTTCTAACAAATTCTAGCATGTTCATAACGTTTGGAAAAACATATACTTTGCTTTGGCAGAGGCTGTCTTTTCTTAAGTCCAATTTACTCCAAGAGTAGGGAGATTATTTGGGATGACAGAACTTTCCTTGTCCCAAGATCTTTCAAGGTTTACTTTTCTCTTTTGAATCTCTGCACGTTGAAAAGACCAACACACAAAGAATTGATGCCCAGCATGGTGGTTGTCAGAGTATGTGGCCAGTTAATGGGGATGTCATAGAACAACACCTATCTGGTCATTTAATCACCTGCCCCCATAATTTCACCATTCTTTACGATAAATTATACCTGGAAAAATAAACTGCACTAGGTGTCTATCATCAGTCCTTGGTTACATGTTGCTTAGTAGTTGTGAATCACAGGATTATTTTTAACAGGTGTCTAAGTTTTGTAATTACCTAGAGGAGGCAATTAACTTTTTTTTTTCTGATTCCAGTAAGAATGATTATGAAAACACATCACAACGTCTTTCTGATGAAGCGTTGAGACACATCTGATTCCTTTACAGTGTTCTCAATTTTCATTGTTTAATTACACAATTACAGGGAAGGCCACTTAGAGGACACAGCCGAAGGGACCAGCGATGACTTCAGAGTCATTCATTTGGCCCAATGGTGCTATTCTAACAATGATTGGTGGGATTTCTGTTGTCAGCAAATGTCCAGCCCGTGGTTTTTGTATTTCTGTCTTCAGGGGGCAGCTGTTTCTCCACGGGCTCCCATGGAGCTTTGCTACACACAGCACTCTATTCCCGGGCTCGGCTGTCTCCACTAACGGCATTTTCTTTCACAATGTGGCTCCCTGATGGGTCTCCTTGTGTTTCATTTTTACTTTGTATGAAATGTGCAGCAAATAGCTGTTTATGCTCTGCCTGTTTTATGGTGTCATGCCTTCTCTTTGGTGTATTAAGGGCCTGAAAGTCTTCTATTAGCTGGTTTCGACTTTAATTAGTTGCCTGCCACTCTTGTGTCTTTGAGCCATGGAATCTCCAATAGGTAGCAAGCTAAATGATCTGACACTTTTCTTCCTGTCAATTTGTTTTAAAATGTGCCTTAGCGGGTTTTAGTGGGCATCCATTATCATTAAGATAACATACCAATAAAGATGAAATCTTTCATGTCCACCTGAAATATAAATACATATACAAATGCACCTTTAAAAAGCAAAGGAGAAGAGCAAACAAGTTCAATGTCAAAAATAAACTGGGTCAGAACAAAACAAGGTAAACTGTAGGTAAGGACGGATTTTAATAAACATGAAAAACATGATCCTGGAATGTCTTATTTGTAGAACAGGAATAAAAACCCCCATCTCAGATGTAATATTTGCAAAGCTATCCATGTTTTGCCTGGCAAAGAGCAGTGTCAATAAAAATTGAGTATATTATATATCATATCATAACATGTAAATGTGTATAGTTATTCATTTAATTCAACATAAACCTTTTCTGTGACTACCAGGTATCAGACCTATGTGCTTTATTACCTACTATATGACTATATTTTGCTTATACATCAAACTAATTTCAATTACCTCACTGTCTAAGACATGAACCACAAATTTTTATTAAGGATATAGAACCTGTTTTAGAGCAATCATGAAAAGGATCATCATATGTCTTGAACGCAGCGATCATGTTTCCCACGCTGAATAAATTGTATCTCTCAACTATCCCTGTTTACATCATTTTAAAAGATTGTGTCTCTCCAATCCTGTCTGAAACTTTCAAACACAGTTGCTCAACAAATTTTATTATACTCTCAAGATTTTAGGAGGCACCATGGTATATATGCTTCGTATACAAGTTAATGTAGAACACTAAAACATTTAGAAATCCTAGGCAAATTTACATTTGTCACAGAGAGCCACTAAAATGTCTACAGAGGCAGTCCAGTCTTGTGGAGTGACTGATTCTGTCACTCTCCTTTTCAAATGAGTCTAAATGTAGGGGAGGGTATAGCTCAGTGGTAGAGCACATGCTTAGCACGCATGAGGTCCTGGGTTCAGTCCTCAGTACCTTTACTTAAAAAGAAAAAAAAAGTATAAAACAAAACAAAACAAAAAAAGTGACTCAAATGAATCTAAGTAACTTTAACAGGCCGCCACCTTCACTGTTCCAGTGACTCCCAGGTACTTACCCAGAGAGTATGCAACTTTGAATTATACCCATCAATGGTCTCCCTTCTGTTTACACCCACAAAAAGCACAAGAAATGACTTCTATTGGTCTTTGCTGAAGAATAAAATAGTGATATAAAGAGGTTCTTGACAGTTAGCATAGTTGTAAATTATGGGCCCCTTCATCATGTGTTGTGTAAATTTTGGAACCTAAGGAACTGGAGATAATTTGTGTAATGTGTCTGTAAAACTAAGAGTTTGATGTAAGGTTGTAAGGGTCATTACATAATTAAGGGTTCACAGAGAGCCATATAATATAGCCACTACATTCAAAACATTCTGTAAAAGTGCCTAAATATTTCCTTCTCACCACAAGCAATGTTTTATAAGAACTTAAGATAATTTAAATGGTGCAAAATTAGTGCAGAAACAGGTAAAATTCCACTGATGTATTTTACAATATTAGTTCTTAGGTTCTTTGTTGATAGATACAGTACAGTGTATTATGATTAAGGTCATTTCAGAAATCAACTGAAATGACTCAGTCAAAATGTTTTAACTCATAGAACTTTAGCAAATTTTTAATAAGACTAACGTAATACAGGCAACAAAGCAAAATTGTCAAGATCTCGGAACCCGCAGCCTGGGATCAGGGTCCAGGCTGCCTTGATTAGCTCTGTGTCCTTGGAAAAGTGACAATCTTTCCATGCCTCCATGTTTAAATCTGCAAAACTGAGATAATAGATCTAACAGCATCACCATGAGAATTACTGATCTGAGACTCGTGAAAGACTTAAAATAGATCATGGCATTTCATGAGCATTCAATAAATTACCACTCTTAGTATTGAAACTACAAATAAAATGGGTCTGTACCCTAAGTCCATGCCAAGTACCAGCAGTTCCTGTGACACATCCATGAAATAACAAATGTGAAAATATCATAAACATTGTCAGAAAAAACGATACCCCTACCCCCAGTATTTTTTTCTAGTTAATCCATATTTTTCATGTGACCTACCAGAATAAAGTCACGTTCTAGTCATTATACTGCCTACTAATTGTCTATGCCTTAGCCTAAAATCACGAGAGTTTTTTTTTTAACAAAACATTGTATTAGTCTCTTGTCATATTTTCATCCTATCTTTTGACTTTAACTTTTCCCCTGGAATTGGAGGTTGGAAAGTAAGGGTGAGAGCACCTTCCCTTGTGATGGTGTCTGAATACTTTTGCTCTCCTTACTGAGGAAGATTAGAGGTTTTCTTCTCCTATTCATGGACCAGTGCAGTCTGATTTGTATAACTGCTTTGGGAGGGATTTGATACACATTTATTTTAATAGAGAGTTTGAGTACCAATAAATGATCATGCCCTGAATCATCATATAGAAAAAAATGAGACAGGCTAACAGGTTAGAGTACAGGAAAAATTCTTCTTGTACCATTTTCCTTGTAGTCAAAGCCCAGTGATTCTTCTGCAGTGATTCTTTTTCAACAGAGTAACATCTTTGATGTTTGATGGAAGAAATGAAAGCTAACTTCCAAGCCTTCTAGAAACAGTACTATTCTCACTCAATAGGAAAAAAAAAAAAAGAGAGAGAGAGAGAAGTCTAATCTGAAAACAGTTTTTGGAAAGAACAATTCTGTCAGGTTGTGCTAAAGTCTATTTGCCATTGGATTTTGAACGTATTCTGAAATTTCATTAGGAAGTAATGTATTTTCATTTTTCAATGTTAGGTTAAATATTATGTTGAGTAATGCCTTTACCCATTCAGTTACGGCTTCCACAGGCTATAATCCTTCTCTGTACATTTTAGCAACTCTAAATCTGCTCTATTTCTTCTAGGAATTATTTTCTAATATTCTTCTCTTTCCGCTGAAGCAGACCATTTCTTTTCATTGAAGATCCATTTTGAAATGTTCATTAGATGCTGAATGTCTATCAGTATCTGCAGTCTATGTGTTCCTAATTCTCCTTTGTGCCTATCAACTTTCATTTTTCTCAAGGCAAACACTTTCATATTTTCACTTTCATCTATTCTTTAAGGACTTGAAGGATGACAAAACCACTTTCAGAAAGAGCCGGGTCAGTAATATAAGGCATTTTATAAGATTCCCGACCATGCATAACAGAGCAAAACGGAAAACAAGAGGAAGCAAACTAGAGTTGTGTGAAATTGCTCATTTATTCTTCTCAAGTAGTTTTCAGCTTTTCATGAAACTGCTGAAAAATTCACAAATTGTATTCCAATGAGATGAATATTTGTTTTCCAAGTGTTCATCAAGACTTTAGTCCTCAGGTAAACACTGCATATGCATAAGACATCCTGCTCCCGTGTGTGCTGGTAGTACCTGCGTGTTCACAGGCATGAAAATGGGAGCGGGGTGTTCAATATGCACAGCCTGGCGGACTGGAGGAGGCCAGATGCAAACAGTGCTGTGAGAGGTGCATATGCCCTCATGTAGGGGGGTGTGCACTTAGCCCATCTCATGATTTCAAAAGGAAGAGTTTAAGCTTCAGAGTTTTCTGATAGGGGATGTTTGTTTTGATTTTGCTCTCCATACCTTTGCAGCAAGTTTTATTGTGTGAAACCACCTTTTATGCCAACATCTCTCCCCTTTTGTTCATACTAAGGAAAAGAATAAATGGCCTGGATGCTTTGTCTTTTTCCCAGCATTCTTTGTTCCCATGTATAACATTTTCTTTGGATGATAATGTAATAATTCACTCATTTCCTGCCTCAAATCGTAATTTTCTGAATGAACAACTTTAAATGCCATAGTCCCTTAATGGATCAGTAATATGACAGCAAGTGTGGGTATCTGCTAGTTTAAAATACCACACAAAGGGTACTTGGAAATTGGTTTTCTTCTGTGTGCATTTAAATGATATTAAAGCATTCCTTAATTTGGATGAAGTAAATTATCCCATCACATAACTCTGACAGAGGCATTAGTAAGATAGGAGCCCAACATAAAATGCTATTTTTGGCCCCTATAACTGGTTGGATTGAGAAACACATTTTTTTTCTTTCCTCCTTTCCTTCCTCCTATGCCTGCTATCTTTTGCTTACCATTTCCTTAAAATATCTTTTCCCATATCTTTTGCTTTGGGTTTTTTTGATGCAGGGTAATCTGGTTTATTTATTTATTTAATGGAGGAACTGGGGATTGAACCGAGGACCTCATGCATGCTGAGCATGCATTCTACCACTGAGCTATACTCTGCCCACCCCTTCTTCCCTCCTTTTCTTCCTTCCTTCCATTCTCTCCTTCCTTCCATTTTTTCTTTTTTTCCTTCTCTTTCTTTCCATTTCTTTCCAAAATCTCACAACTTCTTATAAGTGATCTTTTATCTTCACAAAAAGCAAGCCAAGAAACATCCCTGTGTTACACTGAGTGAAGTAAGTCAGAGAAAGACAAATATCATGTAATATCACTTACACATGGAATCTGAAAAAAAAACATAAATGAACTTATTTACAAAGCAGAAAGAGACTCATAGACATAGAAAACAAACTTATGGTCACTAATGGTGCAAGGGGGTGGGGAGGGATAAATTGGGAGTTTGGGATTAGCAGATACAGACTACTATATGTAAAATAGATAACAAGATCCTACTGTAGAGCACAGGAAACTGTATTCAATACCTTGTAATAGCTTATAATGAAAAAGAATATGAAAAGGAATATATATATATATATATATATATATATATATATATATATATACAGATAATTCACTATGCTGAACATCAGAAACTAACAATATTGTAAATCAACTATGCATAATTTTTAAAAAGTGATAGAAACTATGCAAGTACCAAAAAAAAAAAAAAGAGAGAGAGAGAGAAAGAAACATCCCTGTGTAAACTGGGCAGATGTAGGACAGTTGGAAATGGTGTGCCCAGTCTAAGAGCTTTCAAATTGTAAATGTTGTATGATGCTGTGCACTGGATTGAATTGGCTTTAGCCAGTTTTTGATGCCATTCCAAAGCTTTGAAACTTCTTTAAAATTCTTTATCTTGATTGCCTATATCTCCCGTCCACCAATGGATTTATTTATATTGGTGCATGCATCATATGATTTGCTTACTGAGCATAGAGTAATAGGAGATTGCTGCACATTCAGAAATATGCACTGTCTTCCCAGCTTATATGATGTCTCTTTGTGAGCAGGTATAAGAAGTATTCATTCAGCCAAGTATTTTCAGGATATTTTTTTGGAGAGAAGAGATTCTTTTCTTTTCCATTTCCCATGCTCCTTTGGTTCTTTGGGGACGTATATGTCATCTTGTTTTAGTGAGTGTCAAATTTTAGAAATAATTTTTAATATGAAAGTAAAATAGTGACTGTTTTTAAGTTAATTATTCCTTTTGCTATCCCTGCCTCTCTATTTCTCAATTTAAGCATTTTATTTACTATACTTGCTTTGCTTTAAGAGTGGCTAAGTTAGGTAAACATTGAAATGAAACCCAAGTACCCTGCTGCAGACAAATAGGCCTTGGGTGGTATCTATAGACCAGAAGTATGAATGAAAACAGTAACACCGTCTCTTGTTTTATACCCTAGGATACTGAGTTCTCCTAAATTAAAGGTCTAGCCAGAATTATCACAGAAAGAACTATAATTCCCTTTGCTCATTTGGCATCTTACATTTTTACCTTTACAATGATTTCAAGCTATATAATGAATATCTGTTATATCCCTTTGCATCATAATGTATGCAAAGGTTGAAAGGACACAAATCTTCTTCCACAAGAAATTTAAAATCTAATAGGTGAAGAAACAATGATGTTATGCAGCAAATACAGGGGATTGTGAGAGGTAACTGACCCAGCTGTGGGAAATCAGAGTGGCCACTCGGCCTAATGCAATGCCTCAGCCAGGTTTTGGTAGGATTAGGAGTTAACCAGTCGAAGGAAAGAATAAGGAAATGAGAGTGCTTCAGACTGAGGCAACGTGTAGATAGATTCAGAAGACAAGCAGACGATGGATAAGAGGGAAGCAAATAGCACACACTGGCAGGAGGTTGTGATGTGAGGATGGTGGTATTGAGAGCTGGGTATGGAGAGGGACCAGTTTATGAAAGGCACAAAGACCATAATTACAATGATTCAGTTTATCCTGGTGGTATTGAAGGGCAGATGGTCATTAAAGAATTTTTAAGTATCAAATGGAAATACATGTGTTTTTATATATACATATACATATATACAAACACACACACACATATATATAATCTTTATATATATATATAAATAAATAATTCTGTTATACATGTATTGTGTATACGTATGTATATATAAAAACACACACATGTATATATATAAAATTCTGTGTGGGTTTCCTGAGTCCCGAGGACTGATCAAAGATGGAGAGACAGTTATAAACCTTAGCGAGTCCTCGGAATCATATCAGTGCAAATCCTCACTCCATTTCCACACCATGTATGAGAGATATGTTATGAATATTCTTCTATCAAAGTATTGTTCTCACCTTTAATCTGTACTGACAGGTTTTATTGACAATTCCGTGGAGAAAGTATGAATTGAAAAAAATATTGCTCCTGCTACTTGCCAATTTTGAGTCTGGGCAAGTAATTTAGCCCCTCTTAATTTTAGTTTCCTTTCCTTTGTTAATTAAAAAATAAAGTTTTGGTAATATCTCACTGACCCAATATTCGATGCTGTTGAATATAAATAATCTGAATATGTAGGGTCCACCATGTATTATGATTGTGTTATATATATATCAAAGGAATTTCTCAGATAAGGCTATACCGTGGTACAAACCACGACAAGGATAACACAGTTTGCGTGGAAAACGATTGCTGGATCTGACCAGCATGAAACTGTTCACTCGTTTCTGAGTGATTCAGCAGCCAAAGCAAATAAAGAGAATGTAAGAATTTTATATGATTCAAAGATGGCCCTGGTGGCAGTGTAAGAATGATACTTTGAAAGACAGGGGATGAGGAAAGAGATGGATAAAATTGAAAACACACCCTGAAATTTATTACTTCTTACAAAGCAGATGCCAGGGAGTATCATGTAATGTAGGTAACAATGGGAAATAATGCACTAGATTAATCTCAGTACATTTTAACATGTTGATCACCCACCGTGGATCTGGTGCCCCTGAGGAAACTGTCACCCAGATTTGGGTGATGTGGCGATCAACGTGTTAAACACAGTATAAATAACAGCTCCTAGATGGCGTTGAACATTTGAGATGGAAGGATTGTTCTGACCGTGGTTATCAAGGCTCCCAACTGAGAACAAGTTTCACATATTCTAGGTGATCTCAGAGGAAATGAAGACCATCATCTGAAGCACCACTATGCTGAAGTCTAATTGTCTTTTCACCACAGACAGAAAAATATAATTTTATTAGCTTTATTGATAACAATTTTAGATTCTTCCTTTGTGGGTGGGTCTTTTATCCCAGCTAAAACAGTTGCATTCCAGGGTCACCAGCTCTTCTTGGGAGAGAGCAGATGTGCCCAGACTTCTTTTATAAGTCAGTAACTCCAGAAGGTAAGCTTGGAAAGGTTGTGTATACGATCTCTGCCATTGGTAGGTCCTGTTTCCTACCAATTCCAGTGGCCATTTCTAACCAACACGTAGTATATCTACATCCTCAGCTTTCAGCAGGAAAACTTGATCAGATTCAGAAACCTCCTAACTGTATCTGGCAAGGCAAGTATTACTTTCAGATGTTTCTATGTTATGGTCTATCAATTAAATGTATTTTTCTATTTAATGCCAACTCAACTAATTCAACTTTCTCGGGCTATCGAACAGGAATGCAAAGCCCCATTTCTTTAAAAGGCTGAGGGAAAGCACCAGTTATCATCCAGAATATCCTTTTAGTTAAAGTGATACCTGGACTATACAAGACTAATGAATTGAGACCATTTCATAGGAATTTTATTCTACCCCATTTATTTAATGCAGTATCCAAAAATGTTGCACACTCCTTGGCTGCCTGGTGGGAGGATATGAGAAGTATACATTTATTCACAACTCAGAAACACCGTGGACTCATTAATAGCCCTTCTCATTGTAAAATGGTACTTTGTGCAAACACTTCACACAGCCTATCAATCTACTCAATTTACATTTATGAGTGCCCTTCATGTGTCCATCCCACAGCGCTCTGCAGACTTAATATAAAAGAAGATACAATAAATATTTAAAAGGCTAAATCAAACAAATAAGTTTTCTAGTGGAACCTTACAAATCAACAGTAATTTTAAAGTTCTCATGCATAAAAGAACAGATTCTCTGGCTGTAGAGCAGGGTGTAGAAGGACTTGTGATCTATTAGAATCAGACTGCAAGGTGGCAGGTGGAGGTCAGTGATTGCAAATTGTGATAGAAACGCTTCCAGAATCAGAAAATCTTTATGTGACAAGTTTGCACTGGGTAGGTACAAAAATGAAACTATATGGTTTAGTAAAACACACACACACACACACACAAACACACAACTTTACAGTAATCCAAAGGTCAAAAATGTGATTTTTAAAGCAAAGAAAATCACCTCTTTAAGGTTACCAGCATAGCTTACATTTTAAACATGTATACTAGAGAACCAATCAGTAGCAACCCAATTTTATCTGTACCAAATTCAGGGAAATTTGAAGACATCCATGCTTGAATATCACACAGACAATTATGCAAACATCAAGCCGCTTCATAGGTCTGCAGGGACTGGAAAGAATATCTGAGTATCGTCTGCATACATATGACACTGCAGGCTGTGGCACGGAATAATGTTATTCACTAAAAATATCTAAATATAAAGCTAAATAGGATTTCAAACAAGCCCCGGGGGAATCAGAAAGTCACTTGGCAAAGCACAAACCATTCCCAAAAGGAACAAATTGAAAGGACAACATAGGGATAAAGAAACTATCTAAAGCCACTCATGTTAATTCCAAAAAATTCAAAACTGTAGTGTTCTGCCAAAGAATGACACAGTCAGCAGTATTCAAACTAGACAAATAGCCTTAAATAATTACCAGAAAATATGCAACCAATCAATAAAATGCTCACAGGTAGTATATTCTAATCTAAGTATCAGGGCCAATAGTGTACACATTTAATACAAGGTGCTAAAATGATATCATAGCCAAATTCAAGATATATTGTCTTTGTCCAATGATTGATGAAAATTTTCAAGTGTTGTTGATATAAAAAATTTAAAAAAAAACGTAAGTTCAACATTCTGCATTCTATTAACTTTGTTTTGCCTCTATGATCATGGCACCTTTATTCAATGCCTCATTTTAGAAAAGTATATATATATATATATACACATATATACAAATGTTTATATAAATAATTCAGGATTCTTAAGTGAGGGAAGGTGATATCACTGTTTATTTTCATTATTATTATCCAATTATCTAATACTGTAAAGATCTGGTAAGTTATTTTCCCATATGTAGACCATCCATCACCTTTTTTACATTTTATTCATGATCTATTTCTCTCAGAGCCCTGATTGTCAAAATTTCCATGTCAAAATGAAAATTGCACCAAATGGTGTTAAACAGGCAAAGAAGAATTTATTCAAGACTATTGTAATAAGGGAGAGAGACTGAGCATAACCCCCCTGCAACGAAAGTGAAGATGATTTTCAAATGCTGGGATGATCCTTACCAGATTATCTGTTCTTGTTCATTTTAGATTATCTTATTGAAATTAGGTTCCTTACTCCCAACCCCATTGAAACTGAGAGAAGGGCTCTAACTTCCTTGATGATTACATTTCAAAGACATGGCTCCCAGGTTCTTGAGAAATACATTCCTGGGTTGTAAAACTGGTAAGAAGCTGGGAAAAGTTGATATCTAAAAGGGGCAGAGAAAGAATTTTCAATTGCAAGGTTTCTAAAGTCAATGTCTTAAGCAAAGGAAAAGTCAGGAAGAAACTTGTCTAAATGTTCGTCAAGCTGACAGGAATATTGAGGCCATAGTGGTAATCCAAATGCATCTCTTAGAAAGCATCATTCAGCTGTCCCAGAAGCTTCTCATTTAGACAGATGGCAGTTGGAAGTATTCCAAATAGATTTTGATTAACAAAATAAAGCCACCAATTTCCATAGCAGAATAAAACAACCACCATTATTACATCATAGAATAATAGAAAAGTATGGTAATATACATAATGTACACATTATAATAAAACAAAATTGTACTTCACACCAGCAACATAAGGATAAAAAATGGATAAGCTTCATGTTTCTAACAACACCATATGAAATAAAAAGGTGCTAATATACATATTTTCACATTTTAAATAAGGTTATGAATCTTCTGTAGTCAATGGTTATGGATGTAATATTTTATAATTTTAAAATTCTCAACCTTTTGATGTTTAGAAGAGTGAGTATAGTTGTGCATGGACAGGATACCAAAATATGTTTGTATTGAACAAAAAAAACTAATTCTTGATCACAATTAGTTTAAAATGAAAACAGCCACACCCATGGGCTAGATGAAACCTACCAGACTGATTTTCTCTGCCCTGGGTCCTTTGTAATAAAACACTCAAATCTGTATGTTCTGAGAAGTTTGGCAGGACACACCTCAACTATACAACTCAATGCCTCATTGGATGACTACCCAATTAGGAATTTAAACCACATCATGGAAAGAAGTCTTTCAATGATAAATAAATCCTTTCGCTGCAGGTCAACTCAGATTGTTCCTAGTCCCTTTCCTTGAACTTTTGCTTGCCTGTAAGCTGCCCACCTGTCTGCACACTCTCTCCTTGGGAAAGGAATCCATGCTCCTTTCCAGAGGAAACTCTATTCAGTTGTTAATAGCTTTGTTTTATTTCCTCTTGAAAGAAAAACTAAAACTTGTTGGGAGCTTTTTCTGAAGTTGCTGCAGGTAGTTAACAGTTAGGTTAAAAATAATTGAGCCTATTTGTTAATATGAACTTAAAATAGAGCACTTATCTCGCAGGATAAAAGAGATTGACTGAGTGGAAGGTTCTGGGGACCGGGGGGGAGGCTTGGAGCCAGACCCAGCATGAGGTGCTTTATTTTCTACTGGAAGTCTTCACACTTCTGCAAAATTGTTGGAAACCATTACCTCTGTGGGTAGTTTTGCGTATTCTTTTCTGTGTGTAGCTGGTCCCCATCGGGATTACCTCTAGTTGCTCCGAAGCAGATATCCTACAGCTAGCTCCGAGCAGTAACAGAAGGCAGAGTGAACTGAAATACAGTGTGACAGATGCCTCCAGAAGGGACGGCCAAGGTAGAAACAGAACACAAAGCGTAACTGAGATACACTGCACTTGCCTCTAATAAAGATGGGTCTAAAGCTTATTCTCCCGGATGAAAGGAAGAGCCCATTCAATGATGTGAGTCCTGCTATTACTTCTGAATCATTTGAAGTAAACTGTCTAGCTTTTCATCAGTCAAAAATGCCTGTCAGTAAAAGGTAAGGTGCCTAGTTTTTAAATATTACCTTAGTTAAGCGACCCAATGTTTCTCCCTGTTGCAGCTGAAAGTCTAGTTCAGTCTCAAGCACTGATAGTCATGTGTGCAGGTACTTTTATATACACTAAACTTCTGCATTCATTGTCCCATTTTCCCACTACTGATTGCCTTCTCTTTCTTGGCCAAGCATACTGCCCCAGGCACTACCAATAGTGCAATGGGTAGGGCGGAAACCCACATACTTTTGTCTATCCAGCCATTGTATCAAAAGAATAAAATAAATATATGAAGATGATTGTTTAAAAACTGTTGACCCCAGGTTTAAGAAATTTGCTTTTTAGTGCCAAGTCTTCATTTTTTTCTCTTGCCAATCTCTATATAATAGGGTCCTAGGCAGGCAAGTAGTGATTCTTCCCTGAACATTTCACCGAGATGGAGAGGTAGTCTCGGTGGGACCCTGTGCCCCTGTGTGTCTGTCTGTCTGCATTCCTATCCATGTGGTATACAACCATCTAAAATATGTCTATAGAGTAAAAACTACTGATTTACGTATACAGCTTTTGAAACCATACATAAATTACAACTATAAAGTCATTAAATACAATTTACAATATTGATATGTAGATGTTATCATATCCAATGATAAAGAATAAATTAAATTACTGTTGTATTTTCAGAAGCATTTCTGGTGTAAGCTATATTTAAATTCCAAAAGGTAACTTGCCCAGTTTTTAAATACAATAATAATGCACTGATACTACTTCATCAATTTCTAATGAAGATTTTATATTCTTTTGCTCTGACAACTTATGAATCAATTTAAAATCTCTATTTTATCTCAAAAATTTACCTACACAATTTTTATATTAAAAACAAGATATTTACACATGAAGCCTGAATGTGAAACAGTATTATGGTTTCTAAATAATTGTTTTGCCCAAGACTCCCAAACTGAATCAGAGTATCTTCTGTTGATTTAGTAATTGTGGAAAATTCAGAAGATAAGATGGGCAAGGAACAATTTTATTTTATTAAATCCACTCAAGATTTAAAAACCAGCTAGATTAGAACTATTCTACAATCCACTTACTTTTAAAGGTAAAAGGTTTTGGTGTTTGACAGTATTTTCTTTTTCATCTATGCTTCCACATTTCAGATTAACTTTTACTTCTTTGCCATTTAATAGTAGCACTCTAACAAAATGAAACTCCTGGGTATTCTACTAATAATTGAAAAGTATTTATTGAACACCTACTGAGTACAAAGCATTTGAGAGGTTATATTAAAAAAAAATAGCACAAGCCCTCACCAAACTTGGATTATTTCTAGGGAGATTAAAGAAGCATATATGTCTGTGACTCTGTTTCTGTTTGATAAATAAGTTCATTCACCTCGTTTTTTTTTTTTTTTGGATTCTACATATGAGTGATATCATATGGTACTTTTCTTTCACTTTCTGGCTTACATCACTTAGTATGACAATCTCCAGGTCCATCCATGTTGCTCCAAATGGTATTATTTTATGCTTTTTCATGACCGAGTAGTATTCCACTGTATATATATACCACAACTGCTTTATCCAGTCATCAGTCATTGGACAATAGGTTGCTTCCACCTATGGTTACCAGGGGGAAAGAGGAGATGGAAGGATAAAATGGGAGTTTGGGATTTGCAGGTACTAACTAACTACTACATAAAAAATAGATAAACAGCAAGGCCTTACTGTATAGCACAGGGAACTATATATTCAATACTCCGTAATGAAAAAGAATACGAAAAGGAATATATATATATATATGTATAACTGAAACTCTATGCAGTATACCAGAAATTAACACAACATTGTAATCTGACTATATTTCAATAAAAAATAAGCATATATGTATTCAAATGTATGTACATCAGAACCAAACACAGCATGTTCAGGGCCATAACATGAAGCAGCAATAACTATTAATAGCTTATTAGTAGCTATTGTTTTGTGTTATAGTAAACTGTTTATTGTACACATTGCTATTTTATTCAATGCCGGATGATAGTAAAGAAATGAAATAGCTAGTCCCTGACCTTAAAAATTCAAATCACAGAACATCTTAAAGATAGTACTTAAGACATCACTTAAGCTAATGCTTCACTGTCTGATGAAGAAATTGATGTGTTTACAATGCAGAAAATAGACTTCACATAAAAAGAAAATGAGTTTAAAAACAAGTGCAAAACAATAAATTAAATGATATAATAAGATGTAGCATAAGTGTGAAATATTTCATTAAAATGTAAAGAGGGAAAAGAATTCCACAACAGCAAAAATACAAATGACTAACATACATATTATGAAATATCCAGTCTTATCATTGATCAAAAAATGTTAACATTGATTGAAACAATGAAGAATCTTTTATTTATGTACCACATTGACTGAAACAATGAAGAATCATTTATTTATGTCCCCAAATCAAATTCCAGGATATTCAGTCTCTTAAGAGTTTATGACCCTAGTAATCATTCAGTGAAGTATAAATTTGAACAATTTCTGTGGGTACCAATGCAATAATTTTTGCCAAAAAATTAAAACTGTATCTAATACCAAAGCAAACTCCTTCTTAGAAATTATTTTGAAGAATTTTTCATCATTTTAGGCATAAAGATAACTATGATTTTACTTATATTAGTACAAAATTTGGAAATTAATGTAAACAGGAGACCTAATTAAAATATTCTAACTCAACTGTGCAGTAAAACATTATGCACCCATTGAATACTGTGTTTACATATTTTTAAATGTCTATGTTATTGTCTCTACCCAGTTGGATTAGGAATATTTTTCTTCCTCCTTATATTTCTATACCTTACAAAATCCCTTAATTGAACGTGTTCCTTATAGGATGGAAAGTTTGCTAACTTTAGTAAGCAAAATATTTGTTAAGTGAATCAAGTGAATTATTAATATGGCAGTGGAAGAAAGGAAGACAAAATGTGGCAAGGTGTATCCAGGTCAAATTCAAGTCCTACTGTAACAGTTAACATGTAAGACTCTAGAGTGTGGGGCTAGAGGATCAAGGAGTTACTGGCCTCTGTTAGCAAGTTTCATGGTGACTGAGGTCCCAAAAAGAGGTCGAGTCAAGGTAAAATACTACTGCATCACTCTCAACTCTCCATCTAAAATCTCAAGAACATTTACCTGCCTTTACATTGAGAACTATGAGCTCAATATAACTCCTAAGCATAGCTCATGCCCTTTTTTGAGATTCCATGTTTGAAAAAATGGCTGTGTATGGGGAATAGGATATCCCCCACTCATTATTCAGATCTTTCAATACTTTAAGCTCCTACTCCTCAAGGGCCTAAGGGCCTGAATGTATATTAATAGTTTCCATTATCCATTTGCAAGAAATATTACCATTTCACTACCCTAGGTATATTCCATGTTAATATTTTATATTGTAAAGCTAAATATAGTTTGGCTGATGGCTAAAATTATAGTCACAGTTATTTGAAAACTTCACTTCCATTTTGTTTATTCACAAAATCTATCTTTGTTTAAAAGTATAGAGTGATTTTAAGCAAATTCTTTGCCTTTTAAAATAAGTTTTATCTCTCAAAAACACTTGACCAGTCATGAGCACATCAGCCATTAAACTCTTTAGTTTCCGGAAATAGTCCAGAAAAATTTAAAATGTATATTTGACCAGTGTCACTTGCATTAACAATATCTGCTGTGTCCCTGAACATGTGGAAACTATGTTCATTCCCTTATAGAATTTCTTTTTAACCTCTTCAAGTGAAATTGACATTAGCAGTTGATGGTAATGTTGTCACCAAAATGTCAAAGATGGACCAAACATCTTGACATCTTCTCCCCAACAATGAGAGATGCCAACCCAGAAAAATACTGAAATTTCAGCCAGCAAGAAGCTTAGAGTCTACTTTTTACAAGGTGTGCTTTCAAGTCAGATCTGCATCAAGAAACAAATGCCAAGTAAGTTAAAAATGGTCAGTGCCCTTTTTCTCTTCCAACAAAGGAATATGGGAAGTAATTGATTCAAATGTTTGATTATACATCAGCAAAATCACTACATTGTGGCCAATTATAAGAATAACTAAGTCACTTTCACTCTTCGTATCTTTCTCCATAAATCCAATAAAAATATAACCAATATGCAGAGATTGTTACTGCATTGGTATCTTTAAAGTCATATTTCTTCTCTACTATGTTATGGCTTTCTCTGCCAGTTTGTCTTAATCTCAAATAAAATGAAATATTAAAACATTTCTTAAAATGCATTTCTTTTCTAATTACCTTGATCATTAATGTATTCTTTGTATAGCCAACCAAGAATTATTTTATAAATAATTTAATTCATCAAGGTGGTTATAGTGAGGAAAAGAACACAAAAATGAATGAGACAATGCCCCTTCATTGACAGACTCATCCTGGGAGGAGGTGGATTGCAGTGTAGTAAGTTCTATAAAAAGGATATTCACAGAGTGCTCTGGGAGCTCAGAGCCTGTTGATGTCAAGAATATTTCCCCAGAGAAGGGAGAGTATTAGCTTGCCTGGAAAGATGAATAGGGATTTTCTAGAAGGAGAGAAGAGGAAAACGGAGGACACAGATAGCAAAGTAAAGACCTTAAAAGAATATGCTATTTTGGAAAAAAGGTAGAATCTGAATTTGGTTGGAATGTAGAAAATGTGCTTGATATTAAGTGACACGAGTGATTTTATGTAGGAATTATTATTACTTCTCGTTTCTGAAAGTGGGGCTTCCTGGCCTTATAAGGGTTTCCTCAAACTGCTTCAGGAGAAATTCCTCCTTCCTTCACTGCCTGACAGCCACATATTTCTTTGGAAATACTCAAGTTCACTAAGCTTCTTCTCTCCCTCTGGGATGTTGAACTTGCTGTTCCTTTTGATAGGAACCCTGTTCTCCTGGCCCTTTATGTGCTTGGCTTCCTCGCATCCCGACGCCTCACTTTACACACCCTTGAAGTAGCAACCACATTACTCTTTCTCACTGACCATATTTTATTTTCAGCATCTCAATCACCAGTTATTGAAGTTATCTTGTCTATTTCTTATTTACATATTATTTGAATGGCTATAAAGATATACAACTTGTAAAGCCAAAAAGCTACCCTACTGTTCAATACTAAAGCCGTCACATATAAAGCAGAGGCAGGCACCTAGTAAGAATTATATGAATGTGTTTAAATAAAGATATGAAAGATGCAAAGAGAAAAGCAAATAGAATGCATAAATTAAGACAAATCAATCAAATAATAAGTGCATTTAATATGTCAGCATCAAAATTGCATTCCCTCCCCCTGGCTTTTAAAGACTGGTCTTCATCAAGAAGCACATAGTAATGAGAGTAGAAGGACTTTGAAGAGAAAGAAATAGAAGCCTTATGCTTTGCAAATGTAGTTTAAAGAGCCAGTAAAATATCTATATTATATTTATTTTCACTTGTACTCAAAGGTGGGTGAGCTCTGATGGTATATTGAGTTTATATTAACCTTACTTATATCACAGAATATTTGCAAGATTCAAATGAGAAATGGGTGTAAAAGTATCATAAAATGTAAGAGATTGCATTTTCTTGCCTTTTAGTAGTAAAAGAAATAAAATATAGATTATTCTGGGGTATAAAGAAAAACAATTTAAGATACCAATTAAATAGACTACCACTGGTATATTTTCTATTACTATCTGGTTCTTCTCAGTCTATGAATTTTGTCAGGAAAACAATAAGTAACAATTTATAAGAAATAGATCTTTTGCTGATCTTCAGAAAAATGATTGCATCATTATGAAAACAGGGTTCTTTTTTAAATGTCACACATAATTGTGCATAGCCAGAGTAAATGAGCTAAGAAATGGCCTGGCATTAATAATTATACTGACATGCATGCAATATCAACTATTGACTAATAAAATGATTGATAATTTTCAGATAATTAAATTTAAAATTATGAAAGAACTTTAAACAGACATGACTTGTAGCTTTTGTAATGTTTAATTAAGTACATGCTAACTGTAGCAATAATTTATTTCATCAGTGAAACTGAATAGATGGGCAAGGTAAAAAATTTCAACAAGAAAATTAGTATCAGAGGGCTTTAAATGTCATTCTTTTTCAAATAATGGTTTATTTTTTGTGGCTATTTTTACCCTTTACATACAATTTCATACTTCCATTAAGCTACAGAATTAATTAAGCTTTTAATCTCACTGCAGACTTACAAAACACTTTCTGGGGCTCTAAGTAATAAGAATTTTAAAACAAATTAAAAAAAAAAGCCTGGAAAATATTTTAAGGAAAAAAAGAAAGAAAAAGAAAATAACAGTCACATCAAGGAGAAGTGTAGGAATTGAGAAGCAAGATGGCAGAGTAGAGGGATGCTTGTAGCTCACCCTTTCCCACAAATACACCAAAACTCACATCTATGGACCCACTCAGCCAACCAGAGTACTTACTGAACTCTGACACGACACCACCCTCTTTGAAAGACAAAGACGCCAAAAATCTAGTAGGAAAAAATGAAAAAAGAAAGAAGAAAAAGCAAAACAGTGTGGGACCAATTCCACAGGGAGGGAGCGGCAAAGGAGGACTGGCGCTCATTTGCTGGGTCTCCCCTCTCCAACGGAGAGGCCAGTGGGATGGAGGGGGAACCTCGGAGGCTCAGATCTGCCCTGAGCACCCCTTGACCAACAGAACTGAGTTAAACGGGCACAAAGGGTCCCCATGACACCCAGCCCAAGACGCGAGCCGGCAGCTTACAGCTGGGGCCGGGGCAGGCAACCTGAGCCAGGCATAGGACAGGGACGGCTGCACTGAGGCAGTCCCAGGAGACTTCAGGGTGCTGCTCACCATGGCTGGGAGGGGATACAGAGCAGAACAACCTCGGTCCCCCATAAATTGCAAAAAAACCAAAGCAACACGGCTGGTGTGCCCTGGGGAAGGGGTGCCATAGCCTTTGTCTCCTTAGACCTGCGCCACCATTACTGGCACTTCTTGCAAGAAGAGAGGTGGGGCTCGGCCACAGCTGTCATATTCTCCTGTGCACAGTGCCCAGGCTGGGGTAGGGCCGAGACCTGAATCCACACCCGGGGGCTCTGCAACCTCCTAGACAGGACTCAGACTTGTTTACAGCTGGAGGCAGATAGAATCTTTCTGCCCTGGCACCTCAGAGAACTCATACCACCAAGATAAACAAGGAGCTGAGATTTGGCATGGAGCAGAGGTGAGGCCGTTCTGTGGTCTTCCCCGAGCCTGCCTTTGGAACACTGACCCGAGGCCGAGCGGGCAGCTGCACAGAGCAGTGGAGCAACTGGCGCCGGGAGAGGGCAGGTGGCAACCCACTTTCCTGGCAGGAATGCAGCACCTGGCCACGGTGCTGGGAGGGGGCGCAATCCACCCACCTGCCTCCCCTGAGTGCAGCATCTGACTGTGGCATCAGGAGGGGGAGTGACCCACTTGCCCACCAGATAAGAGCTCAGCACCTGACCCAGTGTTGGGAGGGAGCATGATCTGCTAGCCGACAGCCACTGGGAGCAGCACAGAAGAGGGCGCCAACAGAGGGCCTCTGGAAACAGCAAGCTGAGTTCATGAAACATGGTGAAGACACAAAGACTGCTCAATAAAATCATTAAGAGCACAGTGTCTCCAGGAGAACTAGATAACTGATACTCCTTAAGCTACAGTGCCAGAGAGATATGAGCAATATGAAGAAGCAGAGGAACCACTCCCAATTAAAAGATCAAGAGAAATCCCTCGAAAGCACAATCAAGCAAATAGACATTGATGGCCTACTAGATCAAGATTTCAAAAAAGAAGTAATCAAAGTGCTGAAGGAACTAAAAGAAATAGTGTTTAGAGATATAAAATATGTGAAAAAATGAAATAGAAGCTATAAAGAACCAAGTAGAATTAGTAAACTCATTTGCTGAGATGAGAGCTGACCTAAAGGCTGTACAAAGCAGACTAGATAATGCAGAGGAACGAATAAGTGACCTAGAAGACAGGGCAACAGAAAGCACCCAATCAGAACAGCTGAAAGAAAAACAAATAAAAAACAATGAAAACAATATAAGGGACCTATGGGATAATATAAACCGTGCCAATCTATGCATAATAGGGGTTCCAGAAGAGGAAGAAAGAACAAAGGGGATGGAAGAGGTATTTGAAGAATGACTGAAAACTTCCCAAACCTAAAGGAATCAGATATCCAATTACAGGAAGCGCAGAGGGTCCCAAACAGGAAGAACCCAAACAGACCCACACCAAGACATATTATAATCAAGATGGCCAGAGTCAAGGATAAAGAAATGATCCTAAAGGCAGCAAGAGAAAAACAAAGAGTGAGTTACAAGGGAACCCCCATAAGGCTCTCAGCTGATTTCTCTACCCAAACACTACAGACCAGAAGGGAGTGGTGAGATATATTCAAAGTCATGGATGAAAAAAAGATGCAGCCTAGGATATTCTATCCAGCAAGTCTATCCTTTAGAATAGAAGGAGAGATAAAGAACTTCACAGACAAGCAAAAATTAAGAGTTTAGGAACACTAAACCCATGCTAAAAGAAATATTGACAGGTCTACTCTAGGAAATAAGCAGGATGCTACAAAAATGAGAAACTCATAACTGGAAAGGAGATAACTACCATGAATTACAAAAAGAATAAACACAAAACTGTAAAAGAAGACATCTAAATCATTAAGAGTGGGAGAAGGAAGCAAGGAAAGCCATTGTGGAAAACAGTATGGAGATTCCTCAAAAGACTAGGAATAGACTTACCGTCTGACCCAGGTATCCCACTCCTGGGCATAAATCCAGGAATCCTACTTCAAAATGACACCTGCACCGCAATGTTCATAGCAGCACTATTTACAATAGCCAAGACATGGAAACAGCTTAAATGTCCATCAACAGATGACTGAGTAAAGAAGATGTGGTATGTTTATACAATGGAATACTATTCAGCCATGAAAATTGACAACATAACACCATTAGCAGCAACACAGATGTTCCTGGAGAATGTCATTCTAAGTGAAGTAAGCCAGAAAGAGAAAGAAAAATACCATATGAGATCGCTCATATGTGGAATCTAAAAACAAAACAAAACATAAATACAAAACAGAAATAGACTCATAGACATAGAATACAAACTTGTGATTGCCAGGGGGCAGGGGGTAGGAAGGGACAGACTGGGATTTTAAAATGAAGAATAGATAAACAAGATTATACTGTTTAGCACAGGGGAATATAAACAAGATCTTGTGGTAGCTTATAGCGAAAATAAAATGTGACAATGAATATAAATATGTTCATATATAACTGAAAAATTGTGCTCTACACTAGAATTTGACACAACATTGTAAAATGACTATTACTCAATAAAAGTTAAAAAAAAAAAGATAAACACCCAATAGAAAAATGTGTAAAAGATTTGAATGAGCAACTCACAGAAGAAATACAGTAACTCTGAACTGTGCTAAATACACTAATAAAGAAATGAAAAAAATGTTAAATAAAAAAAGAAGTGTAAGGATACATCAGTATTAAATATAATATATAATCTTTGTTGGGATACTGAAATTGAAAAAACTAGAGAAATTTGAATAAATGATGGCCTTTAGTTAATACTAATGTATCAATATTGCCTCATTAATTGTGAAAAATGTACCATAGTAATGTAAGATGTCAATAATGGAGGAAATTTGGTAGGGGGGCATAAGTGAAATCTGTAGTGTCGTCACAATAATTTTGTAAATATAAAACTACTCTAACATAAAAAGTATATTTTAAATATATTCATAGATTTAAAAGTCATCATTATACTCTACTTATTAACAGGTCAAAAATATCTGGTGAGTGATAGACTAGCAACTTTCAATCTTAATCCTATTAATCGTAATAGAAGTTTTTACAGCTAAAGAACATTGGAATTATTTTATCAACAAGTAGCAGGTGCATATATAAGAATTTCAAAACCTAATATAGAACCTTTAATCTCAAAGAGCTACCGATAATGAAACAGACATGTGTATTTTAAGAAGGGCCCTCTATTGCCCCTGCTGAGTTATAGAGCCTATGATTTCCCTAAACTTGCTTCAGCTGATTAGATGAGGTGTGGAAACCTGACCAAGGAAAATCTACCCATCTTCTGGCCAGTGAACAGGGTTGTAACTAGGTTCACCAATATAAACAGAGTCAAACAAAGCTCCTCTCTCAGAAATAACTGACTATGACATACAGATAAAATTTTCCAGTTTCCAGTAGTGGTTAAAATAATGCACCCTAAATTGTCAAGATGCAGAGTAATCATTGTTGGATATGGATAAGAAGAGCAATCAAGAAAACCTGAAACCTAAATGCAATGCTAGAGAGGGTGTGGAGAAAAGGGAATCCTCCTACACTGTTGTTGGGAATGCATTTTGGTTCAGCTGTTATAAAAAACAGTAATGGAGAGTCCTCAAAAGACTAAAAACAGACTTACTATATGATCCAGTAATCCCACTCCTGGGCATATATAAAGAGGGAACTTTAATTTGAAAACATACATGCACCTCAATGTTCATAGCAGCAATATTTACAATAGCCAAGACATGGAACCAACCTAAATGTCCATTGACAGATGATTGGATAAATAAGTTATGGTATATTTATATAATGGAATACTACTCAGCCATAAAAAGGAATAAAATAATGCTGTTTGCAGCAAAATGGACAGACCTGGAGATTTTCATCCTAAATGAAGTAAACCAGAAAGAAAGAAAAATGCCATATGATATCACTTATATGTAGAATCTAAAAAAAAAAAGACAACTTATTTACAAAACAGAAACAGACTCACAGACATAGAAAACAAACATGATTACCAGTGGGAAAAGGGGGTGGGAAGAGATAAATTGGGAGTTTGACATTTGCAGATACTAATTACTATACATAAAATATATAAACAACAAATTTATACTGTATAGCACAGGGAGCTATATTCAATATCTTGTAATAACCTATAATGAAAAAGAATATAAAAATGAATATATGTATGTATGTATATGTATGACTGAACTATTATGCTGTACATCAGAAATTGACATAGCATTGTAAACTGACTCTACTTTAAGAAAAAAAAGAAAATCTAAACACAAAAAGTTGAAAATGAAATAGATGCAAGAACATGCTGGACACCCACAAGAAGTGAGAAACAAACGAGAAAGAGAGTAAAAAGAATAACAAGTGGAATCTGCCTTTGAGAGAACAGTGTCCTTTGCCAAAAACTCCAATTTTCTGCTTTGAACACAAGAAGGCCTGGTGGTATTTTCATTTCTGTCTTTGACTTATGTGCTTGCAACAAATCCGTCTTCTCTAGAGCAGGTGTAGGTCAGCTCTCATACTTACTGTCTAAAGAACCCATCTAAGACAGACACCAGGATTGTACTGGCCACTACACATGCCTATCAGATCTCCTTTCTAGCCATAATACTTCTTTATTTCCACTGGCATTAGCTGTTTTCTGGGTTTTCTCAGGGACAACACATCATTATTGCCAATATTTGATCAGAGCCTTTGAACTGTAAATTTAAATTTGTGATGTTACAGTTGTTCAAAAGTTACATTACCCTCTGTATTATTTTTTTAAATCTCGTCAGAAAACAATTTCCTTTTAACTATATATCTTGGTGTCAAAGATAAAATTACAAAGGATGGGCCTGTATAGTTGCTCATCAACAAATTATTTATCATTTTTTCATTCAGCTTATATATATAGACAAGTTATATCTAAGACACTGAGAGCCAGAAACATCCTGGATCACCAGAAGATAAATATTATTGGATGCTACCATAGAATTCTCATTATTGTGCATATCACTTCTGCTGTCATCAAATTGTCTCTTAATTTTCTTTTCTTTTGACAAATCTCTAAATTTTATGAGGTGAATAATGATCTGTCTACCATTGTATCTTCAGAATCCAAAACAGTAAGTAACTGGTACAGTGGTTACTGAAATAAAAATATTGAATGAAAAAAAAAGTGAAAGGACAGTTATTCTCTTAGCCAACCATACGAAGAACAACCAAAGCTATAATAAAATTAATAATAAAAGCCAGAAACAGTTGGAATAATGACTTCAAAATAAGGAGAAAAATAAATATAATTTTATTACATGCTTCATGAAATCATATTTCAAGAATGAGAATAAAATACATTTTTAGTCAAAACAGAGTCTACAAAACATGGAAACAATGTGAAGAAACTCTAAAAGAATATATAACAGGAAAAAGAAAAATTATCTCTAAAATAAAATCTGAGGGGTAAGAAAGAATACTGAGGAAAAAAGTGATAAGACGCAATAATAATTATAAGTCAATATTAGAATTTCCTAACTTGTAAGGGTTTAAAGCAAGAGAAATAAACACAGGAAAATAGCATATAACAAGAAAATAATTATATTATTTTATAGTCTTTGCACTTTTTCAGAGAAACATCAAGATATTGAAATACTGATTATGTTTGGTCCCTGATAAGTCTCCATGCTTATTAAAATTTGAAAGAGTCACAATAACAAACAGAAAAATAAGCACAAAATAAGTTTATTAAATATGAATCTAATCACAATAAACATGAATGTATTAATACAATACCAAAATGGCTCAATTGCAAAAATTACAGCTATGTACCATTTATAAGAGACATACTAGATATAAAATTTGCAGCAAAAAAAAAAAGTTAGTAAGGAATACAAATACATTCTTTCAGTTTTCCGTAGTAACTGAACACTGCTTTTCTTCAGAGTGGAAATTGGTCAAACTTAAAACTGCATTTTCCCTGCTCCCTTGCAGTAGGTGTAGCCAACAAAACTTAAATTGTGGCTTCAAAGAAATCTCCTTAATAGAGATTCACTCAATTGGAAGGAAGACCCACTTAGCACCTCCTCTCATTTTTCCCTCCCTGCTGCCTG
Source organism: Vicugna pacos (assembly GCF_048564905.1). NCBI lineage: Eukaryota > Metazoa > Chordata > Mammalia > Artiodactyla > Camelidae > Vicugna > Vicugna pacos. Next base: position 26,211,258 of record NC_133000.1, read on the forward strand.
GAATGTGGCTATGAGGTGAAGGTGAACATTAAAGCATCCTGGTAAAGATGACAGAAGAGAAGGAGATAGGAGCATTGTTTCCTGGTAACTGAGGAGCGGCCACTTCAACCGTGGGCTGCCTGTCTCCAGATTTCTTTTAGGAAAAAAAGAACCTTTCAGTTCGCTTTGGGTCTTCAGTTACGCACAATTGGACTAAATCTTAAGTGGCATGTCACAGAAATAACAATCAAAAGAATGCTGATGTGACCAATTGTGATCAGATTATTCTGACTATCCATTGAAGCAAAATAAATTGCCCCACAAATAGTGACTGGAAACGTTATATTTTTAGATTCTGTGGGCCAGTAATCCCAGCAGTGCACAGGGATAGCTTGTTTCTGATCCCCAACATCCGGCACCCTAGCAAGAAAGTCTGAGAGTCTGGGAATGACCCAATGGCAAGAAGTAAGAATCATCTGGAAAAGTCTTTGCTCCCATGACTTGCTATTCATACAGACATCATGTTTGACCTCACCTCTATGTGGTCTCCTCATGTACTTCAGTTAAGGCTTCCTGACAGCATGGCAGAAGAGAAGAAATGTTATTGCCTTTTATAAACTAGCATTACTATTACTTCCTCCTTAATCACGGGTTTCCCAGATTCAAGAAGAAGGAACAAAGACACATTTCAATGGAAGAAGACTCAAAGTCACATTGTGGGAGGAGCATATGGGATGGATGATATTCTGCAGTCACTCATCTAAAACACAATTTGCTACACAGAGGAAATAGATAAGTGGGGTCATGATATAGTCATAAAATATTCAATTTATAGGAAGATACATTAAATCAAATCTCTTTAAATCAAGTAAGATAGCTTTAACAATAATGAGGCAAAATTGACAAGACAAAGTGGAAAAATTGCAAATCCATCCTTAAAAACATCTGTCAGTAAACTATAGATCAGATAGAAAAATAATTCAATGAGAATAATGGAGATTTGAAGTACATAATTAACAAGCTTGAAAAAAATGGATACAAATAGGACATTATGCAATATTGGGGAATAAACATTCTTCTCAATGACTTAAAAACTAAAAACACACTAAGCCAGAAAACAATAAAATTTAAATGGATCTGTCTAATATTGACATGTTCTAAGCTTGCAAAGTAATTCTGTCTGAAAAAAAATAACAAAAAGAATTAAAAAATAAACTCATCAAGTTATAAGTTAAATCTACAATTCAAAAGATTTCATGGATTAAGAAAAATATCCCATAGATAGATAATTTAAATTAGACTAAAATTCTTAAAATAAAACTCCATCATAATGTTGAGATTCAGCTAAAATAAAGGTGTTACACTTAAAACCTTTTGGTAATTAAAAGAAGACTATAAATCAAGGAATTGTCATCTAACAGATGTTAGATAAGGGACAACAAAATAAAAATACAGAGCGTAAATAATCATGAGAGGAGAAATAATTAATAAGTTGGTACATAATAATATGGTGGAACAAATTTAATAAATCACTTGGGTTGTAAAAGGTTTAAAAAAATTGTCAAATCTGTGCCAAGATTAATACAAAAACAGAATTGCAAAAGATGTTCATGTGTGTCTGTGTTTGATAGAGAAAGAGAGGGGGAGAGAGAAAGAAAAGAAGGGAGGGAGGGAGAAAGAGAGAGAAAGAAGAAAAGTATCTATTTCTTTAGGTGTATCAGAGATCAAACAGTAAATAAGAGCTTATTTCAATTTTATGCCAAAAATTTAGGCAAATTTAAACAAAATGAGACTATTCTTATAAAAAATATACATACATACACAAGTAGAATTATAAAATCTAAATAATTACATAACCATTAAAAAAATTAAAGTAGTTGATAGAAACCATTCCATAAAAATTACCAGGCTCTGATATAAAATGTTATTGAAAAAAGCATTAATACCTACATGGTGACATATTATTTCTTGTCAAATATGTCTGTTAGAGTCAATGAATTTTTTAATCAAAATTCCAGTATATGTTTGGTTTTGGGGTTTTTGTGTGTGTGTGTATCTTGTTTTAGGATAACTTGGCATGTTAATTCTAAATGTTAAGAGAAAAAAATAAAGACCCCAGTGTAAACAAGAGCCTCATGAAAAATGAAAAACACATTTGACAAACCTGCATTAATAGCTAGTAAGGTTTATATAAGTGAAGGCAATAAATTCAAAGTGGTACTGGATACAAAAAAAGACAAATAAACAATGGGTTGGACAAAATATATTACAGATCACTGTCCAAGAATGGGCTATCCAACTGGTGTTGGAAAAACGTGCTATCCACATGAGAAGAAATCAAATGCCTACCTCACGCCATTCTCAAAATTTAATTTCCAAAGACAGAATAGAAGAAACTATGTCATCACAGCATATCAAAAAGAGTTCCAAGACACAAAGGTACAAAACAGAAAGAAAAATACTGATAAAGTCTAACAAGTTAAATTGAGAGTTCTATCAATCAAAAGATGGTTTGAAAAAAAAGACACTGAAAAGAAAAACCACAAACTGTGATACTTTTGCAACATATCTACAAAGGACGAATGTCAAGAATAAAGAACTCCTAGAATAGGTAGGATAAAAACAAATCACAATAGAAAAAATGGCAAAAGTCTTGAAGTAGTTCTCAGAGAAAAATAAGTGGACTTCAAATATTTGAAAATACGATCAATCTCATTTGTGATAGAGAATGCACATTAAAACCACAATGGGAAATAATTATACCCTCAATGTTGGCAAAAAGTCAACAGTGTACACCCAGTTTTAGTAAGGATGAAGAGCACAGGAAATTTCATCCAAAAATTCTCATATTCTGCTGATAGAAGTATAAATGCATACAAACTTCTTTGAAAACAATTGAATATTACAATAAATGAAGCAAAATATCTGCATATCCCCTGAATCAGCATGTCCACTCACATGTGTGTACCAAGAAATAAGTTCAGGAATTTTTATAATAGCGAGGTTTAAATAGAAAACTAAAACAGAAAGAAAGAAAAACAAAGAGAGAGAGAGCGAGAGAAAGAAAAGAAAGAAAAAGAAGGAAGGAAGGAAGGAAAGAAGGAAGGAAGGAAGGGAGGAAAGAAGGAAGGAAGGAAGGAAGGTAGCCAAAATATTTAAAAGTCCATCAACAGTGAATGGATAAATAAAAATTCTAGCACACTATATGCAGTAAATGTTATGGAACTACCATCACATCCATTACTATGACCAAATTCCACACGCCAAAAACGGTCTGAAAAAGCAAGTTCCATCTCAGCTGAATTTATAAAAAAGTTCAAAACATGTACAACTAAACAATATGTTGTTTAGAAATACATACATATGTGATAAAACTATAAAGAAAATTTGGGAAATAAACACAGCGTTCACGCCGGAGGATCCCTCTGTATAAGGATGGCCAGGAATACACTGGGGAAGGAGACTACAGAGGCTTCAAAGTTATCAGTAGTGAACATTTTGATATTCATTTTTTTAATTATTCTTTATGTCTGACAATTTTGCATCAAGTATTTTAATGTAAAAATTGTATTTACCTAAAGGCATCAATAATTTCATCAAAGTAATAGCCTAAAAAATGACATAATAAATACAAACCCACCTGCTTCCTGCTTTCACTGTTACTCAGCCTTTTTGATGAGTTTTCAAACAGTATAGAGCAAATTATGGTTGAAGTTAAAGCAACCATATGATTTTCTGTCTGTTTTGATAACTAAATATTCCTCTGAATTGAAAAAGTATATGCATAAATTACATCAAATATGCACATCACTACATTCATATATATACAAACATTTAAAAAATGATGACTACGATATAAAATTTCACAATGATATATCAGTATAAAATATTTTAAAGGGTGTATAATTATAAAATATATAAAACAAAGCAAATACATACTGTCAATCAAATTTTACTCAAAACAAATATGTATATAAAATCTGTCCAATGCTGTTTTGGTTAGAACAACCTATGAGATTATTAGAATTCTTATATCCTGAGAATTAGCAATGCAATACATCTTACTCATAAATTGTAAATGTATTTTTATCTTCGGAAAACATGGTTTTTATTCATGAAATAATAAAAAGGAATTTTTTATGTAGAGGCTGGAGAGTAGAATTAGTATGAATAATAGAAATTAACTGGAAAGATAAAAATGAAGCAGACATTAAAGTAGGACTAGCTATTTTTGCATTTGAGCCATAGAGGAAGTGAAGACTGGTACCTCGGGATAGTCTATCAGCTCAGCAGGTTGGAGCTGATGGGTGACTGATGGGGCTGACCTAACCAGGTCAGAATGCTCTGCTAGGCTCTTCCAAGCCATAACAAGGAATTGGCACAGACAGAGCCATGTACCCCTCTAGAGTGGATGAGGTGAGAGAAATTACCCATAGCATAGTAGAGTGTGGAATTCTTTTACCCTATTGCAACTAGGTGAGCTAAAAATGGTAACTCAACTCTTTTTCTATAGAAAATATCCAGAACCAGAATTAAACTGGAAAATAAATAACATCTGCCATACAACTTCATAAGATTGAAAGCTATGGAATACTGGCAATGATATCAATCTATTAATGTAAATACTAAAAATCAAGTTTAGGGCAGGGCTTACCAACTAACGTGTTTTAGGTGTTGGTACTATGAGACAGTATTCTAGAATATAAGGTTTCAAGTCCACATACATATGCTTAATGGAACTTTGTAAGACATCTTCCCATACTAATTTGTGAATTTCTGTGGTAGAAACCTGCTTACCTTTTTTAAACCAGCATCTATTAAGTTAATTTGGCCAGGTTTCTCTGTAATACTAACACGCTATAGGAATACTGTTTTACTCATTCTACTTAAGTAGATTTTTAATTTGGCTTATAGTTAGAGGAATGTGAAAGACTCGAGGCACAGAGAAAGCTGTGCAAGTCTAATTTTTGGAATTTGACTTCTTCTGAACCTATAACTTTAAGAAGCAAAAAGGTGATGAACAGGACAAACTGTCATTGAAAGTTGTAGTTTTAGTTTCCTGAAAGAGCTTAAAATTTTTCAATCCAAGTAGGGAAGTATATACACACACATACACATATGTTCTGCTTTAAGTATTTTTTGAAATGAAGGTGGATATTATGTGGAAAACATATGTATATATATGTATTTATGACTAAGCACAGTATTCATAAATACTGAATGAGAATTAAGTGGTCTCTGTCTTCATTAACTCTGTTCCACTCTAGTGGAAGAGATGAACAAATTGAAGTAAACACAAAATTTAAAGACTCTAGAATTTAATACATATATTAAAACCCTGCCATGATGTGATATGTACAATCAAAATATAGATAAATATCCAGTCATCTGACAATGGACATTTAGGTTGCTTCCATGTCTTGGCTATTGTAAACAGTGCTACTATGAACACTGGGATGCATGTACCTTTTTGAATTAGAGTTTCCTCTGGAGATATGTCCCATAGAATACTACTCAGCCATAAAAAAGAAAAAAAAAGAAGGCCATTTGCAGCAACATAGATGGACCTGGAGATAGTCATTTTAAGTGAACTAAGCCAGAAAGAGAAAGAAAAATACCATTTGATTATCACTTACATGTGAAATCTAAAAATTAAAAAAGGGTCACAAATGAACTTATTTACAAAACAGAGACAGATTCACAGACATAAAAAACAAACTCATGCTTACCAGTGGGGAGAGAGGATGGGGAGGGATAAATTGGGAGTTCAGAATTTGTAGATGCACACTACTGTGTATAAAAGAGATAAACAACAAGATCCTACTGTAGAGCACGGGGAATGATATGCAATACCTTGTAATAACCTATAATAAAAAAGAATATGGAAAGGAATATAAATATATAAATGAATCACTATGCTATACATCAGAAATCAACACATTATAAAGACTATATTTCAATTTAAACAATTAAAGTATATATACATAGATATAGATAAAGATATATCCACTACCCCAACATGAGGTAAGAATTTAGCATCTCTTCCCCACTGCACATTTGTAAAGGCTCAGAACAGGGACTAGCCAGAGAGCAGAAGCAAATTGTGGTTTCATTATATCAGAATTAGTGTCGTATGGCCTTCTTTCCATACTATGTGGGAAACAAAACAAATGTGGGTCTTATATAAAGAATAAGAGAAAGGGGAACCCTCCTACACTGCTGGTGGGAATGCAGTTTGGTGCAGCCACTATGGAAAACAGTGTGGAGATTCCTCAAAAGACTAGGAATAGACTTACCATGTGACCCAGGAATCCCACTCCTGGGCTTGTATCCAGAAGGAACCCTACTTCGGGATGACACCTGCACCCCAATGTTCATAGCAGCACTATTTACAATAGCCAAAACATGGAAACAGCCTAAATGTCCATCAACAGGTGACTGGATAAAGAAGAGGTGGTATATTTATACAATGGAATACTACTCAGCCATAAAAACTGACAACATAACGCCATTTGCAGCAACATGGATGCTCCTGGAGAATGTCATTCTAAGTGAAGTAAGCCAGAAAGAGAAAGAAAAATACCATATGAGATCACTCATATGTGGAATCTAAAAAACAAAAACAAAAACAAAAACAAACAAAGCGTAAATACAAAACAGAAATAGACTCATAGACATAGAATACAAACTTGTGGTTGCCAAGGGGGCGGAGGGTGGGAAGGGATAGACGGGATTTCAGAATTGTGGAATAGATAAACAAGATTATACTGTATAGCACAGGGAAATATACACAAGATCACACAGAAAAGGATGTGACAATGAATATATATATGTTCATGTATAACTGAAAAATTGTGCTGAACACTGGAATTTGACACAACATTGTAAAATGATTATAAATCAATAAAAAATGTTAAAAAAAAAAGAATAAGAGAGTCTAGAACTACTTTAGGGACAGCGGTTAAGGAAATGCTGGCTGAAAAGGAGACATTTTTCTGAGACATAAAGGAAGAGAAAAATTCAGTCATGTGTCAGTAGTGGTAGAATGGTGGCAAGGAGCATTCCAGGCAGCGAGAAACACAGAGGCTGGGCAAAGCTTGGCATATCTGAGAAAGTGAAAATAGCACCAAGTGTCTAGGGAACATGGGTTTGAAGAAACAGGGAGATCCAGATAAGCAGCTCCCAGAAGAGTCTAGAAACAAGTTCAGATTGTATTCTAAGTACAGCAGGAAGCCCTTGAAAGATTTTATGCAGTTGAGTAACATAATCCAAAGTACATTTTTCTTTTTCAACAGATAGAAGCATGGGTTGATGGCAGTGAGTTTGGAGTCAAAGATACGACTCCAGGCGGGAAGATACAGCTTAGTGGTAGAATGCATGCTTAGCATGCACGAGGTCCTGGGTTCAGTCCCCAGTGCCTCCATAAAAATATATCACTCCACACCCACCCCCTTGGCAAAAAAGGATACGACTTCATAGGCTGTTGCAGCAATATAGGTAAAAAAATGACGGTGACCTTGATTGGGTTGAGGCCATCAGCTGACGGGTGAAAGAAGAGGTGCACAGGGGACAGCAGAGCTGAGAAAAATAAAATCACGTCTAAGCACTGGAAAGCAAGCTGACTAGAAAATTGAAGTAAGGAAATACCAAGAACAGGAATTTGACTGCAGTGGAACTGCCGACTGCTCTGGTGATCTCCATCAGTCTTTGGCTGTTGAGTTGAAGTCATTGAGGCTGAAATATCAGAGTTCATCCAGGTTTGGAGATTGCAAGTACTGTAAGAAGAAAGAAAAATGAGAGGAAATAGATTTGAGAGTATTTCCAAGAGAATAACTGAAGTTATATATCTCAGAATCTAGGTGGACAAGAAAGGAAGAGAAACTAGAAGCAACCATAGAGGAAAATGGCAATAATGAAAAAGGAAGGGGTAGTCTATACCCTCACATCCAGAGACTCATGAAGCTATGACAGAAGAAAAGCTCCTCTACTGGAGAGAGTTGCAAGGGAAAAACAATGTCCAAGTTTTAATGAAGGCAAACAATGTGAAGAGACTAAGAAAAAGATGAGTATGTAGGCAAAGCTATACAGTCATGGGGCTGGCATTCCAGAGGTGGGACAGGCACAGGGACTGGGTCCATTTCAGGGAGGTACAGCATAGTGTGGGAATGATTATCACTGTAAAAAGGGATGGCCAAGAAAGGAAGATAATAATAACTATTAGAATCATCAAGATAAGTGTGGACATGCAGACCTACTGCTGTGTTAACAAATGCTTATGCCTGTTCATGAGATGACATCTCTAGGGTGTTGATTCATGCACATGGGATGTTGCCAGCTCTCTTGGAGGGCTCCACGTGTGATAATAGCAGTTTGAAGCAGCAGGCTAGGCATAAGGTCCTACAAGCTTAGTTGAGGCTCCCGAGTAGCTGTTCACGGAGGTTTGGAACAGCAAGTTTTAGAGGCTTTTCAAAGTTTTGACTCTCCAGGTTAAAACTTTCTAAATTCTTACTCCAACCCTGAACAGTAGGCTCTATTTACAATCCAGTTGGAACATGTGATTTAACGGCTTAAAGTAATTTAAAGATTACCCAGGCATTGGCTGTTAAATTAGATTTACATCAGAATCACATTTTGGAAATTCTTTTGGAAAATACAAACCTTGCCTTCCGTCTAACAACTCCTCATAATAATTTCTGGAGATTAATAGATTTATATTTTGATCAATATATTTAAATAAAATATCCCTGCACAGAATTTACCCACTTAATACTGTTTCCCTGCAATTGTTGTGCAGCCACGTCTACACTGGTTGACAATGGGAATTTCCAGCTAGATGGAATTTAAAAGAACCTTCCATGATCTGGCTATTTCTACAGCCAATCAGTGCATCTAGCTCAACTTTCAAGAAAAAAAAAAAAAAAAAAGCCCATTTGTGTTTCCCCAAACAGGTGTTTAGTATCCTTTGTAGAGGGAATAATTAACAGTTTGGTATTCCTCTTGAGAAATCAAATCACCCCTGACCCCTGCCCACAAGGCACATTAAGGATTCAGAGCACATCTTCACTTCAACACCCTCCACGTTGCATTGGATGATCTATCTGTATGTCTGTATTCCCCTACTAGGTTTAAATTCATCAAAGATAAGGCAATGGTTGCTCTCAGCTTTATATTTCGACATTTAGCACAGTCCCTGGTATATACACTATTTCTTTGATGCTTAAAGAAATGAAATTGTGAGATCCTGGAGTTAAATGAGAAAAAAAGGCAAACAATTAAAGCACTGTGGTAAGTAAGCTGTGGAAATCCTCATAAAATACTCTGTCAGCCATGGGAAGGAATCCCCAACTTAGGTCTGAAGGTGCAGTTGAAGGCAAGAAAAGATTTCACAAAAGATGTGAAAGAATGAAATCAGTGTTTGAAAATTCTTCAGCTCAGTTTTTAACATGTTCATGTGAAAGTGGAGAAATGTATCAATCAAGGATAAGCATCTATTTAAGGTAGGGAAATGAGAAGAGTAAAGTACTGAGTGAGCACAAACTGCTGCTGGTGATGGCTGGGGCAAGACCAGATTAAGCAGTGTGACGCTTTGTTTCCAGTAGATTCTAAACTTTGTATCTCTTTTTTTTCCTGTTTTCTGAAAATGAGCATTTTTCTCATCCCTGTCTACTAGATCCTCTGCAGAATATCGACTCCTGAAACATAAGACCTCTCACTAAAAACAGGATGGGATTTGGAAACAGCTGAAATGAGCTTGAGCCCTGGTCCCTCCTCTCATTAACTTTGTTGCCATGAACTGAGTCTTTAACATTTTTTCTGAGACTCAGTTTCTGTAAAATGAGGATAATGAGTCCTGCTTTGCCCGAGTTTTTGTGAAGATAACATGAGAAAATGTGTGGGAATGTGATTAATAAACTGAAAACTGCTTCATAAATGTAAAGTTCTCTTATTTTTTTTCTGTTCTCATTTTTTGCCTATTTCTTATGATACTTTGTCATTTTTTCCTAGAAAAATACTCTAGAGGACATGCAATTATAATTTTGTGATAATTATCTAAATGAATATCAAATTATTTTATTCAAGTGTTCAATTATTCAAATAATTTTAAATTTAACACGCATGATCTCAAGGACAATTAATATGGGCTACATTTTCTTTGGTTATGGAATTAATAACCAAATGAATTTATATTTGTGAAGCACATTTAACATTACTTTGTATATTCACTATTTTTTTTTTAATTTCCACTTTCTGCCCTAAGGGAAAATGTTTTTAATTTCTTCTCCTATGGACTTGAAATTTCAGGGAAAAAAATATATACATTGGTGAGAGAATAATAATAATCTTTGACATAATAATCCTTATTATCCACGAGAAAACAACTATCATTTTTAAAGTATTAATATGTTCTTCCTACACGTTATTTTTAAGGCTTACTGTCTGCCAGGCACTTTGCTAACTAAGTACAAAGGATACAGCAGTAGCAGAATATACTCAATGCCTTCAGGAAGCACACGACATATTGGAAAAGACATATAACAGTAAAAAACTGCAATAAAGTAAGATGACTGTTCATGGTGATATAAAAAGGAAAACCACAGAGATGCAGATCCTGACAATTGAAACTTACAATCAAGGCAAATCACAGTAACTAAGACAGGAAGCAAAGGCTTAAGATCTAATGTTCCAAGTCAAGCACCTGGGAGTCCCATGACGTATCTGTCACTTGCTTTTTAAATGCTAGCTCCTACTGTATTTATATTTAGATTATTTAATCTTGCTTTATTTTTTCCTCATCAGGCCATCCTGACTTTCCTTGAAGATACACAGCACTTAATTGGAGTGAAGGTAATAGACAAGGAGATGCTACTGTGGGCATGAATAAAGCATAAAGAAAAGTAAAAAATAAAATCGAAACTCTTACTTTGAAAGAAATGAGATTATTAATCTAATATAAATAAATTGATTATATTTTGTGAGAGATAGGAGAGTAAAATTGTCATTTCTTTGTTAAGATCTTCAAATAATGGGTGAGGAATTTTTAGAATTAAACTCCAGTGATGAAGTGCTTATATGATATAAAATCTCTCATACCCTCCCTATAATGATGAATTATCATACAACCCTAAAAGTGATCCACTTCAGAGCTGTGTGGCTGAGATAGACAGTCATGCCTTGCCAAGCAGGTTAAATCTTACAGCACATGTATCCACAATGGAGCCAAAGTCAGACTCAGAAAGACCATTTTGACAGCTCAATAAAACACTGGAAAAATTATTTGCAGAGGTTGTTAGAATGATTAGTTCTTGCAACGCAACACACTATTAGGACAATTTGCTAAAGTTTGTGGGCTTTGCTTCCTATAATTTGAAGTATTACTTATCAGAAGCAAATTAAATTTCCCAGTGGTTTTCCTATGGACTGAAATGGAAATGTTTCTCAGGAGGTGGCTTTCCTTTGTTTCACTTTTAACCACAAGAATAAAGGATCTTTTCTAATCAACATTAGTGAAGCCACATAGCAGAATTTTTTTTTCTGATATTTCTATTTAATTTGATACAAAGAGCAGAGCTTGGCACATAGTATATACTTAGTGAGTAAATATCAAACAAATGAATAAATATTCACAGAGCTACCTTAAAAAATCAGGTATGGAAAAGTGATGGCAAAAGCATATAGTGTGTGAAAAGAACAACACTGCAGGATCAGTTAAGGCAGAAAAATTAAATAAAGTTTGAATTATTCTCATAAATAAGCTTTTTTAAGCCAGTGCCATAACACTACTGGACTTCCTTTAGTGATGAAAAATGGCAGGGCTTTGCCTGGTCTCAGCACCGTGCAGAAGTGACAAGTGCTCTTGCCATAAGCCACAAACAAAAGGATTCAAGATGTATTACTGAGACGGTGCCAAGCCAACCACTGTCTCTATCCATGAAAGGTATATGACTAAACATGAAATGGATTTTTGAAATAAGGGCCATATCTTGCCCAAATAATTACTGTATTAAAACCACTGTCATTTTGGTGGTGGGCTGACAGCTGAAATATCTAGCTGATACATTACAGTCTTTCTGGAACTGCACATTTCTCCCTTCGCTCCTTGCCTTGATAAAGCTGAACAGGAGAATGTTAACACAAGCCTCAAAAGTTCAATTTCCACCTTATATCATGTGCGTCATTAGTACTGATCATATTTTCTTCGAATTCATCCTATAAAATCCCATCTACAATCTGTAGCCCATTTCAAGGACTGGACATAATGTTCACCGTCTTGTTTTTACTTTTATAATTTCTCGCTGTGATTTTTTTTCTTAATAAGAATCAAAAGTATCAAAAGTATCTACCCAAAGAAAAGCAACCAGAGAATATAAGTACACCTTCTAGCAACTGAGATCACCCGTATTTTTGTCACAAAACAGAAGAATGTAAAGGCAAACGGCTGGATGGGATTACAATCAGGGTGGCTGTGAGGAAATCACAAAGTACATCATCATTACTAGTGGTAGAGTTAGAAAGGCAATTGGAACTCAGAAATGTATTTTTTAATGGTGCATAGGAAAAATGCACAATGTGCTAGATACTGAATTTCTCCCTGACTTGGGAAAAGTTATAATCATTTCTAATTTTCTTTTATATAATATATGACCATCTGAGATCAAGTAAATAGAAATTTCTAAATGTCAACGTATAAAATATTTCATAAACAAAAGACACAGCCAGGAAGTCTGCTGTATTTTTGGAAATATTCCCTGCACTCTGAAGTCAACAAGGCAGAGTGCCACTGCAGCATTAATTGCAGCTTTCAGAATGGAAGAATATCGCTCTGTGATTAAGACGTTCCAAATTTAAAGATACATGATCTACACAGGCTTCTCTCCTTTTACGGCTGATTGTTACATAATCATGACATCAAGTGACCTCAACGGTGGCTGCTGGACAGTTTCAGCTTTTCACAAACAGACCAACCCTGCTACATTGTTTGTCCGTATCAGCTCTCCTTTGCCTCGTGGCAAAGGGAAGGCTGGAGGCTCTGCCAGGGCAGAGGTGCCGTCAAAGGGGTGGGGCTCCTAAAGGACAGGAAGCAAAGGGCAGCCGCAGCCCAGGCCTGAGTGCAGGTGGCTCTGGATGTTGGGACACGCTTTCAGAGAGTAATAAACAGATTCGAAGCAAAAGGCTTCCAGATGAGGAAGGATTTAAAGGCAGAGGCAGTTTCTTTTCCAAAAGAACTAAGGCAGACCCCCTGTTACAATGGGGGGAGAACCATAAAAGAATATCTTTTATGGCTACCGCCGCAGCAATGTTCAGAAACTACACAGGAGCCAGTGCAGTACAGAATGAAAAGAAAATACACTCCAACTGCTAAGTACACCGGGAAGAAGCGGGTGTCACAGATAACCATTACTTGTGTTTGCGTGATGGCGGAAGTGGAGAACTCAGAGGAACCAGCTTTGAAAAGGACCGCAGTAGAGTTTCATCCTGGGCTTTCCTGTAAAATGCCAACAGGGCTTTTCTCACCTGAGATCAGCTTTCCCAGCCCTGGCTAACCAGACCTGAGGCTAGCGTCAAAGAATCAACTGATATTTCCTGGTTTCCCTTGAGCGGGACAACCAATAATATTTCTTCCTCCATTACTTTCATCCACCTCAGTAATTCTGAAGAGATTAGAGAGTTCAGTCAAATGTGGCTTGTAGCAGCCCACCACTCTTACATGCCTGCTCCGATCTGTTCTAAATGCATTTCTTCCACATTACACAATCCAAAGCTAGCTGGTCGAATATCCCTGTTACCAAAGTCACTCGTCTCGAAATTAACACACACTTCCTTCCACTATCAGTCTGAAAATGGTTCTCAGGTGATCGGTATGCTCTCAAATCTATTGTAAGTCATTCCACTACTGGACTACAATCGCTGAAATGTGACCCCTGACCCTGTGAGAGCAAATGGCCCCAGAGGTCACAGCTTTCAGGCACCCAGTAAGTCACTGCCTCTACATCACTGAGCAGTGCTTTCAAACCAACATTGAAACATTTCTGTTAATACCGAGGGTTCCTTTCCGGTACATCCTCCTTTCTGTCATAGGCAAACAGCTGCCCACACCACCTGCCCTGTGTGTGAGCTGTATTTCTGGTGCCACCCAAGGCTCTCTCGGATGCTTTTATTCACTTTCTGAATCATCTTTCAAACTCAGACTCTGCATTCCACTACAAAAACTCCAATCAGCAATGACTTTGAGTATTTACACTCACTTCTTCACAGTCGTTCTTCAGTGATTGGTCTCCGATTCCAGTGACTGAAATCAATCTCTGTTGCAGATGCCTCTTATACAAGGACTTTAGCAGTCTGAGTTTAATTGCCTTATATGGTAGATAGACATCTGTTCAAAGTCAGATGTGGATGGAATACCATTGTTTTAGGTTTTTTTTTTCTTTTTGGTTTTTTAATCAACTTAAATCTGACTCCAGAGTACTAGTCCACCTCCTCACCCCCTTTCCCTTAAGATTGCATGAGAAACCAGAAGGCCTGATTGGTGCCCAGGCTTGAACTTTCAGCCTGTTATTCACACTGAGCCTACCAGTCCTTGGGAGCTCAGTGATGCTGCTGCGTCTGTGCTAGGCTTGGGAAAGGGAGATTTTTTTGTTTTTTCCTGGAGTTGGAAAAACTTACACTAGACACCTTTTTAAGGGGTTCTAGGCCATCTGGACTTCAGAGGGCCCTCAATCTCCCTGATGTGCCATCACTGATCATCTAATCTTTGCTCATGTATTTCTGCCTCTACTTCCCTCTTCCTATAAAATGATTTGGCAAAACTCAGTCTTCCAAAGAGCAAAATTTAGAAAGCAGAATTTATATAAGTGCATTGGAAAGTTTATCCAGAAAACACAAATCTTCCCTGAGTTAAGAGAGAACAAAGCTAGACAGACACCTTGGAATAAATGGGTCGGGGCAGGAAGGTAGCCGCCAGAAATGTGATGCACAGCAACTTATGGAAGACCAGCTAGAGGACAACAGATCAACAATAGATTTTTATATCCATAAATTACCATAAGTCCTTGTTTCTTCATGTATTTTTATGCCTTTCTGTCACAATGGATGATGTGTTGGAGAGTTTTGGACCAAAAATTTTAGTCATCTCCTTTGGATAACTTTTCCGATGAGAAATTTCAAAGCTTAGAAAGTTTACTTGTGTGAGACCCATGCACTTTCTTCTGGCAGAGTTAGCTTTATTATTCATGGAAAAGTGAGATATAATTATCACAGTATAAAGGTGATTTATATATTTATTTTATTTCCAGTATGTCTGCATTTTATGTCAGCCTCACTATACCAAAGTTTCTTTATCAAAATTATTTTATTCAGTGAGACCACTGCACCTAATATTTCTTTCCATAAATAATTTTCATGGAATGAAATCTACACATAATGAAAATAATATTATTGATACTTTCAAGTATGTTTTTGTAGTTACTACCCTTCAAACTTCTTTGAAATAAGAAATTGCACTCAGGCAAGAAAAGGAATAAATCTTCTCTATGTTTCCCACTGCCCCAGAGTTTCTAGTATAGTATTGCACACACATTAGGTACTGAATATTATTTTAATCAATGAAAATTAACATACAAGTAATCACTACTAATATTCAATTTTGGATATTTTCAATATGGTTGACACCTTGCTTAATTCATACTAATTGCACTGCACTGGAATCCAGTGAAGCCATGCTTAGCCTTTTTCTTTCCAACAGAAATGTGAAGTCCCATGTTCCAGAATTGTATCTTAATTCATTTGAAAAATGATTTATGCCATAGGGTAAATGTGTCTACAGAGGTATGTGCATTTACCTATTCAGGAACTGTTGTGCTACAGAGTGCAAAGTAATATATAACATGGAACTTACAGTCTAACTGTGGATTTGAAATCTGGCTGTGTAATCTATCAGCTTTGTAACCGTGATCATCTTAACTTCTCTAAGCTCCAGCTGAGAAATCCTCAAAATAATAATAATACACATTTCATGAAGTTCTTGTCAAGAATAAGTAAGGAGTTCATATAAAGCACTTAGTGGACTATATGATACATATTAAGCATCTAATGAACATTGGCTACACATCTGTAACAATGGTCTTGCAGAAAAATGGCTCTCAATTTTTTGGAAGCACAGTACATAATGTAATTAAATCACAACTCAGTACATTGATAAACTAAATACATTTTTGTCAAACTATATTTCGCTTGCTATTTTTGACGAACTCTGTTTTTTTTTTAATCTTTCATTCTGTTCTATGCTTAATCTGTTATTTCATTTTTTAAATGCTGAGCAGGACCTACTAAATTGATTTCATAATTCACTAAAAACATCCTCTCTAAAACAGAGAAAAAAGAAATAGCATTTTTAAATGAATAATCACGACAATAAAAAATTTTTGTCTTTAAATATATGACACAGATTGTGATAGTTTGGGTTCTGATGAATTTCAGGTGTTGTTTTTACTAGTGGATAAAATGCAATGTTTCAGAAGAGAATTTTAATGTCTGGCAGCAGATATTGCAGGAACATACTTTTTTCTGAGTGGCACCCAAAGATTTTGTGGTTATTACAAAAACTATAAGGAAAGAAAAAAACAGAGGGAATGTTTTTCTAAAATACATAACACATGTCCTGAAAAACACTGGGCAGAGTATATGAAATAAGAATTGCCTTCAGAAATCCAGAATGTTTACTAAAATGATAAACTGTTTACAAGAATGATATAAAAATATTTTATTCTTAAAATAAATTATACATTTATACTTCAAGACACCGTGCTAATCTCTAGTGCATTAATATTCTGGACACTGCAAATGTGCTAATACAAAGTCATGTAAATGTGCAGGTCAGGGAGTTCATTTGGTATTTCTCCGGGCATTAGCACAGAGACACTTGCTCCTTTCAATATAGTCTATAATTCATTTAAGTATTACATTTTCAGCTCTCAGTTAGGTTTCCAATCTTAGTAATTTGATGAATTTTCTTACCATCATGTCCTGTTTTTAATAATTTAGTCCCCGACTCCACTCCTTGATTTGATGGGATGTTATCATGACCTACTCACTGAATTTTTAATATGCTTTTCCATATTTATGGATATATGGATCTTTCAAACATTTAGCATTTAACTATAGTTATTACATGAATTAGAAATATTTCTAATCTTTTCCTGCAAAAACCAAGTATTCATGGGATTAGATGAAAGTATGAATTATAATTCTAATTTATTTATGAATAAAATAACCTCAAAGTTTTTTTCCATTCTTATCCTGAAAAACCGTGTTCAAAAGCTCCATGTCCTTGGTGATCATTTATTTTTATTTCAAACTAAAATGCAAATATAAAGTTATATTATTAAATTTCAATTCCGCCAATGGAAAGAACTTTGGAGAAAAAAAAAATCCCAATTTAAAATTTCTTAACACCCTTTACTTTCCTAAAAAGCAACTCAGCTTAAAAGGACTGGTGACAGAAGTTTGCTTTTGTAAAAACTGACAGAAGATATAATACAAATAAAATGAATGTTGAACATTTGAATATATTTCATGAAACCTTGAAATAAGCCTTTCCAAAGGTTTATAATGGGTATAGATAAGAATTATTTCACTTTCCTAGAGTTCTAAGGAAGGAGGCTGGGTGTTGAGATCTGGTTACCAAGAGAAATGGTGATTTCTTAAAATATCAGAAAATTTATAATATTTTTTTTTATAAAATAGTAATTAACATATAAACAACTTCTGGTTTACTAGATTGCTAAAAACATTTCATGGTAAAATAGTATGATGAAAATCAATGTTTTATATTTAAGTGGAATTCTACTCTTTAGAAAATTGATTTATCTTAGACTATGATGCTAAATGCACAAAACAAAGCAATATAACAAGAATTCAGGTTCCAGCCAAGATGGAGTAGCTGTATTCCTACCTTTCACTAAAACTAAAAACCCCCTCACATAACACAACAGACAAGCACAGAAAAACCTGAAAGGTAGAAAGAAGAAGGCAAACTGCCCAGGAACCTCAGAACTGTAGGAATGACATGGCATTGAATTCCCAGGTTTCCTTACTGCCTTCCTTATATCCCGGATAGAGTACTACAGAAATCGCCAACCCAGACTGCCAAAAGGCACAGACAAAAATAAGCTCCAAGAAAAGTCTGCTCTTTCTGGACAAAGGGCCAGAAAAAAGGCAGCTTAATACACCTAATACACTCATTCCCCCCTCCCCTATTTCAGCAGGGCCAAATGGGGGCTGATTTCCCACTCATCCTCTGTTCCATAAAAGCAGGCAGTGTGCTACAAATGCCCCAGCAGGAGGGGTTGGCCAAGTAGAGAGCTAATAATCTCCTTACATTGTTGAGTTATGTAAACTTGTAGTGATTGATCAGTTACTACATATTGTTCAGAGCTCCCATAGATGATAGCTTCTAATAATTGAATTGATCAAGTGAACCTATTATTTCTGAACATAGCCCAGACCACACAATCTGTTTCAGTTAAATCTCAGTTTTTATCCTGAAGAATCATGAGTAATAAAGTTTCCAACTTTTATTATATTTAAATCAAAATCACATGATACGGAGCATGAAATAAATTGACAGTAATCCCTCTGATTTTCTGTGTCCATAAGAATGCTTAATGGTATGGACTGGAAATGTCATAGCTGTGTGAGACGGGATTTGATTTCTTTTTGTATTGCAGGTAACAGGAGATTAAAATATCCCTCCCCTTGCCCCACCGCGTTCACATGACAAATATTTTTTGTATTGAGTGTATACTATGCAAAATCAGTGTTTAAATTGTTGAAGATACAGCAGTGAACAAAATGAAAGAAGCTTGCTTCATGGAACTTACTTCTAAAAAGGAAAGCAGAAAATAGTCAAGGAAATAAATAAAATAACTAGCATATGAGATGCTGATGAGTACCAAGACAGGGGTGGAATAGATAACATAAAATAGAAATATGAGGTGTTGGGGAAGGGAGATGTTTTCAGATAGGGAAGACTTCACTCAAAGGGTATCATCTGAGTAAAAACTTATGGGAAATGTGCAGGTCACCTTTGGAGCTGTCTAGGGGAAGGCCCTGACAGAGAAACACGCCTGATACAACCAATACTGAGGGAGTGAGTAGTAAGATGTCAGAGAGGGAAGCTATTAGCTATGTATTATATGGATTATTATCTAAGAACTTGGACTTTAATTCTGATTAGCAATAGAAAAATTAAAATATTTTTGCCGCAAGGGTGATGTGATTGACTCAAGTATTAGTAAGATCACTTTGGCCACTCTGTTAGGGATTGACTATAGTGGGGAGGGCAAAGGGAATAATTCTAATAATTCGACATGAGATGACAATGGGATCAGTGTCAGTTCTGTAGTTGGCAGGAACTGATTGAGGGCAAAATCAATTAGTGCTGATAGAGTAAGTATAGAATTTGAGAGAAAGTAAGGCATTTCAGTTGAATCCAGATATTTTTAACCTGGCCCTCAGGACTTTGGAGCTTCCATTTACTGAAATGAAGAGGTCTATGGTAGGAGTAGGGGTTTTTCATTTGTTTGTTTGTTTGCTCACTTATTTGTTTGTTTTGATCAGGGAAGTGGTGAGGAAGGAGGTTTTGAAGGTGATTAAGAGGAAGGAGACAAAGAAACAGATGAAACATCTGGAGAGATAGAAGGAAATAGAATGAGTGCAATGACCTGGAGGCCAAATGAAGAACATATTTCAGGAAAGAGGAGGTGATTGACTGTTTAACAATACTGGTATGTCAAAGTGAAGCCAAGCACTGACAATCAGATTTAGCAATGTGGAGATTGTTGGTGACCTTGACATGGAGCAATGGGGATGAAAGACTAAATAATAGAGGTTCAAGAGGGAGTTGGTGAAGAGGAATCAAAAACAGAAAGCTATGTTATGGAGAAAGGGAATGTAGGCAACATAAAGAATTAAGATGACACTAGTCAGTTCAGGTTTGTTCAGCCCTTCATGTGTGTCAGGATAAATGCCTCATGCTTTTTATTTCTTTGAATGTTTATAACAAACCTATATCATCATCCATTTTTTATGAATAAGAAAACTGAGGTACATCAAGATTAGAAGACTTGCTGAAGACTGTACAAAAACCCATTTTTAAGCACTATGTTATGCTAACAATCAGGTAGTAAAACTGTATCATTTAGAATAATTTCACTTTTTTGGTGGACTCAAAGCAAAAAAAAAACCAAACAAACAAACAAAAAAAAACACCAACAAAGTTCACATAGCAGGAAGTCTGGAGTTGTGTGACTGTAGGTTTGGTTAATTTCACAATGCAACAATGACACAGGTCTTATTCAGGTTCTTTGCAAAAAGGCTGCAGAGATCCAAGAAGTGTATCTTCATATGGCAACATTTACAGTTTGGAAGGAAGGGCAAGGAGATTATCTTAGTGGGTATTTTATAGAGGAAGAAAACTTTGCTAGAATGCCCGCCTTTTGCCCTTTATTGTCTAAGAATGAATAACTCACCAGAGTTCTTGCTGCAAGAAATGCTGGGGAAATGAGCACCCAGGCTTTCCAGCCTTTGTAATGGGTGTTCATGGGCATGGAGAAGAGAGCTGAGAATAGCTGCTGGGTTAACAAACACAGACGTATTAGAAATATTACTCAGGACAGAGGGAGATAGTCATGTTATATCATACAATTGTATGTGTTGAGTAAAGTGGCAATCATATTTTGAGATGATATTTGAAAGATAAGGAATGTCTCTAAGCTTAATACGAAATGTGAGCATTTTTTGTCACAAAATAAATTATCTAAAATCTCTCAGGACTGAACAATGTCATTTGAAAAGCAGGTCTTGAGCTAAGGACAAATTAAATTTTAGTGTTCATGGACTAGAAGACTTAATATTGTTAGCATATACATACTATCAAAGGAATCAACAGATTCAATGCAATTGTTGAATGCAAAATTCCAGTGGCATTTTTGCAGAAATATAAAAAAGCCTAAAATTCAAATGATATCTCAAAGGACTCAAATAGCCAAAACAATTTTGAGAAAGGAAAGCAAAACTGGAGTTTTCACACATTCTAATTTTAGAATATATTATAAAACTACAGTAATCAAAACAGTATGGCATTGGCATAAAGACATATATAGACATATGGTCTCATGGAGTAGAACAAAGAGACCAGAAATCAATACTTGCATATGTAGTCAAATGATCTTCAAAATGGTATGAAGACCAGTCAATGGGGAAAGGACAATCTCTTCAACACTTCATGCTGGGAAATTGGGTCGCCACAGACAAAAGACAGAAGTCGGCCCCTTACCTTAAATTGTAACATGATTTAACTCAAAATAGATTAAAGACCTGTAAAACTTGCAGAAGAAAACATAGGAGAAAAGCTTCCTGACTTTGGATTTAGCAATGATGTCTTGGATACAGCAAAAGCATAGGCAGCAAAAGCAAAAGTAGATAAATGGGACTCCATCAAACTTTAAAACTTTTGTGTAGAAAGACAACATTCAACGAAGTGAAAAAGCAACCAATGGAATGGGAGAAAATATTTGTAAACCATATACCTGATACAATGTTCAGTTTAGCTAAGTTTTTCCAAGGCTTGCTGCCTTGTCATCCATTTTATTTGGCCAAGCAGCCTGCAGAGTCCTTAAAGTGACACTAGATCCCTCATGCAAGGACATGCCCTAACTAGCAGCCCATATATACACAAGCAAATGTGAGTTCTAATATGACTTCCCCAACAGCCCTTGTGATCTAGTCTCCCTGCCTCCCAGTGCTTTCACCTTCTATGCCCCTTAGATGAGACCCACCCCTCCATGGAATTTACCAGAATCCTGCTTCTTTTGTTTAAATTGACCAATCCAGCATTAGCCTAGAAACCCCAAAGAACCCATCTTTGGGTCTTAATAAAGGCACGAACACTAAATCTTTTTTTTTTCAGTTTTATTGAGATATAATTGACATACAGTACTGTATAAGTTTAAGGTTACGGCAGGTTACAGCATAACAATTTGACTTACATACCTCATGAAATGATGACCAAAATAAATTTAATGAACATCCATCTTCTCATATACATAAAAAGAAAAATTTTAAAATATGTTCCTTGTGATAAGAATTCTTAAGATTTACTCCTTTAACAATTTTCATATATAATGTACAGCACTGTTAATTATATTTATCATGTTGTACATTACATCCATAATACTTATAACTGGAAGTCTGTAGCTTTTGACTACCTTCATCCAATTCCCCCTACTTCTAGCCTCCACTGACAGTAACCATAATTCTGATCTCTTTTTTCTATGGGTTTGTTTTTAAACTATAATTGACCTATAACACTATGCTAGTTCCTGATACAAAACAGTGATTTTATATTTCTATTCATTTCAAAATGATCACCTTAAATCTAGTTACCATCTGCCACCGTACAAAGATATTGTATAATTATCAACTATATTCCTCTCACTGTACATTTCACACTTATGACTCATTTATTTTGTAACTAAAAATTTGGACCCCAATCTCCCTTACCTAGCTCTCTCTTCCCTACCCCTCTGTCCTCTGGCAATTAACTACCTGTTTGTTTTATGTATCAATGACTCTGTATCTATTTTGTTATGTTTGTTAATTCATTTTGTTTTGTAGATTCCATATAAAAGTAAAATCATACAGTATTTGTCTTTCTTCATCTGACTTATTTCACTTAGTGTACCCTTTAGGTCCATCCATGTTGTCAAAAGTGGAAAAAATTCATTCTTTTTATGGCTGAGTAGTGTTCTATTATATATATATATATATATATTATATACTACATCTTTATCTATTAAACTATTGATGGGCACTTAGGTTGCTTCCATGTTATTGCTATTGTAAATAATGCTGCAATGAACATAGGGGTGCAAATATCTTTTGGAATTAATGTTTTCATTGTTTTCTGATAAAGACCCAGAAGTGGAATTGCTGAATTGTATGGTCATTTTATTTTTAAATTTTTGAGGAATCTCCATACTGTTTTCCATAGTGGCTGCACCAATTTACATTCCCACCAACAGTGCACTAGAGTTCTCTTTTCTCTACATTCTTGCCAATACTTGTTATTTGTTAAATATTTTCTAATAGCCAATCTGAGAGGTGTGAGGTAATATCTTATTGTGCTCTTGAATTCCATTTCCCTGATGACTAGTGATGTTGAGCATCTTTTCATGTGACTGTTGACAATCTATATGTCTTCTTTGGAAAAAAATGTCTATTCAGGTCCTTGGCCCATTTTTTAATTGGGTTGTTTGGTTTTTTGAGCTCAAGGTATATACTTTTATATTTTGGACATTAATACCTTGTCAGATATGTCATTTGCAAATATCTTCTCCCACTCAGTAGATGGCCTTTTTATTTTGCTGACAATTTCCTTTCTTGTGCAAAAGCATTCTAGTTTGATTTGGTTCCATTTGTTTATTTTTGCTTTTGTTGTCCTTGCCTAAGGAGATATATCCAAAAAATATCACTAAGACCTGTGTCAAAGAGCATATTGCTTATCTTTTCTTCTAGTATTTTTATGGTTTCAGGCCTGATATTTAAGTTTTAATTCATTTTGAGTTTATTTTTGTATATGGTATGAGAAAGTTGTTCAGTTTGATTCTTTTGCATGTAGTTCAGTTTTACCAACACCGCTTATTGAAATGGCCATCTTTTCCCTGAAGTATATACTTGCCACCTTTGTTGTAGATTTATTTTGCAATACAAGTATAGGTTCATTTCTTGGTTCTCTATTTTGTTCCACTAATTTATGTATCTGATTTGTGCCTGCACAATACCTTTTTATTATTATTTTACTTTGTAGCATAGTTTGGATTCAGACAGTGTGATACCTTCAGGTCTGTTCTCTTTCTCAATGGTTTTGTCTTTTGTGCTTCCATACAAATTTTAAAATTATTTGTTCCAGTTCTGTGAAGATACCATTTGTATTTTGATAGGGTTTGCATTGAATTTGTAGACTTTCTTGAATAATATGGTCATTTTTGACAATATTAATTCTTCCATCATGATATATCTTTCCATTTGAGTTGTCTTCAATTACTTTCATCAGTGTCTTATAGTCTTCCCAGTACAGGTCTTTTAACTCCTTAGTCAGATTTATTCCTAGGTACTTAATTATTTTTGATGTGATTGTAAATGGCATTGTTTGGTTAATTTCTCTTTCTGATTTTTTTTGTTAGTGTATAGAAATAAAAGAGATTTCTATATATTAATTTTGTATCCTGCAACTTTACTGAATTAATTGGTGAGTTCTCATAGTTTTTTGGAGACATCTTTAAGATGTTCCATGTATAGCATCATGTTATTTGCAAACAGTGACAGTTCTAGTTTTTCCTTTCCAATTTGGATTCCTTTTATTTTTTTTCTTGTCTGATTGTTATGGCTAGGATTTACAATAATATGTTGAATAAAAATGATGATGAGCACCCTTGTCTTGATGTTAGAGAAAATGCTTTTAGTTTTTCAACATTGTATATGATGTTAGCTGTTGGCCTGTTACATGACCTTTATTATGTTGAGGTATATTCTCTTGATACACACTTTGTGGAAAATTTTTATCATAAATGGATGTTGATTTGTCAAAAGCCTTTTCTGCATCTATTGAGATGATCATATGATTTTTATTCTTCAATTTGCTAGTGTGGTATATCACATAGAATCACATTGCAGATATCCTTACACCCCTGGAATGAAGCCCACTTGATCACGGTGTATGATTTTTTTTTTAATATGTGGTTGAATTTGGTTTCCAAATATTTTGTTGAGGATTTTTGCATCTATGTTCATCAGGGATATTGGTCTATAATCTATGTGTTTGTGTGTGTGTGTGTGTGTGTTGTGTGTGTTATCTTTGTCTGGTTTAGGTATCAAGGTGATGCTAACCTTGTAGAATGAGTTTGGAAGCATTTCTTCAGGTATTTTTTTTTGGAATAGTTGAGAAGGGCATTATTAAGTCTTTTCTTAATGTTTTGACTTGTTTGTTGGAAGGTTTTTTTTTTTCTCCTTTAAATCATTGACTCAAATTCATTATTGGTAATTAGTCTGTTCATATTTTCTATTTCTTCCTGATTCAGTCCTGGAAGAGTATACATTTCTAGGAATTTATCCATTTCTTCTATTTTATCCATTTTATTGGTGTATAATTGTTTGTAGTAGACTTTTACAATCCTTATATTTCTGTGGTGTCAATTATAATTTCTCCTTTTTCACTTCTGATTTTATTTATTTGGACCATCTTCCTTTTTTTCTTGATGAGTCTGACTAAGGCCTTATCAGTGTTGTTCATCTTTTCAAAGAACCAAATCTTAGTTTTATTGATCTTTTCTATTGTTTAGTCTTTATTTCATTTATTTCTACTCTGATCTTTGTGATTTCTTTTCTACTAGTAACTTTGGTTTTGTTTGTTCTTTTCTTTGTCCCTTCAGGTATTAGGTTAGGTTGTTTAATTGAGGTTTTTCTTGTTTCTTGAGGTAGGCTTGTATCACTGTAAACTACCTTCTTAGAACAGCTTTTGCAGGGACCCATAGATTTTGGATCATTGTATTTTTGTTTTCACATGTCTCACTTTTTTATTTCCTCTTTGATTTCTTCAGTTACCCGTTGGTTTTTTAGTAGCATATTGTTTAGCCTCCAGGTGTTTGTTTTCTTTGCTGTTTTTTTCTTATTGTTTATTTATGGCCTCATAGCATTGTGATCAGAAGAAAAGCTGGATATAATTTCAATATTCTTAAATTGACTGAAGTTTGTTTTTTTGGCCTAGCATGTGATCCATCCTGGAGAATGCTCCCTGTGCACTTGAAAAGAATAAGTATTCTGCTACTGTTGGATGGGATGTTCTACATACACATCTATTAAGTCCATCTGTTATAATGTGTCATTTAAGGCCAGTATTTCTTTATTGATTTTCGGTCTGGATGACCCATCTATTCATGTAAGTTGGGTGTTAAAGACCCCCTACTATTACTGTGTTACTATCAATTTCTTCCTCTGTGTCTGTTAATGTTTGCTTTATGTATTTAAAAGGTGCTCTTATGTTGGGTGCATATATATTTGCAATTGTTATATCTTCTTGGATTAATCCTTTGGTCATTATGTAATCTCCTTATGTCTCTTATTGCAGTCTTTATTTAAATTTATCTGATACAGTATTGCTATCTTGGATTTCTTCTTATTTTTCCTTCCCCTCATTTTCAGTTTATATGTCTCTTTAGCTCTGAAGTGAATCTTTCGTAGGCATTATATATATGGGTCTTGTTTTTGTATCCATTCAGCCACTCTTTTGATTGAAGCATTTAATCCGTTAACATTTAAAGTAATTATGGATGGTATGCACTTATTGCCATTTTGTTAATTGTTTGGATGTTGTTTTTATCGTTCTTTTTTGTTGTTGTTGTTCCTTTCTTCTTCTTTTGCTCTTTTCCCTTGTGATTTGATGACTATCTCTAGTGTTATGTTTTGATTCTTTTCTCTTTTTTATGTGTGTATCTATTATAAATTTTTAGCTTGTGGTTACTATGAGAGGTGTGTGTGTATACATATATGATTATTTTAAATTGCTAATTTCTTAAGGTCAAATGCATTTTAACAACCTTGATATTTTCACTCCTCCCATCATGTTTACTGTTTTTGACATTTTATTTTACATCTATTTGTTTTGTGTATTCCTTAACTACTTATCATATTTATAGATGATTTTACTACTTTTGTCTTTTAACCTTCCTATTAGTATTATAAGTGATTAATTCACTATCTTTACTGTATGGTGGTTGTGACCAATGAGATTTTTCTTTTTATACTTTTGATATTTTTGACTGTGGTCTTTTTTTATCTGCTTAGAGAAGCCCCTTTAACATTTTCTTGTAATGCTGGTTTTGTGGTGCTGAATTCTTCTAGGTTTTGCTTCTCTGTAAAACTTGTAATCTCTCCTCTAAATCTGAATGATAGTCTTGCCAGGTAGAATATTATTTGTGGTAGGTTTCCCCCTTTCATTACTTTAAATATATCATGTCTCTTCCTTCTGGACTACAGAGTTTCTGCTGAAAGTCAGCTAATAACTTTATGAAAGTTCTCTTGTATGTAACTTGTTGCTTTTCCCTTGCTATTTTAATTTTAATATTCTCTCTTCATCTTTAACTTTTAATATTTTAGTATTCTCTTTTCATCTTTAATTTTTGTAATTTTAATTATAATGTGTCTTTGTGTGATCCTCTTTGGGTTGATCCTGTTTGAGATTCTCTGTGCTTCCTCAGTCTAGATGTTCATTTCCCTTCCCAGGTTAAAGAAGTTTTCAGACATTATGTCTTCAAATATGTTCTCTGCCCCTTTCTCTCTCTCTTTTCCTTCTGGGATCCCTATAATGCAAATCTTAGCATTCCTGTTGTTGTCTCAGAGGTCTCCTTAAATGGCCCTCATTTTTTTAACTTTGTTTTTTCTCTTCAGCTTGAGTAATTTTCACTATTCTGTCCTCCCATTCATTGATTTTTTTTCTCTATATCCTCTAATCCATCAGTGATTTCTTCTAGTGAATTTTTAATTTGGTTCTGTATTCTTCAGCTTTGTTTGATTCTTCCTCATATTTTCTAACTCTCTGTTGGTCTTACCCCTGTGTTCATCCTTTCTTCTCCTGAGTTCTTTGAGTTCTTTGGGGAGACTGCTTACCTCCAATTCACTTAGTTCTTCTTCGGGGAGTTTTTTGTTTTTTCCTTTGGAACATATTCCTCTGTCACGTAATTTTCCCTATTTTGCTGTTGTTATTTCTATATATTTTGTAGGTCTGTTATATTTTCAGATCTTGCAGATGTGGTCTTTTGTAGGAGAGTTTCTATGCCTTCTAGCAGTGCACTCTGCTCTGGTCACCAGAGCTATATTCTTTACAGATTTCCCTTTTGTGGGTTTTGTGGGTCCTTCTGTTGCAGTAGGCTGACTGTTATGGGTAGTCTGGTAGGTGTGGCTGGACTCTGGTCAGGCTGAGTGCCAGGTCCTGGTTTGTGTAAAGACTGCTGTCCACTGGTAGATGGGGCCAGGTTACAAGCTGGCTGGCTTCCCAGCCCTGAGGGCTCCTGTGTCCAGTGCTGGCCCACTGGTTGGCAGAGCAGGATCTTGGGTGGCTAGTTGTGGGGTTGGAAGTTCCAGACCTACTGTCAACCTGTTGGTGATTGAAGCTTGTTCTTGACATGGCTTGCTGTGGAGCCTGGCATGTCCCAAAGCTGTGATCAGTCCACTGCCGAGTGGGGCTGAATCCCAGGGCAGCTTGCTGAGGAGCCCACGGTATTTTGCATCTGGTATAGGCCTGCTGGTGGGCAGGGTGAGGGCCCAGGTAGTCCTGGGACTAATGGCAGAGTCAGGGCCCAAGGTCTCTGAATTCAGGCTCCCGGTTGTCCCAGGGCTGGTGCCAGCCCACTGGTAGGTGGAGCTGTGTCCGCATCCAGCTAGCTTCCTGATCTGTGGAGTTTCAGGACTGGTGCCAACTGACTGGTGGGTGGGGCCAGTCTCTGCTACTAATAAGCTAGTAGGAGGATTTTTAAATGGTGCTTGCCAGCACCAGGGTCCTTATAATGGGAAAGGCTGCTACCAGTACATTACCCATGAGCCTAAAGTAAGTCCCGGTTGTCTCCTGATCCTCTGGATGCTCTAAAAGATCAGCGAGTAGATCTGAACCTGGCTCCTTTCAAATCACTGTTTTTGCTCTGGGTCTCAAAGCATATGAGATTTTGTGTGTACCCTTTAATAGTGGAGCCTCTATTTCACACAGCCCTCTGCCTCTCCCCAAAGTAAGCCCTGCTAACCTCCAAAGCCAGACCTTCTGGGGTCTCATCTTCCTGGTGCAGGATCCCTGGCCTGGGGAGCTTGATGTGGGACCCAAACTCCTCACTCCTTGGGCAGAACTTCTGCAGTTGTAAGTATCCAGCATTTGTGGGTCACCAACCTGGGGTGGGGCCTTGACTATAGCACATCTCTGCCCCTCCTACCCATCTTGTGATTCCTTCTTTATATCAGCTGTAGAAGATCTTTCCTGATGGTCTACAAGTCATCTGCACCAAAAGTTGCTTTGTAAATAGTTGTAATTTTGGTGTGCCCCTGGAAGGAGGTGAGGCCAGGGTCTTCCTACTCTACCATCTTGGCCACTCCCCCACAAAATCTTATCTTTGTCTGTACGCTGCCTCTTTTTGAGACTCTTCAAGGCTTTCCAGTTACTTCCTCCAGGACGTGTGTACTACGAACTTCTCTATTTAATTTGTCTTGTGCTCTTTTGTTGAGCCACTGCTTATGATGTAGCATCCTGTTCTCCACTGAAGTGTTCATTTGACCAATTTATAGCAGTGGTTAATGTCTAGAATACATAAAATTATAGCAACAATTTCATGGCAGCAAAAATACATAAATAAATAACCTGATTTTAAAAAGGCAAAGGATTGTTAGAAATTTTTCTGCAGATACACAAATTGCCAACAAATAAATGAAATAATGCTCAATTTCACTAATTGTCAGGGAAATGTGAACCACAATAAGTTATCATTCCATATCTGTTAGAGGGAACACTATCAAAAAAGAGAGAAAGAAAATGACAAATGCTGGCAAAGATGTAGAGAGATTGGGACTCTTGTGCACTGTTGATGAAGATATAAAATGGTGTGGTCGCTATGAAAAACAATTTCATCAGAAAAAAAAAATAGAATTACCAGATACCTATGCTCTTTTGGGTATATATACAAATGAAATCAGTATCTCAGAGTTGCATTTGCACACCAATGTTCATTGAACCATTATTCACAACAGTCAAACTAAGGTAAAAGAAATCTAAAAGTCTGTTGATGGACAAATGGATAAAGAAAATGTGGCACATACATAAAATGATATACTATTCAGCCTTTAAAAAGAAAATCCTGTCTTATGGTGCAACATAAATGAAACTCGAGGAGATTATGCTAAATAACCCAGTCACAAAGATAACCACATTATTCCACTTAAGTGAGAAATTTAAAGTAGTCAAACTTTTGGAAACAGAAAGTGGAATGGGGGGGTTCCAGGGGCTTGGGAGAGAGGAAGAAGGAGTTGTTGTTCAAGGGGTATAGCCTTTCTGTTTGCAAGATAAGAAAGTTTTAAATATCTATGGTACAACAATATGCACATAGTAAACACCACTCATACACACTTAAAAAATGGGTGAGATGGTAAATTTTATGTATTTTACCACAATAAAAGAAAGAAAAAGTAAAATAAGCCAGGAGTAAATATGTTTGTGTTCTAATTGCACACCTTTGCTGTGATCGGAAATTGCCCAAAATCCCCACAAAAGTTTGCATTTACTGAATATTAACGAATGTTGGGTGCAGAGAAGGAGCCTGACAGAGATTGTTTATAATTCTATTCTACCAATGAGGAAATCAAGGCTTAGAGGATTAAGTATTTTGCCTGAAGTGACATGTCTCATTAATGGTTACATTATTATTCAAATTAAGCAATCTGATTCCAAGTAAGCACTGACATATATAATCTACATTGTTGTTGTGTGGGGTTTTAGTTGACCTGGAAAAACCCACACGACAAATATTTTGCAGCATGAACTTCCTTGGTCTAGAAAATTTTAGTAATTTTGCCAGACTCATTAAGGTTATAAACATACATCAGTTCATTTTATCTACAATCTAAAATATTTCTATACCTATGGAACAAATGTAGACCTTCATAGCAGCAGTATGTCATGAAATCATCTTCCTCTAATAAAAGTTAACTCATTTGACCCTGTCGGGGAGAAAAAAAAAACTTTCCTCTACACTTCTAGGTTCTTCCGGTTGATCTAAGAATTAAATTGTCATGAACATATTAACAGGAGAATATCAGACTTAGTTGTGTTCATACAGGAAACCCGCACACATGAGAGGTTCAAAGACAGAAGGGTAAAATGAGGAATATATATCATCCTGATCTATGGTATGGGGCTGCCAAGGACAGGAAGGTCATTCACAGGACAATAAAAAGAACAGCAAATGTTTGGTAATTAGATGTTTGTTCTCCTACATAGATGCCACTTGGATAAAATTTATCTCCAGTAATAATTCTTTCCTGGGAAAAATCCCCAATTAAAATTATTCTGGGTAGTTAAGAGAGAGGCAGTAGTTTCTCTTGAAATTGAAGGGTCTTGATGGCCTGTAGTTCAAAATGATCACCATGCAAAAGGGGTACATTGTGGGGAGGCTCACTGTGAACCCCTACAGTTCTTTTTAACAACTCTTTTGCACATGGCGTAGTTTGTGTGACAATAGATGGATTATCTCATTTTGTTGATGAAGAAACGAAAGTTAAGCAAATCTGAAGTAACTGAGTTTATCAAGGTCAACCTTTTGTTAATAGCAGAATCAAGAATGAAACCCACATCTTCTGGTCCAAGCTCTTCCCCAAAATCATGCTATTTGCTACCATTTGGCAACTTTACCCATTATTAAGAAAACTAAATGTTTCCTCAATATTTCGCATGAATTTAAAAGATGAAGCACAAGCTTATAAAAAGCTTTCTAGCAGTGGGCTGTGTGCTACACCCTTTCTCATAGGAGGTCCTTTCTCATCTGCATTAATAGCACTTGGATGAAGAAGTTTTAGAAGCCTTCCTTTAAATATTTAAAAACAAAATTTTATCCAGTGCCCCTTTATACACTTATGAAAATAGAAATTATCATTTAACTCTGTATGAAGCCAAAGCATATTCTTTTATCAACTATATTCATGATACACTAAGTTTTCCTTAGAATGTCCTAGATTTAAGTTTGTTTATTTATAATTATCTGTTGTTTACATTCTCTCTATTTCTCTCCCCCTCCCAGAATTGGTGTTTCAGTGTAAATAGCATGCATATTCTTCTGTTCACTTCTTGCTGCCTTAGCTCTGCTCAGTGATCTGTTGTTCCCAGACAGCTCTGATTCTCGTGGCCTTCCTTCTAACATAGTAGATGTGCTTCCTCAGCTGTTTACATGGTTCTCTGACAGTATTATGTGCACTGCAAGCCAACTCAAAAGGGGCTTTAGCCTCTTAGCTGCTTCTAATTATTCTGATTTGTACTGGTTTAAAGTCAATTGAGCAGAGGCAGACAGAGGATCAGTCTCAGCTTGTTTCACTTTTTTTTTTTTAAGACTGATCTTTTCTTCTCATCAGTATCTTACAAGAACAGTGTTCATTTTATTCTTTCAGTGTATTCCTCATTCAGTATTTAACTGTCTTTGCACTGTATGTAATCTCTCGTGTCCCCTTCAGCTGCTAATCTATTAGTCCTTTTTAAATGACATTAAAGTATCTGTGGGGTTATGGAAGTGTAGGTCTTATTGGAGGCGTAGGCGTGGCTTTCCTCTTATCTCAGTCACACTCTTTAAAAAGTATTTATGGAACCGCAATGTGTCGAGAAGGTTCTATATAGATTGTGACCATCAGCTACTATGGAGGAGGAAGAATTCAAATTCAGCCAGAGTCTACTTAGGTCAATTTCATTTTAGTTGGTAAAACTAAGACATAGAGGTTTGAGAAGACAGTAGGAGGGGGGAAATGAATGAAGAAGATGAAAATATATTTTGGGGAGAATGGATTTTTAGTTAATTTGCAGCCACAATTTAGGAAATGGGTGCCTGTGGGACATAAGGAAACCCTGTTTGTTTGTTTGTCTGTTTCTTATTTTCAATTTGCTCCTGATTAATTGTTTGCTATAGTTCTCTAGATTTTTGTTTGCCGTAACTTGATTATAAAAGGTGTGGACAGCGCCATATGCATGGTAATTGCCCAATGACTGATGAGAAAACAAATGAACTAATAAATGACTATGTGTTTTTTAAATCTTCAAAAATAGTATGGTGCTACTTAATTTCAAAATGTAGTAAGTACACCACCTGAGTCTTTGAAGCCTCTCCTTTTTAAAAAAATAAAAATAGTACAAAGCTTGAGAACTTTTTGTTCAACTAAGAGCTAACACAGGTACTACTAATAATTTATCTTACACTTTTTGTCTTCTTTTTCATAGTACATTATTAACATGTTATCCTCTAAAGATAGTCTTGAAATATATTGCAGATTAAATTCCTGGAAAAGGAATTGTAATTTGAAATAATGATACTCACATCTTATTTTCCATTGGAACTAAATCATAACAGGAAGTCACATTTTCTAACCCTGAGAGGGTCGGATGCCCATTTTCGTAGAAGTAGTCACAAATACTGTATTTAATCAACTATAAATGATATATCCACATAATCTGAGGTTTCTAAAGGATATATATCTTGGGGAAGGAGAACAGCATAGTAAGCCATTATATAAAATTGAATTTAATGTAATAGACTGCAACAGAAGACATTAGAAAAGATTTAAAATAATGGCCTATATGGTGGAGCACGTGAAAAGTATTTCAGAATCACAAAGCCCAGCCCTTCACACTCAGGATTGAGGGTCAGAAGACGAGGTTACTGACCCCAAATTCCTCTGCCCAGGGTATTCACGGCTTCTAGAAACAATGGGAACAGAGATTATTTTTTTTGAAAACCTAGTTAGCAAATTCAGATACTCTGATCTTCAAGCAGGATGTCAGTACCTCCTGGTGTCTGCGCCATCCAGTCATGCTGTGTCTCTCCTAAACATGTCTCACAGTACATCTCCCTCCCTGACCTTTCCACTCTGACCTATGGCTTCACTGAAAGTTTTATTCAACATCTTTCTTTAAGTAAAAATATTCTCTCCCTGAAAACACTCCCAGCCCTGAAACACTCGCAGATGGAAGCTGTTTGAGGCAGAGGCGGGTTACATGTTCATCTAAACCTCGTTTGCCTTTCCTCCTGGCCACGAGTCCTCACAGCCCTTGCAGTTAGGTGTGACCTCATGGCTGCATTCGAGTCAATGTGTGTAGGAAAAATGTTGAGTGTTTCTTCCAGTCCTGGACCACTCAAGACTTCCTGTGTGCAGTCCTCCAAAGAATCAATTCCTTTCCTTCTGGCAGCAATGGAAACCACTCTAGGGAAGCCTTGGGAACCACTTGCCATAGCTGGAAGGAACCCAGGTCCCTAAATCACTTCTTGGGGGAAAGCTGGTCATTAGAGATGATGACTGGGATAGTCACATGAGTATGCAATCAATCAATCAATCAATCAATAATTTTTTTAAGCCATGAAGTTATGGATGCTTTTCTGTTACAGCAGCTAGTCATCCCCCAATGAATTGCTCATTTACCCACACCATCACTCCTAGGACTAAGGGGTACAATTTGTAGGCTCCTTTTTTAAAAATTCCCTAATGCCTTTAGGTTTTTACTTTTTCATCTCCAGTCGGTTTCATCTCCTCTCCTCTTCAGTTTCTTTTCTTCATGGTCCCAACTATAATTTATCATTACTCAGAACATCTACACCTCTGAGATTTTAAATTCATACATCCCATTTTTCATATCGCACCCTCCATGTAGCTCATTCATTCAGTTACTCTTACTTCTTCACTTGCCCTTTGCCTTCCTACCATATTCATTCGCTCAGCTCCTCCCCCTCTCCCTCCACTCCCTTGACTGCTCTTTCTGCCCAGCTTGGATTACAAGCTCCAGCATGTCCATCACCCTATTCCCAGTATTGGCAGCTCCATTTGCCAGCTGACTCTCCTCAGCAGATTAGTGGCGCTCACCTGCATGGATTGGTACCTCCGTCAATTCAAGGTCCCTGATGTTAATTAAGCTCTTAATGTGCCTGGAAATAATTCTGTGTCTTTTCTAATCACTTTCTTCTCCTGCTCCCCATAACAGTTATTTCAAACCTTCTACCTTTCCTCCAAATCTGTGATGCTGCCCCCTTGCCTTTCTCCTAGCCAGTGGCCAGTTTCTCACTTCATAGGAAAAACAGAACTTACTGGAAGGAACTCTGTGATAACTTCCTGTGATGAAACCTGAACTTAATCCACATCTTGTCATAATGGAAAACATATCTCTTAATATAATCTTTCACCTGTGATTGGGATCTCTTCAGTTTACTAGATAAAATACAGGATTCTCAGTTAAATTTAAATTTTGGATAATTTTTTTTTTAGTACGAGTAAATCCTGGAAATATTGGGTACGTACTGATTATATTCAAAATTATTTATTGGTTATCTGAAATTCAAAATTTTTGGACATCCTGGCTTTTTGTTTTATTTTTTACTAAATATGGCAACCTAATTTACTCCACTTCCACCCTTTATCACTGAATATTCCATTCTCTTTTGTGTCTTCAGATGCCATCTGTACTGGTCTCGTTATTCCTCATGAACATGTAGCACACTCAGTCATCTCCCAAACTAAATTATTCCCTGTTGACCCCTTTTTTCTCCAATGAGTCCTTGTTCTCACTCCTGCCCTTTGCAGCCTATTGGAAGTCATGTATGCATACCGTCCCCTCTTCCTCACTTGACGTTCGGAAATCTGACATCTACCTTCACTGAAGTGTCTCTCATCAAAGCTAATGGTAATTTTGGTAGATCATATGGACGCTTAGTCTTTATCTTGCTTGACCTTTTAAGTTGCATTTGACACTAGTGCTCCTTGTTTCTTAGAATTTCTTTCTTGGACATTTATGGCACTAAAGTCTCCTCTTCTTGTTTTTGTCTCACTGAATCCCTTCCTTAGTTCATTTTCAGCTTCCTCTCTTCTGCCTGGGTTTAAAAGACCATTGTTACCAAACCATCTGCTTTGTTTAAGGTCCAGTCTCCATGTGATCTCTCTAGAAAAGTATTCATCCTCAAGGCTCCAGTCGTCATTTCTAGCATAGCTGCAGCCCATATCTTTCTCTTAACATTCAGAGGTGTGTTTTCCAATGTCTTCCAGACATTTCCATTTGGATGTCCTTCAGGATCATCAAATTAAATACGGCTAAAGTTGAACTTAATACCTCTACTTACAAAACATAGCCTCTTTCTTATAGCTCATTGTAAGGCATCAAGGAACTGAGTTTCATTTCTGAACACCCCACACTCTTCAAATATCCAAACTGATTAAACATCAAGCATTAAGAAAAGTACCTACTACATATTTTCAAATCAAGCTCCTTACCTTTACCCCCACTGTCTCTGCTTTTGCACTTGCACCTTTACTTCAGAACCAGCTTCACAAGTCATCCGTACGTGGTCTCCTTTCCCCTGCTCCCGGGGAGACAGGAACTTGGGATTGGCTTTTCTTTCCCTCTTGGTTCCTTTCACCTGCTCCTTAATGGGAAATGAGCAAGGTAGGTGTTAAATTTTGATAAACCATGTTGTTACCACTCCATAGTTTGGTCTGAGAAGCCCTCTCTCTTCACTGCTTCACCACCACTCTGTTCTCACAAAGATCTAGAAAAAAGTTCCAGAAAACAGCACCATAGGTTTACTTTCTCCTGATGTCTTACCAGAAGGTAGAATTTTTTGTGCTGCACTCCTAATAACCACAGCCCAGGTCCAGGTGCACTTTCTCATCGGGCAGGCTCTAGCTTATCAAATATCAAATATGAAGCCCTCTTCCAGTGGTGTGCTAACTTACAATAACTTGAAGGCCTTCACAAGTCTAAAGTTCCTGGCACCACATCTGAGTAGTTCCTTATTAATGTTCTTTCTCAGAGCTAAAGCATCCACCAACCAGTAAGGTCCTTGGTGCTCTCCTTGGATGTAGCTCCATATGGAGTCTCACACTTCACTCCCATTCAATCCTTTGTCCTAACTCAAAGCCTAAGTGTAGCAACAGCCAGAAGCCTCATCCAAATTTCAACAAATGGGCTAAGAAAACAGGTGACACCATTTTGAGAGATGATGCATGGCCTAGGACATTACCTTAAGGTATTTTTTGGGGGGTAGAATGTATCTAGCCTATTTAATAAAGTTCTGATACATATCTTTAGCCTCTTGGAGAAGATACGGAATACCCAATGTCTTTATTTTTCTAGGTAACTGGCAAATTCCCCTGTGGCCATTTTACAAAACTTCTCCATTGTTCTCAATGGATTTAAGCAGCCAACATAAAGCCATAAAAACTTTCATCACAATAACCACCTCCAAAATAGAAGCTTTTTTATTCTAGGTGGGTGGACTAGGAAAGCCTTGGGTAAATCCTCTTTGAAGGACAAGAGCTCCTTAACCCACACCATATATTTAATGTTTTTCTTCTATATCTGCAAAAAGGGTGAAAACATCAAATCATAGGATTAATTCTGGTTCTCAAGTGAACTCTCAGAAAATCTTTGTATATCTTTCACAGAAAGATGAATATCAGACAATTAAATTAACTGGAACACATGAAGCTTACAAAATTTATATGAGAATTTGTTGGCCGAATGTGTGACAGATTTTGGTTACTATTGCCATGAAAAAACAAAAAGCCTGCTTTTGAAACTGCCTCAAATGACCTAAAAGAGTAATGACTGATTGCCTTCACTGTCAGTCCTTGGATCTAGGATAGAATATTAACAATGTCCAGATTATAGGAGACCCACCGGTTGCTAGCTTTCTTTTGTCCTATATATCAGCTTCATGGTTTATTTAAAATAGCTAAAATTTTTGCCAACCATAGAGAAAGGAGTTATTCATTGTTTTGTCAAATATGTACCAAATATGCATAGAATAATGAGTTAAATGATCCATAGCTACAAATATATTACACAGATATTGACTCTACAATTCCAAAGTATTTCTGGTCTATATCTAGTCTTCACTGCTTTTAAATATGCGTTTCTGTCAGGCAGTACTTTCTCTTGCCTGCATTGGTAGATGGAAATACTCTTCTCATTTGGGGCAGAAGACACCTGTTTTAAGAGATCTGGTTGTCTTCCCTCTCTTTGTCCCATCATCACACCTTTCATCATGGGGATATTTTGGGAGGGATATATCTTGGGGTGAAGTCAACTGCTTTCATAGCTAACTTACAGAACATTGCAATGCTTATAGTTTCTCAGCCTCGACATGATCAGACATATTCCTGGAGGTGGAGGGACTCTGCTCTGTGCATTACAGTATGTTTAACGGCATTCTTGGGCTCTACCTACCAGATGCCAGTAGCATCTATGTTCAAGCTGTGACCACAAATATACACACAATGTCTCCAAACATTGCCAGACATCCTCTTTGGGAGAGGGGTGAAAGTTGCCCAGTTTGAGGACCACTGTTTAATACAATATCTCATAAATATGTGATAATATCTATAATTCCCAGGACAGAGCTGCTCTCCCACATCTCAGAAGGTTCATATCCTTACTTGAAAGATATGCTTCTTCATACACACTACTATCTGCACCTCCAAATTGACTCAGTGGGCTCCTTGGCAATCTACCACAGGCATCAAGGAAGATCCTTGAAGGGCTTTGGTTATACAAGCCAGCCTGCTATCATGTTTTTAGCCTAGCATCTTCCTGGCCTTTCTTGATAACTAGCAATACTTCCCTAGAAAGGTGTTCACTTACTGAGAGCAGGGCCAGTAGCATGTATATTCTCTTTGTTCATTTCTGAAAGACAGTAAATACTGATTACATTCACAAAGATTTAACTCCCGAGATTATGTTCAATTGGACACTGATAAGGCAAAATTAAGTAGAGCAATCACCTTAGTTGACACTTAAAATGGTACTTTCTCCACCAAGTCTTTCAACGTGGCTGGGCTAGCCCACTTCAGCACTGGTTTAATGAGAGTGGTGTACCCCGGCTAGCTGTCAAGTTGTCTATGACTATTGCAAATCCTGAGTTTCTTTTTTTCCCACCAGCCTTCTCCTATCATTCTACCTCCAGTCCTTCCAACAGATATTAATGTTTGCTGGAATTAGCAAATAAATTCAGAAGCATTTGCTAGGTGTTTCAGAAGGATTCAGAATGTCTGCTTAGTGAAGCTCCTACCCAACTCCTGCTTGATAAATTACTCCAGAGGCTTGTGAATTACATCATAATCCACAGTTAGAAGTGAGTCTCAGAACAGTTTTCTCACTGTGGTTAAAACTGGAAAGAGCCATTTCTCAGGTTCTTATAAATTCCTTCGAAAATTCTTATTTCAACCACCCCACAACTTCCATCGGTCCTTATTTCTAACTACTTTTCTATCAACATCTCTGAAAGGTGCTGAGGTTTATGGAGATGCTGAAACAAACAAACAAAAAAAAGTACTTTCAAACTGCAAAACATTGTAAAATTAAAGACTGGCCCACGACAAATAAAGATTATCTTCTTATCTTCCTTAGAAATAGGTATCTGGTAATACGTTTTTAAAGCCAGCACTGAAAACTGCTATTTTTCTACAAGGCTGCAAGAACATCTGGATTCCAGCTGTGTGTTTAGTGACTGAAATTCCAAATATACAATCATCCTTCTAGATTTCTTGGATACTGCCCTGAATAGAAATAAACTTGAGAATTCAACATAATACCATTTGTTAGCATTTCTTTTATCTGGCTGCTAAATTATTGACCTTTGACAGAATGATCCTCTTTGAATATCCCCTAAAATGCCTCAAATCCTGCAGCTATGCTCATTCTGTTCTCATTTTTATCACTTATGTCCCATTAATGGAGAAAGAACCATTGATTCCTAGTTTATATCCTCCCCTGCAATTTTCCCTTCCATTTCTGCAGTGCTAGGAAATCAGAGAAGTCAAAGCTGTATAAATTTAATTCCAGAGCATCTCTTTTCCATCAGAAGCCTGACAACTGGGACTAATTGGAGACTGACTACCTGTGCCGTCCTACTTCTGTTTGATGATGTGCATTAACCCAGAGGCCAGGTATGGGGAATTCAGCTAAACAGGGCTTTATTCCACTCCAAGTTGGAATAGGACTTGATGAGTCACTTATTTCAATCAAGTGTCCAGAGGCCTGACAGGTCTCATAAAGGAACATGTATCATTCGTGTCATGACTAAGATATAGTGACCAGGGTCCCACTGCTTGACATTTCAACAACCCAGGCAAATACCCTATAAGTTATCTTCTGGATCATACTATATAGTCCATTATCAAAAAAGACTTTCCCACATAGAATTCAGAACATGTGTAAAGGAAGTATTTATTTGGGGCTTGAACTATTATAATTCTTATGAAATTCCAGGTGTAGACCCAGGAGCACCTACTGCATCTTATCACATTGAGATCTGCCCTTGCTCCTCATCTCATTTTCAAAATGCAAGTGGGACCTTGTTCTCCTATGGGTGCCCACAAAGCAACTCACACCTGAGCTGTCAGGGAGCTCCACCTCCCTGGACTCCCAACACTTCCTCTGTCATTTCTTCTTCCCCAGTAAGCTTGTCAATCATCAGTGAAGGCTTCTTGTTCAGCCACTTACATGTTATTATCACTTTAGAACAAAACCACCATCTTCTCCCACTGACCTGCCATCATAGCCTTCTCATTGGTCTCCTACAATCACTAATGTTTCCTTAACATTTATTCTCCACACAGAAGCAAGACTTTAAAAAACTATATCAGATTCTTCCCATCTTAAAACCATCTGGTAGCTTCCCCTCACACTTAGAATTAAATCCAAACTCTTTGCCAAAGTCTAAAGTAGCCATCATACTCTGTGGTCCAGTCTGTCTCCTACGATCCTTCTCTTCAATGGACTCTACACAGTGACTTCCATGCTTTTCTTGAAACACACCTTGTTTGGTCCTTGTATCCATCAACCTCTTTCCTCTGAAGTTTATATAGGTAGCTACCCAAAGTCAACATCACTCAGGTCTCTGCCCATTCCAATTCCTTCAGAGAAATTATCACTTTCTGAATTGTTTTAATATTTGTTAACTCCTCAAAGCACAAACACTCTGTGGTTTGCCATTGTATCTCTAGCAACAGAATAAAGTCTAGAATATGGTAGAAGCTCAATAAATATTTATTGAATAAAGCAATGCCTTCCAATTCCTAGTTTCTATCTTGTCTTGCCACTTAAGCACAGGTGATCAATTATTCTAATCTCCATGGGTTTTTGTTAGTTTGCTTTTCTGTGTGTGTGTGTGTGTGTGTGTGTGTGTGTTTGTGTGTGTGTTTCCTGGATAGCTAAAGGGAAATTTCAGATACAGGGAAGGGAGATAAGAGAAGGAAGGAAGAAAATTCTCATTAGAAAGTTCAGAATATAATTGGGCTATTTACACAAGAAGATGGTAAGCCTCTTAGCATATCTCTAATACTTTGTTATACAGAAGGAGTCTTAGTCTCTATTATCTGACTTTAATTGCACTACATAAAGCTCCCATGAATTTTCTTGCTTGCTCAGTTCTGGATTCAAAGAAAAGAGATGGAAATTTTACTGCACACACACACCTCAGATACCCAGGCTCTAGATGAATGCCACATGGGAGAATGGAGGTGGGGAGGAGGTTATTACTGCCTCAGAAGCTAAGGTATGTGAAAGAAACGGAGAGCAAATACTGGAAAATAGTGAGAGATGTGGAAAAGAGAGAAGATAAGGCAGAAGGGACTTGCCGCTTGATGGACACGGGCACTGACAATGTGGAATCAAGGATGAATTGTAGGTAATTCTGAATTAATGAAGTCATTTTGTAGAAGGAGTACTTGGGGTCTTAATCAGTTAGGGAAATGGTTTTAATTACATACATTTACACTCATGATGCCTATTAGAAGTCTAAATGGAGCTGTCAAGTAGGTGGTTAAAGGTATGAATCTAGGTTAGAGTAGAGAG
The DNA here is from genome assembly GCF_048564905.1 of Vicugna pacos. Lineage (NCBI taxonomy): Eukaryota > Metazoa > Chordata > Mammalia > Artiodactyla > Camelidae > Vicugna > Vicugna pacos. The sequence continues at coordinate 26,252,911 of NC_133000.1, forward strand.
AGAAAAAAAAGTTAATAAAATATAGAAGATTTTGCAAGCCAAGGGAATGTGACATCACTTGTGACTCTCACCCAATCATGACTTTTGCCCTCATGTTAGAACACATTTCTAAGACCCTTTTTATTACACTAAAAGAAAACTCACATATAAAATAGCCCACTATGTACATATTTTTAAATATCTATAATTCCTAAAGAAGAAGAGAAACAGATGAAGGACTGAGTTCTGGAGATATGACTAATGCAAATTTAGAATTCAGCAATTTAGAGACCTGGATATCACTGATGATTTTGAGATGAACTGATTGGAAACCTACTGGAGTTGGATCATGAGAGGCAGGAGGCAAGAACATGATGGGTTTTGTTTCAAGAAAGACCAGAAAAAGAAATTGAAGTCATGGGATTTTTATATATATAGTGATATTGTGTTATATATGTATGCTCATGTAAATAATCTTAAATAAAGGTTAATGAGTTTAAAAATTGAGGAATAAACCCTAGAAATAAAGACCTTGAAACAGGTGATCAGTGATGAAATGCTCTGCTGCAGGAAAGAATGGACCACAAACAGAAGGAAGGAGGTTTACAGGAACAGAAGAGAAAGATCCAGGGGAAGTTATGTGGTCCTAAATATTCCTAAGAATGAAAAAGTAGACTTTGTGTTAGCTTTCTATTGCTGTTGTACTGAATCATCACAAACTTAGTGACTTTAAACAACACAAATGTATTCACTTTCGGTTCTGGATGTCAGATGTCTAACATCAAAGTATCTGTAGGGCTGCTTTCTTTCTGAAAGCTTCAAGGGAGAATCCGTTTCCTTGCTTTCCAACCTCAGAGGTGGTCAGCATTCCATGCATCACAGCCCTCTCCTCACATCACTCGAGCCTCTCACTTCCATTGTCACATCTCCTACTGTCTGATTCCTTCTGTATCCCTCTGGTAAGGACCCTGTGAGGATAGCAGACCCACATGGACAATCAAGAATAATCTCCCCACCTTGAGCTCCTTAACTTGATCACATCTGCAATGTCCCTTTTGTCATGTAAGATGACATTCCCAGTTCTGGAGATTAGAATTCTGACATCTTGGGGGAGGGAGGAGGAATCATTCAGCTCTCTAGTTTTCTTCTGATAATTTCTACTTTCCCCAATTGAAAAAAAAAAAGTGAGATCATCAGCCAAAAGTGAGAACAGAGGAGAGATTGTAGGAAGTTTAAACAGAGTGGAGGAAGCAAGAAAAGGGCAACTCAGAGAGAGGAAAAAAGAATTGACCAGGTGAGTAAAGCAAGAAAGCTTGCTGTTACAAGGGCCACCTCAAATTAAGGTCCTTAATTTAAAACTACCGTGGAATATGTCTCTAGCCATATTAATTTTCTCAAATGCTAGAGAATGGTCAGAAGATACTTGGGTTTAATATGGTTGGGATTTGGCCAGGTTAGTATAGCAGAAGTAGAGGAAATCTAAGCTGTGTTGAAAAGAAAAGAGGTAATACAGAGTATTAATAGTGGGCAAATGATAGTCAGCTGATAATCAGAATTGATGGGAAATTGTTGAAATGTGGGTTCTAGGGTGCAGTGTCAAGAGTGTAATATGCAAAATTACCATATTGATGGTGTTAAAGTTTTAGTAATTAAATCTAGGCTATGATCCTGGGAAGGAAGAGAAGTACTCCATGTCCAGGCTCTGCTGTATATGAGTATACAGCTATGTACCAAAGCCCCCACTAAAATCAAACAAACAAACACACCCCTGTGGGGAAGCAGTGACTCGGGAGAAATCGAGATTTGAACTATAAAAAGAGGTAAATAGAATGTTTGGGAAAGAAATTGTATATTAAGTGTCATTAGTTGTGTGGTATTCCCCGAACAATTTCTACATTGAAGTCCTAATTCCCAGGACCTCAGAATGTGGCCATATGTGGAGAGAGGGTTTTTATTAGACATTTAACTTAAAATGAGGTCTTTGTGATGGGTCCTAATCTAATGTGACTGATGTTTTTACCAGCAAAGGAAATTTACAGATGGAAGGCATCTGAAGATATAAGGGAGAAGACGGCCATTTCAGAAAAAAATGAGGATAAAACCTGATGATACCGAGTGATCCAGAAGACTTGGGCTTCTTTCTCTGACTAAAGCAAAGAAAGATGTGCAATATACCAGGATTAACTCTGATGGTCTTTTATGGAAAGAAACATATGCAAACCTAAATTGTTTGCATCTTAGAACTAACCTTTTAGATGGTTAATAATGGAGAGGTAAGAAGTGTTTAGGGTATGAGGAGTCTTATCATCATATAATTATTAATTTATACTACATTGAAGAATTTCTGGTACAAAGGGAAAGTAATAGAGATATATAAATTTAACTTGGTGATATGGCTAAAGAAATAAGTGGTACTGACAATATTGTTTCAAGAATTGAGGACTCAACGATCCCTAGAGCTGCATGTCTGACAAAAACAAATAAATAAATAAATAAAACAACAGAAAGCTTGGCACACATTGTCAAATACACAGTGAACCCTTAATAAATGCTTACTGAAGGGAACAACACTGATTTAGGACCACCAGGAAATAGCCAGATTAAATAATAAAGAAAATCTAGGAGTAAAAAATAACCGAAAGGTTAAGTTAGTTATTGATTTCATGTATAGTTGCAAAGCACTGCATATAAAATCCCTAACAAAAGCAACACAACATAGGAGAATAAGCTCATTAGAAATCACAGACCCCCTTTCTAGATAATGAGACCCAGCTTTATAATTGGGAGCCACATTTTCTGCAATTTCCTGAGGGAATTTCTTCTTAGCTTTCAACCACTGAGTGTATTGGCAAATACTTGACAACTCATATCTTAATAAGCAACAAAGTACAACCAATCAATAAACTGTGAAGTGACAAATATTAGCAATTAATGTTGAGTATAAACTATGGCCACATCAGAAGGTAAACACACTCCCAACTGTTGCTGCTTTACTTATGTACTGGTAACATGTCCAGGTTTTAATGTTGTACTTGAAATAAAGTGAACCCCAGTTTAAACACCCCAAGTATTAATTACTATTTACTACCTTGACCAGTATAGAACGTGGTTGATGAAAAATTCAAATCTCAGTTGATCTGAGACAGGAAGGAAGGAAGGAAGCAGGGCACAACCATTAAAAGAGCGACACGGTAATTGAAGATATGACATAAACTGGTTAGAACCAACTCAGCCCTACATGACAGAGAATTTTACTCCCAGTGGACCTTGACCCTCATTATATGTTCATTGTAATGTATTAGCATGCTAAATGACACACCCACAGATGCCATGACAGTTTCAAAGCTGGCCATTTAAAGCCAAAAAGTGGCCAGTGGCCCAATTCCTGAAAATCCCTACCCCTTCCCCAAAACAATAGAAATAATCCTTCTACTTGTTAGCATATAGAACTACTCGGTCCATAAAAACTAACCACCCCCGCACCTCTTGGCCAGTCTCACTTTCCTAGACGACCCCATGCTCTGGTGCCACCCCCTCTCGCCTTTTGAGATGGCTGGCACTCTATGGAGTGTGTATCTCCTTAAATAAATCTACTTTTATTTTACTATGGCTTATCCTTAAATTCTTTTCTGCATGACATAAGAATCTATTCTCCAGCAGCGAAAAATTTTATTTAAGCCGAATTGAGGATTATAACCTGGGAACAGCATCTCAGAAAGCTCCCAGGACTGTTCCACCTATTAGAAGCCAAAGCAGTTATATAAGCTTTTTGAGACAGAGGGCTGTACATTAGATGATGTATGATTGACAGCTGACACAATCCGGGTCTGTTGGTAGCACATGGTGGGTCATTGTGTCCCCTTACAAGAGCAAGATGGAATGTGAGCATTTACAGTGCTGTGCTGTTGACACCAGGAGAATATTGCTCTTTATGGTTGGGCAGCTATTTCTGCTGATGGGGGAGGTTTGGTCAATGTATAATGCAGACACACAGTGCACAGTAGACGGGAAAGAGGAGACTAAAGGGTGGAGTACAACTTTTATGTTTAAATTTTTCTTGTCTTGCCATAAAATATGAATGTTATTTCACAACATCATCAGCCTTTTGACATAGCAACTTTTTAATTACTAGAGAAATTGACACACTTTCTTTTGTGCTGAATGTGGTTCAGTTAGCTCTTGCTTGAATGTATTATGTCTGTCTTGTTTACCTCACATATATAGCTTGTACTTGTGCCTCTTTATTGTTTATGTCAAATCCCCCTCTTTTTTCCCCCTTTCCCGATATACCTGAAAGAAGTAGCATATAAATTTCCTCCTTGAATTTACCAATCAAATTTGTAAAAGAGAAGTAAAGTTGTCCTTAAAATTTCTAGAAGATTTTGAAGAATAAGTGGTCACCAAGAGCAGAAATTATACTAATACATATGGGAAACTTTAAAAAAAAAAAGCTACCCAGTTGCAGCTGACAACCTGATTAAGTGAAGTTAAAATTATTGGAATTAAAACTATTACTAGAAAAAAAAAATGTTCAGAAGTCCAAATCTGAAATTAGGAACTTAAAATAGTGAATATAAAATGAAGAGATAAATGAAACTACTTTAAATTTCACAGGAGGATCTTAGAGAATAATGGCAAAGAGGATGAGCTAGACAGACCCCCATCACATTATAACTTTGTATCTTAAATTCATTAAGTTCTTCATCTGGGAAATTTGGACAGTAATACATCTGCCTCATGTAGTTTTGTGCTGATTACATAGGTTGGCATATAAGGAACATTTAGAACAAAGCCTCAGGCATATCATAATACTGAATAAATATCGGTACTATTAGTTGTTATTGTGAATGTATCACTGTAGGAGACCAGAATATGCCACTGCAAAATACGCCTCTTTGGCATAAGGATTATTTTGATCTGATTATTTTGAAAAAGAACAGATACAGGAAAAGCTCTGGAAACAGAGCTTCCCTTTTGTATGGGAAATTTACATTTATAAAGGAATTCTACATTTTTAAGGGTGTCTCTCACTATACCAGGATGACAAGGATGGCTCTAAATCACACGTGACTTTCATCAATGGAGAAGACACAAACTTAAATGTGCAAAACAAAGCTTACCCTTGTTAACTGAGCTATTTCTGGTAACTATCCCACAACTTGCCTCCTCCACACTCTTCTTTGTTTTAGTTGAAGATGGAATTTAAACTCAAGTTCTAACCACCTCTTTGAGTTTACTCATCCCTGACTTTCTCCCTTGTGTGTGTGTGTGTGTGTGTATGTGTGTGTGTGTGTGTATGTATATACATATATATGTGCATATTCTATTCCATTCATACCTATTCTTAGGCAACAGATTTAAGAAAGAAATGAAAAATTTTATTCAAGCCAAATTGAGGATTATAACAGGAACAGCATCTCAGAAATCTCTGAAAACTGCTATATAACAGTACATAATATACACATATTAATAAACTGTTTTTCTCTTATTAATCTGTCTTTTATAACAAAGTCCCCAACCAAGAACCTCAAAGGGTAGAAGGATAAGATTTTTTCCTCTCCCTACATTATTATTGTAAATAATTTCACTAATATTCCACTCTGTGAAAGTGATTATAATAAAAAGCAATTTATGTATCTTCAGAGTGACAATCAATTTTAAAAGTTCAGGTCGAAGTTTTATCACCCAATTCTTCCCCCTCCACCATCTTCACAACTCCAGTCTAACCACCTGAATGCAAAATTATACTCCTCAGCAATTTAAATTATGCCATTATTCCTTTGCTCGTTTTTTATCACAGATTTAAGCTCCACAGTGCTATGAAACCTGCAGACACAGAGGTTCATGATTTATGTATGTATTTGATAGCCTCACCCCTGACTTCCTAGCCTCAAATCTTGACTCTTAAACTGCCTACTTATCTCTGTTAACCGATTTTAATCTTGCATATTAGAGGAGCCATTCAAATGTTCTTAAGCATTATCATTTTGGCACTTTAATTGAAATATATCTTTACACTTAAAAAAAAATGGAACATAACAGTGAATAAAAGCAGCCCTTTGTTCACACAATGTATGCTAATGTTGACCCAACTGCTCTTGGCTTTTCAAAGGACTTTTGTGATTTCCCGGAATTTCCTGAACTCAGCACTTGGATGACCATGGCTATTTTAACTTCATTGCTCTCCCAATTGCAAAGGAGCTTTTGACATTTGGATTTTGTGTTCATCTAATGGCAACTGCAATTAAAGCTTTCCCACATCAATGAGCTAACTTTCTAAGACCATCTCAAAGGGCGAATTCAATATTCAAATTGCATGATGCTTATTGATCTGTGTGCTACTATTTGTGTGACTGGAAAAGTACTCATTAGAAATTTTCCTGACACTATTGATAAAAAAAATACTGAACAGAATTAATTTCAGTCAATTGTTCTTCATTCATTGAATGAGAACATAACTGAAGCCCAGTTAACTCGTTGACTAGCGTTGGCCATGTACAGAAAAGAAGCTGAACGCTCAGGCCTGACACAGAGCACTTATTTTGAGAGAATGAGTATCCAAACTGCGTTTATACATTCCTTAAAGTGCTGTTTAATCACTTCAGAATCACTTTTAAAAGGTCTCTCAAGAAATTACAGGTTAAGACAGCTTAGAAACAGAAGCTTTCTCTTCTGCCCATGACCTCTGGCAGATTTGGGGACACCTGACACTCCCCTGAGCTCACAGGGCTGTGAGTGAGCGCTTCCTTTCTTAAGTCCTATGGGCATAAACACTGAGTCGTTATACTGCTGCCAGAAATACTTTAAATTTCAATTTTATTTTTTTCTAGATAGAAAAACATAGGGAAAGTAAGGTAAAACATCACCCCAGAGCAATTTTAGAATGTTTCTTTCATTCACATTTGCCTGAGATTGCACGTACCCAAAAAGAGTTGATTGGAGGATCATTATAATTATCTGGATTAAGTGTGCCATAAAAATTTTCCTCTTTGCCAAAACATCTATTCACATAATTTCTAACCTTTTTTTTTTAATTAGTGTGTTTACTGCATACCAAAAGAAAAAAAAAAGCCAAAAATCTTTTCAAGTTATTCAGTAAGCAGCTGAAGGATCAATTAGAAGGTTTAACTTGGCTAACATTCCTTCTTAGGTTTAATGTTTTTAACTGGCCAAAGTAAACAACTTTTTAAATTACTTTTGTACACATATATATGTGTGAGAAAAAAGAATACATAATACTCATAATCACTTGGGAAGTAAAGGCTGCCAGCCTTCCAGGAATCCTTTTCCTTGAGTACTCTTATTCCAAATGAAGAAAGAAAAGCAAGTGGAGAGCCTCAGATCCCATGTTTTGAACTTGATGCAGATGTGCTGGGAAAAAAGCAACAAAAATTTTCCTTAGATGTAAGAGAAATAGGACGGAAGTAAATATATAAAAGGAGAGAAAGGCTTTGAAGTACACTTCTGCCAGCTTACACTAGGCAGTAGCAAGGAGGAAGCTGATTTTTGGTGAGACTGTCCCTTCTAGCTGATAAACTGCACAGCTGTTGAAGACACAACAACAGCAGCGATCATGGCTACTGTAATGTCATTAAAATGTGGTACATCTGTGTAATGTAACAATAGTATAATTTGTATAATTAGATCTTCATCTGGTCTCTTATAATAGCATAGCTAATATTATTCCTAGTTTACGGATAGAAACGTTGAAATTTAGAACATTCAGTGACTAATCTAAGGTAACCTAGCCAGTTGGTGACAGACATGGGACTGAAAGAGTAGAAAACTAACGAGATGGCTACTGATTGGCTCAGATCTGTTCTTCTAGCCAAACTGATCTCATGACTAACACGCTCCCCTCCCTGTGCATTCCTTCCTGAGAAGAACATCCTTTCACCCTAGAGGTCTTGAAAGAAGGTCAGGGACTGGACCTCAAGAAAATGGGCAGACCCTCCTAAATTCCTCCAAAACAACAGCGAGTTCCTATCAAGGTAAAATGAATGTGGCCCCTGCTCACACCCTGATTGTTATCACCCTCCTGTTCCCATTTTTCCATAAAACCCCAGGACCCTTACCCCTGGACAGGCTCATAGTTTCTAAGGCATGAGGCTGAGGTGACTCCCTTTGCCTGGCAAAGCAATAAAGCTGTTCTTTTCTAATTTCCCCAAAACTCTGCCTCCAAGTCTCAAATTTGGCTATTGGGATACAGAGGCCAATTTTTTTGGTAACAGTTCTAATAACAGATTTTCATACCCAATATAGAACAATTTCACTGTATGTATGTGGCAAGTAGGCAAAGTGTGTATACAGGAAAGAGACTACATGGAGTGAAGCAGACACATAAATGTAAATAGAATATACAACTTTTACTGAAATTTTTCCTGTGTGTGTGTGTGTGTGCAGAGAGAGAGAGAAAGGGAGAAAGAGAGGAGAGAATCAATTAGAGTGATAATCGTGTGCCTTGCTCTGGAAGCCCAGAGAGGAGAAAGAAACCATCAGAACAATAAAATCAACAGCAAAAGAAGCTGCTTCGTAAGTTCAATGGGCATTGGCATAAAATAATGAACACAATTCTGTTTGATAATTGAATCTGTTCTACAAAAAGGCTACTTTATCTAGGTAATAATAATGGACTTTATTCAATGCATGGTTTGATTTTTCCTGATATTAGTCAAAAAACAAATATGAAGAAAAATTCACATCCTGGTAAACAATAAACCATCTATCTAAATAATATCAAAATACAGTCATTTCCATAAATATTTAGAATCATATATATGAAGAGTTGATAGACATTTTATTACACATGAATATAGGTATTTTTTCTGAAGCCCTTCACTCTAATTCTTTTTGTTACAACCAGGTTTCTACATATCATCTTTCTGAAATAAACAGGTTAGAAAAAAAAATTATTTTCCTGAAGACAATTTTCCAAAAATAACATGGTATCTTCATACATTCATTCATTTAATAATACTTTCTGAGTGTTTATGCTGTGAGCAACACTGTGTCAGTTTCCAGGAATATCAGGTTTAGAACGTACCATCCCCACCCAAAGTAGATGCGTAGAGGAAACAGACAGGCAAGCTCAAGGTAGCCCTGTAGCATGATCTTAGAATAACTGAGGGGGATACAGTATAGCATACAAAAGACAGAGACAGGAAAGCTCTTAACCCAGACTGGAGAGGTCCCGAAAGGCTTCCCCTGGGGTGTGACATCTCAGCTTTGGATATGAGCAAATAAAATGGAGTGAGTGTGTAGGCAATAAGGGGGGTAAGATAAGGGTGGTACTTTAATCTTCTACAAGATATTCTGAAGAGGAATTCAAAAACTACTGAGCACAGAGTGGCTGGATTGGAAGGGTCTGTGAGTAACATACTTTGGCTAGAACATAAGGTATGTAACAAATATGAAATGAGACCAAAATGTAACTGGCAGGTTGTAAAGAAATACATGCATTATATTAAGGGAATTATTTATATGAAGGTGTTTATATATGTAAGATGCTATTCAATATCTGCCTTTTTGCCCTAAAAAGATTTATATCAGTTAATTTGTACTTTGGATTCCATTTTGAAGCATTTTCTAAGATTATCAAAAATGAGAATCACAAATGTCAAAAGGATCTCTTGTCGGTCAGAAAGATATTTCCCACTGCTCACTCCTCTCTCTGCCTCCCTCCCTCCCCACAAGAGTGTTCCACAGAATTATCTTCATCACTTTAAGCCTGCGGGTAGTTTTATCTTCATAAAAGATGATAACAAATGTGTGTCATAAAGAACAGGGATTGATAATCTTTGTAATTTTATCTATGCTAATGTAACCACAAATGCTATTCATATTTCTTATATGTCACAACAGAAAATACATAACACAGGTGGAACACTGAGAGTATGGCTGCAAGTAGAGCTTCACAGCAAAACAGTTTGCATTCTATTGTCGATGGAATATTTCTGAGCTGTTTGCTTGAATAATGCGTGAGGTAAAGCATTTGACAGGTTAATTACACATTGCTTTAAAAAGCATTTCCTCGCATTTTACTTGGAATTGGTTGTGTTTTAATTCCTTTGGTTCTCCTGCTGCTCTTTTATTATAGAACCAGAAAAATACCTTTTTTCAAAGATCCTACCTGCAAGAGAAGGTGTCTCCTCAGACCCCTCTCCCCTTGTTTCCAAACCTCTGCTCCCATCCTTTACTGTTTCCTCCCAAGAACAGAAGTCCCCTGATCATGTGAGTGGCCAATGCCCGAGACATTATTTGCAGTGAGGGTGGGGTGGTATTTTACTACTAATGCCTTAGAAGTCGTGAGTCAAGAGCAATTTTCAGATTATAGTGTTCACATTACATCTTGGCAAGTTTTCTACCCAGACAACTGTTCTGTTTTGACCATCTTCCCCTCTCCATTTTTTTTTAATTTATTGAGGTATAGTTGATTTACAATATTGTATTAACTTCCGGTGTACTGCATAGTGATTCAATTCTTTTCCTTTTTTAAAATAAATGTTTTATCTTTTTGTTGTTGTTGTTGGGGGGAGGTAATTAGGTGTATGTATGTATGTATGTATGTATTTAATGGAAGTACTGGGGATTGAACCCAGAACCTTGTGCATACTAGGCATGCACTCTACCACTGAGCTACATCCTCCTCCATAAAACTTTTAATAGATTAGACTCCATTTAAATTTATTATGAAATACTGGTTATATTGCCTACACTGTTCAATATATCCTTGTAGCTTGTTTAATTTACATATAGTAATTTGTACCTCTTAATCCTCTACCCTTATCTTGACCTTCTTCTTCTCTGTATTTTGTATGAGTAAGTACTGGGCTCCTGGACACAATCCCACCCATTTTAGATGAAGTCTTGTTTGGGCCTCTTGGCTTACACAGTGCTCTCCAACTTAGCTTTTATCACAGCTCTGACTCAGAGGTTAAGGATTTGCCCAGGTGTTGATACAGCAGCCCTTCACTTCCCATTCAAGCTGGGCTTCTAGTAAGTGTAATTTTCTCAGGCAGAACCCCAAGAATGGAGTCTTAATGTCAAAGCCATTGAAAGACCAGTTATCATACTGACAGACCAAACAACGACAGAATAAGTCTTCGAGCTGTTTTTCTAGTAGTTATAAGGCATTGTCCCTTATCTGTGATCATCATGAAGAAAGGTGTCCACAAATTCATTCGTTTATCAACATGTATTAAATATATCCTATGCCTGTATATACTCCCTATTCATATCTCTTCACTGCATTCCAGGCTCAAAAGACCAAAAAAAGACCAAAACAATGACCAAGAAGATCTGTTCTTCCAAAAATCTTTCCCATCTGTCATACCTGATTTCCCCTTTTCTCACCCTTATTCCTCATCTGATTCATCACAAGTTACTCTCACCTTCATCTCCAAAATACACTTTGAATCTACCCACTTCTTTTCTATGTCACTGTTTGATGTCACCAAGATCCCATCAGTCCTCATCTAAACTTCTGCAATTGCCTTTTTGCAGAATTGATCTTCTTGCTACCTATGTATAATAGTAAATACAATCACTGTATTTTACTGCTTAAAACCCTCGAATACCTTTCAATACTCAGAATAAATTCAAACTTGATATCTTAGCCGAAAAGATCCAATATATGATTGGTCCTCAATCTCATGTCTTACCCCTTTCTTCCTCCTTGATTTCTATGCCACAGGCACACTGGCTTTTTGTTTCTGTGCTTAGAACTTAGCAATGACATTTTTAATCACAGTCACCACCTTTCGGACTCTGCACTAGCTGTTTCCTCCACCAAGAAAGTTGTTGCCATCAAGTTTTGTCTTTGTGAACTTGAAACTTATTTTATTTCTTTGAAATATTTTCTATAATCTAGTAAATATATCTAAGTAATATGCTTGGCTCTACATATCATCTTCCATTGATTTTGAAATTTCTGCCCTGTAATTCATTTTTAACAATCTCTAACATCTGTTTTAATTTTCTCTCTTACATAACCATTTCTTAAAACAGCATTATTTAAGCTCCCATGTGCATATTCTCCGAGTCCAGGTAGCATTTTTTCCTTTTATTATTAATTAATTAAACATCTATTTATTTAAAGATTTATTTATTTAAATATTTGCATCTATTTGCATCATGATCATAAAAGTGATTTATGATATTGGCAGTTAGCCAGTTTTTCTTTGAGACTGTACTTTTGAATGATCACTTTTTTTTTAGTGTTGCAGAAAATTTGAAAAGCTCTTGTGTGGGTGCAAAAGCACACATAAACACACACAGTAATATGGTATCTTACACAGAGTTTAGAATCTACAGTTAGCATAAGAACTAACAGGAGTCAGTAGTGTTTGAAAATCTTGTAAGAGCGTTCCAGTTTGGTGACCTCCAGAACCACACTGGAACAGATTAATGGGACTTCTGACCAGCACAGGATGAAGTCATTGGTTTACTTTTAAAGGGCATCTACTATTTTCCATTTTTTAAATGTATATTTAAATAATAGAAAATAGTTACTCTGGTGATATACGGTGTGAGAAAAAAATGGAAAACTAAAATTAATAAATCTTCCATCCCAGGTTCATTTTGGAAATATGTTCATTGATAAGAAATCGGGCAGCTTCACCTATGCTATTTATTATTTTGATCTCTGTCTCTTTCTTTCTCTCTTTTTCAGTCTGTCTCTGTGTCTGTCTGTCTCTATTTCTCTTTTCCTGCCAGCCTTCATCTTCGGATAGCTCCCCAGCAGACCCCCAAGTGTGTATCATATCAGACCCCTGCCCCTCAGGCTGACACTCCCTGACAAGCAAATAAAGTTCCCACCTAGAGTTAAGGCACCCCTTGATAGGCTGCTTTTGTGCTGGGCCTAGGAGTGGGTAAGTCCAAGCATGTGCACCCTACAGAGACATTTCTCAGATCAGATTGCTACAACCCAGTGGATCTCTGGGCATGAGCCTTGCTGGATGTTCAAAGTTAGACATTTTGGGGATTTGTCTCTTAGTTGCAGATCTTAAAAGTTGGGAATGCCATGTGTGGGGTTCAAACCCTCAGATCCTCAAAGAGAGGTTTTATTTTATTAATATTTTTAAAGAATATATTAAATTTATTTCTCGTGACAATTCATTTGAATTTGTTATATGTATCTTTAACAATCTCTTATTGTCAACCTATTTTGTATCTTTTTAGATATAAATCTAGTAAAGAAATTATAGCTTTATTCATCTATATGTTTACTTTTCTGAACTTGAGACTCTTTTGATGGTGTAATGTAGTGTTATAATTATTACTCTTTTTTGTCTTCCTCTCTTAAAATTTGAAATTTATATATCTTACTGTCCCTTCATATGAGTTGTTCTTGGATTTTAACATATGTATTTAAATACATATTTTCCATCAAAAGCTCCAGCAAATCTTCTATCAAAATCTTTTCATATCTTTCAAAATCATTCAGCATCATAGTCCTCTTTGACATTACTCTTGGCAGAATACTTTCTCACAGACACTTTGAGTTTCAGACATAATCAACATTTTTTACACGTAAATATAATCATCCCAAGGGTAATGTCATTTGAGGTTCTATATGCTGGGACAAGATCTCTAGGCAGTTCTTCTGCTCAGCTTTGTTACGAAAAAATGGGGTTCCAGTTCATAGTGGTGACATAAGAGGACCCTAAACGCATATCTTCTCACAAACACATCAAATGTACAGTTACATATGGAGCAACTTCCTCTAAACTACACATCAAGAGACAGAAAGAAGGCCTATGTTGAATGCAGGTAGAAGAGGCTGGGACCCAGTCTTGCCGTAAACCCCACCCCCAGCTCAGCGAACCACAATTGAGGGGAAATTCAAAACCCAGAGCTTCTTCCTGAGGAGCTGAGGGTTTGAGCCCCACACTGGACATCCCCAGCCTTTAAGACCTGCACCTGAGAGACAAACCACCAAAAAAATCTAACTGTGAACATGCAGCAGAGCTCTTGCTCATGAGACCTGCTGTGTTGTAAGGATCTGAGAAATGTCTCTCTAGGGCTCACATGCTGCTTGGATTCACCCACCTCAAGACCCAGCAGAGAAGCAATGCATTGAAGGGCGCCTAAACTTTCTGTGAGAATTTTATTTGTTTGTCAGGGGGTGTCAGCCTAAGGGACCGGCGTCTGACTTGATACCCACTTGGGGGTCTGTTGAGGAGCTACCAGAAGATAAAGACTGGCAGAAACTGTCTTTCCCTCTGCCATGTTCCAGGATGCCAGTATCTCTTGGAGTGGAGATTTCACATGAGTCTGCTGTCCTGGTTCTTACTTCTAGTGCCCTGGTGTTTGGAGCTGCTGCCCAGGGGCTACCCCTTGATTGGCTAGCTCTGGTAACTGGGAGGGGGAGTTGCATTCCTGGGGCCCACAGGACTGTAACAACTGGAGAAATGGTTCTTGGCAGGCAACCACCCCCAGGGCCCCGCACAGACAGCTGACTGAGATACACCCCCAGTGCCTACTTGCTTGTTCTGAAGCTTCTGCCTGAGGGGCCGGCTTCAGATTTGGCTCACATCTGGAGGTCTACAGACCTGCTCTCGGGGAGCAGGAGCCAGTGCATGCTCTTAGCTGTCTTCCTCTGCCTCACCCCAGCTCACTGATATCTCTCAGACAGGAGCTTATGCACTCATCAGGAGCCCCAGTTTTTATGACTGCCACCCAGGGGACACATCTAGAGTGCCTTGGCACTGGTGGCCAGTGGAGATTACACTTGTGGTCCCACACACTGTTTATATTTGCACACTAAAAGCTGCTGCCTGGGGGTCCAGTTTCCAAACATCTTGAATCTAAGTGTTGACTGAGACACTTGAATCTAAGTGCTGACTGAGACATTGCCCCTCTGGGACACTGACATGTCTTGGCATACCCTCAACTACTGGAAGCCAGTAAGAATAAAATGGGCTACTTGGACAATCACAATGGTTTAAAAGGCAACCAAGAGCCAGGGCAGTGTTGAATGAGAAGGTTCATCTCCTATGTGAGGTCACTGTGAAGACTGGGAGAGGTGGATTTCTTATCTAATGCACAGAAACCAATAGAGAGAATCAAGCAGAATGAAGAAACAAGGGAATATGTTCCAAATGCAAGAACAAGATAAAACCTCAGGGTTGGGGGGAGGGGGAACTTACTTAATGAAATGGACATTAGTAATTTACCTGAAAAAGTAGTTCAGAGGAATGGTCATGAAGATGCTCAAGAACTCAGGAGAAGGATGGATAAAGGCAGTGAGAATGTCCACAAAGATACAGAAAATATAAGAAAGCACCCAACTGGAGTCACAGAGCTAAAGAGAAGAATGACCCTAACCTTTGCCATAACACTTTCTTCCTACCTGGGTTCTGGATGTTTTTTCCCTCTGATCAAATTTTTTAATCATATCCCAACTACTTTCTAGCTCCCAAAGAAACCTTAAAATTACTTTATTCTAATGGTCTAGCCCTCTGATTTTCGAAATTAGCAATTAATCTGTGTCTAATAGCTTTTCCTATCTTCAATAAAGTCAGGCGTTGAGAAACACATGTACTTAGTCTACCATCTTGAACCAAAAGTTTAAGGTCATACAATTTCTGGAGTATTCTTTTTGTCTTCCCTTTCTTCCTTCCTGGTCTAACAAAACTTTTTAAGGACGATTTTTCAAAGACCATTCTTTATGCCCTTTTTAGCTGCTTCCTCATTAGAACTTCTTGTTCACGATACCAGAGTTGACGTTCTCAGCACATCCTTCCTTATAATCCATATATGCCCTTATCTTCTCTAAGCTGATTGTTCTGGAGCTTAGAATTTATATTTGTAGCTTTGAAAACCTATTTGGTGCTTTTAGGACCTATCACAATACTTTGTAGAGAGTAGATATTCAATAGGTACTGATATGAAAGAAAAATCTCAAAATTTAAAGCATAAAAGACCCTTGATGATTACATAATCCAATATCCTTTCTTTGTGGATGGCAAAGCTGGGACTCATTACCACAAGGCCACACTAGAATCCAGGCCTGACAGAATGTGTCTGGTGCTCTTTATGTTAGATAATGAGCTCATAGGCTTTCAAACTTAGAAGTAAATAGGGAGTTACTCAACACTCAAAGCAGAAATTTGTTATTTTACTGATAGCTTGACATGCAACTATTGTGAATACTTTTCATGATAAAACTTCACTTTTTATTATGAAGCAGGTTATACTATTTTTTAAAAAAGCAGTAAATATAGAATGCTTTTACCTTAAATGAGTAACTAAATTTCTTTCTCATTAAGAACTCAATTCCAATCTGTTATCTCAGTTCAGTTCCTCTTCCACATGACAGTCCTTCAATTATTTACAACAATAACATTACGTTTATGTCAGAAATTTGCAAATATGAGCACATATATTGCCACTTCTCCATACTGTGATCATATAACACAAGCCATTTTTCTTGCTGAATCTAGATCTAACTTTAGATGTCTAAACTAAGTTTTATAGGCAACCTCTGTCCATGGATGACTGCATGACACATAAATGTATGATATATAATTGTTGAAAATATTTACAGTCTCTCTCTGAGATGCTGACTCTATTTTACCCCTTCTTTCTGGATGATTACAGTGTCAAATCTAACTCTTAAGTAGATACTTGACTTAGTTTGGCCAATGAAATGTACATGGAATTGAATACCTCACTCGTAAGTTGTAATTCATGGTTTGCCATGTCTCCCTTACCTTTGCTTCAGGAGTGTCTCTTTCAGTGCGGTTCCTGCAGTAAAAACCGTCTTGAGAAGAATTGCAGCATGAGCAAGAAATAAGTCTTTGTGTTGTCACCCACTGATAAATGTGGTTCTTGTTTGTAACTGCAACATCCTGTCCTCTCCTGAAGCAGTGTGAAGGCATTCATTCATTTACTCATTGATCAAACATGTTTTAGTCTCTCATCACATTATTAGGCTCTGAGGATATAGTAGTAAACAAGATAGACATGGTCCCTGTGTAGAGCTTAGATAAAAATAAGGCGACCATTTTTTAAAAATGTTTTTTAACACAAATAAAGAATTGGAAGTTGAGATAAATGCAATGGATGGAATTAACTAAATGTGATAATAGAGAAAAGAGGAGTGGAAAGTAAGATCTGATTTAGATACTGTGTTTAAAACCTCTCCTGTAAGGAGGTGAAATTTACACTGGAGGTAGAAAAATATGAGGCATAACAAGCTATGAGGGATTTTTGATAAAGTAGGAATGGATCAAAGAGAGTGAAAACATGGTCAAAAATCTAAAGAAAAAGAAAAAACTTGATGAATGTCAGATATTGAGCTAAATGATACTGAAACTTGATGAGTGCTGAGAGCCACAGGAGTCAACCACAGGATTTTAGGAAGAGATGTGATGTGCACATATGGAACATCATTCTGGCTACTCTATGGAAAACAGAAGGCACCAGGGTTGAAGGAGAAGAAACAACTAAGAGATTTTGAGGTAATAATAGTAAGCAACAGGGCAGCTTAGACTAGGATAAGAGCCATGAAGATTGTGGCCACATTAAAAGTTTAATTTAGGGATAAATTAGGAGTTGAGGATTAACAGACACATTAGTATAGATAGTTAAATAGATAGATAGGTAGACAGATATACAGATAGGTAGATAGATAGATAGATAGATAACAAGGATCTACTGTCTAGCACAGGAAACTATATTCAATTTCTTATAATTACATATAATGGAAAAGCATTTGAAAAGAAAATGAAAATGAGGATATGTATATGTATAACTGAATCACTTTTCTGTGCACCTGAAACTAACATTGTAAATCAACTACACTTCAATGATTGTTTTTTAACTTGAGAATGGAATCAGTTGGAATTGTTGATGAAGTAAAATAGAATTTGAGAGAAAGAACAGAATAAAGAGTAACCTTTGAGTGCCATTTCCTGAGGAACTGGCAGAGGTACAGGTTTTAAAAGGTGTTAGGATGAGTGGAAATGGAAAGTTCAAGTTTAGACCAACTAAGATTGTTTGGCTTAAAAGGGGTTCAAATGGATGTCAGGTCGGCAATGGAGGACATATGGCTGATGTTCAAGGGTGATATCTGTGCTGAAGATACAAATTTGTGAATCATCACAATATAAATGTCATTTAAAGGCGTAGATATGAATATAATACCTTCGTAAAAGCATACAGAGTGACAGAAATAAGAACCCAATATAGAGCCTTGGACAACATCACAATACAGAAATTGCATAAGGCACAAAGCCAATGAAGGAGACTGAGAAGCATCTGTGGTGAGAAAGAGGAGAATGTATGAAAATGATATAACATAGAGATTATTAAGTCTTTCTAAAATAGAGCAATTTGTCAAATCTACCAGATGCTGTTGAGATACCAAGTGAGTTAGAGAAAAATTGCACTTATTGAATTTGGTAACATGAGAGGCCCTTAGAGATTTTGAAAATAGTGGTGAAGGAAGAATCTAGACCAAGGTGGGTAACACGTGAGTTACAGCCCAAGAGGCCTGCGTGTCTCTCTTCAGCAAATTGAGGCTATTGAGCAGGATAGCAAAAATAGGAAAACATCTGAACGGTGTTGTGCATCTGTGGGAAGACTTTTAAAAAGAACATTAGGCACTAAGGCTTGTTTCACATTGATGGAAATATCCTATAGGAAAGGAGAGATTTATGAGGTACTAGGAGAAAATCAAAGCCATAGGCAGGAATTCCTTGAGTTGATGGAAGCAGACAGAAACCAGAGCACATACAAAGAAACTGGACTTTAACAAGAGGTCAGTCCATTACTTCATCTTCACAGGAAGGAAGGAGACTCTGGTGTTTCAGGAGCAGGTAGCTTCACAGATTGAGCAATTAAGGAAAGATAACGAATTTGAGATTACATAAGCAAAGTGAGAGCAAAATAAGAGATTACGAAGAAAGTGAGAGACTTTCAGTAACAGATGAGCAGAAACGAAATAGTTAAGCAGGGATATCAAGCTGATAAAGAAAGTATAGTGGGTTCAGTGATCATTGATTTCAGGTGTGGCTGGCCAATGTGGTTATGAATTGCCTTCGCAGGTAAGGAAAGACAAATACTGTGGTTTATCCAGGGTTCTGGGTTGGCTTTGGAGTATGACTGACAGAGAAAGGGATAAGCACTTATAGTAAAACCACACCATCTAAACTGCAGAACACAGAAATGAAGAAACAAGGTTGATAAGTAAGTTGTGGGGCAGAAGGATGGGATGTCTGAGTGGGGTCAAAGGATTCTAGCTGTGGAAGCATTTGTGTAAGTGAGTTGGAGCATTAGGAGGTAAAGGTCAGAGGAAAGGAAGCAATTTCTAGTGATGACTGTGTGCTATGCTGGTCTTAAATCTTCCCTGCTTCATCTTTTAATGCAACCATGATTCATTTACTAATCCCTATTTCATTTATATTCTTTCTTCTTTGCCTCAATTGCTTTTGCTATTTTTATCCTATTGCATTGCATACATTTTTGTCAGTAATTGAAAATAACTTTTTGGAACAAAGCAAAGCATTAATGAATCAATTTGCATTTTTCAAAATACTTTTATGGCATCATTTCTAGATCTATGGCCATCTCAGTTCCTCTTCTCTGGATGGATTCCATTTTTTTCAATACTCTTAATAAAATGAAATATCAAGAACTAAGAATAATCACTTAAAGATAGGTTAAAAGTGTCACATTCAGCAGTAGGAAGAATCAAGACTGGAGGCATAATAAACCTTGAGACTCCTGGGCCAGTATGTATATCCCTTAATCTGCACAGTGAACTAAGAATAATTGCAAATATTTACTGAGTGAGCATCTTTTTGCACAAGAGTGCTTCATACTTTACGTGGGTCCTTCCATTTATTCTTACAAATAAACATGAGGTAGATCTTACCCCATTTTAGAGACAGGAAAACTGAGGCTTAGAAAAATTAATCTGTACAAGGTCACACAGTTAAGAAGTGGTAGAGACCATATAAAACCTCAAGCAGTCTGAGACCACAGTCCACCTTTCCTTTTCCTATATTCTACTTGCCTTCTATTCAGGTAAGCTCAGGTTGTATTTGCTTGTTTTAACCACCACTCATATACTCATTTTGAGTTTATAATAACTTAAAATTCCTTGATAGCCTTCACATAGTCAATCTATTTGTTTTTTAGCTCCTTGCACAATGCCAGAAACATAATAGGTACCTAATAAATATTTGATTCATTGAATTAGTGTTCTGTTCTATTGGTAAACTGGATAAGCCCTGCCTCGCATATCTTCTTTCCAATAATTAATTAAAACATTGTTTAGAATAGGACTGGAGTCTTGTAGAAACTTCTCTCCATCATTCTTCTGGCATAAATGTTTAATTGACGATGCCAATTTTAAATGCATCTAATATGCTATCTCTAACATACATTTTTCTTGTCCACAAAAATAATCTGAGAGGCTGTCAAAAGTGATAATAAAGCTAGATTATTTTTCTGTAATATTCACTTGAGTTCTCTGCCTAAGAAAATTATCCAACTAGGAAATAAGATTAATTTAACATTACTTATTCTTAGTGAACCTATGTTGGGTTCTGTTGATCATTGCTAGCTCTTCTGAGAATACACAAGCCATTTGGTCATTATTAATTCCATTTTTTATCCTTGTTATGTCCAGAAATCATTTTTCATCTTTTTTTTTTATTTCCTTAATGGTATTTGTGTGTAATAACCATCTTTTAATATACTTAGTCTCTCTTTGTTTTCTTTTTCATTCCTTTGTGTTTGTGTATGGCATAATACTCTTCCACAACAAATTGAATTCAGTTTTACTTTTTGTTTCCTGTTTCCATGGATGACAGGGTTCTCCACACATATGTCTGGAACAGACCAATTTAACTAGAATGATTTGGGGGTGCCATTGAGGCCTTGATACTCCCTAAATGCTCTGAACAGATTTGCACACCATGGTGGCCCTTATTCTGCCACTAAGACATTTTCTTTTTAGCTTTTTAGTATATGGGGTCCATAAAGTAAAATCTTGTAAACTTCAGAAATGAGACATAGAAGATAATCTTTGGAGACTTGATTCTTAAAATGAACACATAATCGTGTATATTCATAATTAGCTTCAGAAGAGTTGATCAGGAAAATTTTGCTGTAATGTGACTAAGTGTATTAGGATATTTCAAGAATGACTCTATCATAGCACTTGGGATGAGGCTAGAGTGGGATTGGATTATAAGGGAGCAAAGAAAAGAAGGAGATTTGCAAGGAAAATATAAACCTTGAAGCTCTATCCAACAGAGAGAGATTCTTTTTCAACCCTCTTTAAAAACTCTGGACCTACTGGCAAAATCATCCCCATCTGAGTTATCGAGTTATTCTAGTTCTGCTCGTAAACAGTTCATTAATCCTCCCCCTTTTCTTCAATCCCTCAATCATAATGGAATTGTCTAAATAATGCTTCATAGTACATTACCTATTGCTTTTTAACAGGGAAAAAGTATGCTGATTATGCAAATGTAAATATCCTCATTCCTGGAAATCCATTTCTCATTGTAAACTAAAATTCTGATACTGGGCTAGATAAAATATGTCTTTATTAACCCATTTCATCTCCCTGGGGATAGCACTCTACTGGGAATTGTAGTGTAGCTGGAGGCTTAGTAAGATGAAATGTTTTACTAATCGCAGCACTGCGTCTAGAAGAGCTTTGTGATTTATTTTTCATCTGCAGAATATGAGAGGAAGTGATATGTCACCAATGGTCCTGGGCAGATATAATAGGTGCTTATTCTCCATGTTCTCCCTTCCCAGTCTCCAGCAACGTTAGGAACCATGTGTTCCAGGCGGTGTAGCTATAAATGTGAAGAGGCAGGCAAAGTTCAAGAGATAGAGGGCCACAAATGCCTCACTAAAAAGACGAGATAAGCAACTAGTGAAAGCTGCAAACAGAGAGAAACTACGGGAGTATCATCTGAGAAGCAGTACACTAGTTTCATAACCAACAGAATGAGAGCTAAGAGTATAGGATAATGCTGTAATTTTGACCTGTGCAAATGACGGTATGGTGGAAAATACTATACATACAATGCAAGACGGAGGAAGTAGGGATGCTATCTGCTTCCTTCAGAGTGGTCAGTTCATATTTTCATTTTTATCCTTGCATTAGTTAGTCCATCAGAATTTTCAAACAACTTTCAAAGACAGTGTCAAAGCCAGTCATTGAACCAAGAGATTTTTTTTCCTCCAAGTTCAGTTGTGTTTAAAAAAATAAAACATAACTCTCCACTTTATTGTATGGGACAATGTCATAAATAGCTCTTATGTCAATTGCATTTAATAGTTTACATTTTGAAATTCCAGAGACTAAAACCTAGATCCACCTCTTTGCTTTCCATCCCTTTGCCCAACTCCATCCATAAGATTGTGTAAAACCAAGATCAGGGTTGTAGGCATATATATATTTATATTTACAGTAAAACTATTCTGTGAACCAAAATGTTGGCTTTCCATCAGCTTTTCTTGGTCAATGTACTCTTAGGTTCAAAACTTCCTACGTAGCATTAACTGTGTCTTATAGTATTAGCTTCAGTTATCTTCCTCCAGCTTTTCATCTGGTTCACCATCACTTTGAAATTAGACCTCATCCTTCACCATCACTTCTCCCTTGAGCTTCCTGATCAGGCCAACATTCCCCTTCTATTATAAGTGATATTGATGCAGTGGCTGTGTTAAGGGATACTTAGTGCCTGCCTCTCTGTAACAGCCAAGATCCAGTTGCCATCCTTTTGTAGCCATAATTCCAGATAGAATTTTCCACTTCCTTTTATGATTCTTTAATCACTATTTATTTCCACTCCCTGACTAGATGTGCCTTTATTTTTTACTCTCACACTAGCATCTTTCAGTGCTTACCAGAATTGTCAGCTCTTGAAGGAATTCATTACAAGTGTGTTAAAGGAATGAATAAATGAAACAGTTTGCTTTGTGTTTCCTAAATCGTCATCCTATATTATCTGAAGTGTATCCTCATATTTCTTCTTTTGGTTTTCATTACTATATGTGTTTTTCGCTAGTCTGACTTCAGCTGTTTTTTTTTTAACATTTTTTATTGATTTATAATCATTTTACAATGTTGTGTCAAATTCCAGTGTTCAGCACAATTTCTCAGTCATTCATGGACATATACACACTCATTGTCACATTTTTTTCTCTGTGATTTATCATAACATTTTGTGTATATTTCCCTGTGCTATACAGTGTAATCTTGTTTATCTATTCTACAATTTTGAAATCCCAGTCTATCCCTTCCCACCCTCTACCGCTCTGGTAACCACAAGTCTGTATTCTCTGTCCATGAGTCTATTTCTGTCCTGTATTTATGCTTTGTTTTTGTTTGTTTGTTTGTTTCTGTTTTTGTTTTTTAGATTCCACATATGAGCGATCTCATATGGTATTTTTCTTTCTCTTTCCGGCTTACTTCACTTAGAATGACATTCTCTAGGAGCATCCATGTTGCTGCAAAAGGCATTATGTTGTCGGTTTTTATGGCTGAACAGTATTCCATTGTATAAATATACCACCTCTTCTTTATCCAGTCACCTGTTGATGGACATTTAGGCTGTTTCCATGTTTTGGCTATTGTAAATAGTGCTGCTATGAACATTGGGGTGCAGGTGTCATCCTGAAGTAGATTTCCTTCTGGATACAAGCCCAGGAGTGGGATTCCTGGGTCATATGGTAAGTCTATTCCTAGTCTTTTGAGGAATCTCCACACTGTTTTCCACAGTGGCTGCACCAAACTGCATTCCCACCAGCAGTGTAGGAGGGTTACCCTTTCTCCACAGCCTCTCTTCAGCTGTTTTTACTGGGTATTAGAACAGAAAAATGTTCAGTGTAAATACTGTTTAAATAACCCATAGAAATTCTATCAAAAAAAAAATCCTCACAATCTTTTCAGGCTTTTTACTACTGTTAACCTCAAGGGATCATTTAATTTTGTTAAAAAGGTAATGCAGTAGCCTCTAGGACTCCAACCTCAGCAAGTTAAAGCAAAGTGACTTAAGCCATATTTCTATTCTCTTCTTCCCTTCAGGAATCTCCAAGACAGGAGGTCAATTTAGCCCCATTTTATTCTTAAAAAAAAAGAATTTAGTGTTCTTGACAGGTGTCAGATTGCAAGTCCTTAGGGAAGAACGTTTCCTGTTTGCCATCGGAGTATTTATAACACAGACAGTTGTGCGTGGTTTTCCTTTCTCTCCCCCTGTTTCTTAGCTAATCCACAGACCACAACCCTGACCCTCCGAGAGCAGCTCCAGATGCAGGAGAGTAATTCAGTCTTCTGGCTATTAAATCACTGACTCCTTAGCCCTCTTTCTCTACAAGAGTGGCAGCAAACACCACTTGTGATGATGCTTCTTGTGTGATGTTGCACTGTGTTCCCTGTCAAGTGGATGGAAATGTTAAACACATTGCACAAAAATTACTGCACAAGCATACAGTCAGGTCACCTTCAACCTTTTGTTGTTGTTGTCATCAGTGTCATAACTGATGCTTTTAAAATCATATTAAATTTTTTTTAATGACCTCAAAATTCAGTGTCAGAATTTGGTTATTTTTCCCACTGAAAATGTGCTGATTTTAAGGATGAATAACTTAAAGCTGCCACAAACATAAAATAGAATGAGCTGTAAAACATTTCTTTCCTCCTGAAATATTTTCCATGCATTGACATTATTAGCTACAACCTTCAGAATTTTCTGGAGAAGCTCCAGTGGCCTTTTTTCAAATGTCTCAAAAAAAAAAAAAACCCTAAAGTTATAGTTTCCTATCATGTATCGTAAACATCCCAGGAAGACTAGTTGAGATAATCTCCACATAGAGATTACCTTCAACCTTCTGATGAAGACAACATCATCAGATTTAAAGACTTTGAGGCCATCTTTTTATCAAAATGGGACTCAATCTTCCACTTCAATTCCAGCCAATTTTCCAACAATGTGAGAGAGATGACAATTCAGCGTGGGTGTATGGCTAGCAAGAGTCTGGCCTGGGTGGTTCCAGATGGTGACAAGTAAAGCCAGCACCTCCCCTGGTTATTCCCCCCACCAGCCACAAACTGCAGCAGACAGCTGTGACTGACAGTTAATCACATAGACATCCACCTTATTCCCGTGCAGAGCTTCATTTGGAGAATCAAAATCCATGTTGACAGACGCTTCTTCAGTTCTAACACTGAATGGAACAAAGATGCTCCAACATACCTAGTCCTAGAAAACTCATATCTGACTTCCATGACTGTGCCAAGAGAGCCAATTTCTTAGTCATCCTGGAAGGGCAGATCAGGAGTTCTTAAATTGCATGAGTTGGTGGCAGGGGAGAATCCAATTCTTAAAGCTATACAGTTTCAGAAACAGTCTGGATGATTTTGTATTCCTGTTTCAAGCATTTTAATGCTTGGATCCCAGCATCTTGTCACCATTCCAGCCAAAAACTGGCACAAAATGCATCTGACTTTCAGTTATAGACCATTTCCTTAGTGTAGTTACTGACATCTTTATTCATTTCATTGTATCTCCTCTGGGCATATGGAGGGAGTCAGTGTAATATATTAAACAGAAAAAAAAACCCACCAACAGTGTGTGTGAAAGGAAGAACATTTTCACAGACACAGTTCTGGCTACATTTTTAGATAGAAGTTTCACATTCATCATCATCCTCAGCAATAACCAAGCTAGATCACTGAGCTGCACTTGCAAGCCTGTTTTTAACAAAGGCCTTGGGTCCTAGGATCTCGGTGATGGCCTCATAGAAGGGGCCCAATCACAAATTTCTCTGGAAGGTTATCAACCATATGTTTAGTTTCACCCAAACTTGAGTATATTTAAAGGATTTCTTTCTTGTCTCAGAGCCTCTCTCTCAAGCTCCTCATTTGTCCTCCTATTAAAACTCCATCACTTTTGTAGATCAAGTGATCACTGCTGCTCTGCATGGTAGAACCCATATGTCTCATGACCACAGTTTAATGTACATCTTTTCCTGTCTTATTTAGCTTTGGATTTAGGAATGATTGCATAGTGCCTGGATGGTGACTGAAGACAAATTGTGCAAGTTTTATTTATAATGGATGTTAGAGAACACAATCTGTAGGCAACAGTTCTATGGAAAATTTTCTTTTATTGCTTATTAAAATGACTCTCATAATCAGCCTTTCTACAGTATCTACAGTTTCTATCAGAAAACTAAAAGTTAAAAAATCATCTCCATAGCATGTTTTCATGCTTAGGTATCATCCTTTGTATCAACCTGGAATAATCTCAAAGCACCTGAACACAGGAAGAAGGAAATCACTGTACAAATGGCACTGCCCTGGGGTCATCAAGAGTAAAGAATCATTGTTGTAGGCACCCAGCTCTGAAGAAAGGACCAGCTTTGATTGCCCTCAAGAGTATCCCCAGTGATGTCATTCGTGCAGGACTGGATTTTAAACTGAAGTGTGATATCTACCTGTTTTTCCCCCCTTCTGTGTATCATGATGTTTAAAAGAGAAATATTTTTGGCATTCTGCCTTTTAGGGATGTGATTCTGGAGGTATGGAGTGTTACTGATCATGAAGCTCTCCTGTGTCACTTTTTTCTTAAATATCTATTGAACATTGTCCTACACTACAGGCATGGTACTGGGCACTGGGAAATACAGAGGTGAGTCAGGCATTGTCCCAGAACTCACAGTCCAGTGAGACACATTTGTTTGCTTTCCTCGCTCATTAAAGTGGCCTCACTATCCTTTATTTTTCTTACAGTGGATGCTAATTCAATTTGTACAAAAGGACGGATGCGCAGAAGCCAAAGAGAGAAATGGGAAACTATTCAAAGTATTCTTTCTTGGGTGGGCTCATCTCCAAATGACAACTAATAATTGGGTAAGTAAATGAGACCTTACCGAAACAACTGATGTGCTGTGATTAAAACACCGCGTAGCATAATGACATATTGCAGAGGGAACCACCTTTCTCCTCATGCTCACTACTCTCTGTTGAGTTATCATTCAGTATTGGGTAGAGAAGCAGCTAAATGTACAAAGTTGAGGGTCAAGGGAAAATTACCCGAAGCTTTATGGGTAATTAGGTTGGGTTACATTAGGCAAGGGAGTATTCATTAGTTACAATGCAAACACTATGTGGTTACTAGACATTCACATCCCGGCATGATTCCTAGTTCAGCCCATAATTACCTAGTCACTAGATGATCAGTTTTGCAGCCGGGTGAAGAAGGAATCCTCAGGAAACACTGTCGTGTCACCCTGGAAACGTGATGACTAACAGAGCAAGTGAGCTAAGCAAAGCTTCATTATCTCTGAAGAGGAAAAGGCTCTCTTTGGAATTTCCCTTCCCCTAGAGAGCTTGATGAATCATTTGAGCAAGCGGTCTCCTACGTACCTTTTGAGGGAGTTTGTAAGAGATTTTTGCTCTAAAATATCAACCCTGGTGATTGGACCATTACCATTATAGATTAATTTCTTCAAAAATTGGATGTCTTTCAAATCAAGAGCTGCAAGGTAAAGTCTAAATTCTGCCAGGAGGCTAGTATTTTAAATTGGTGTCTGCTTATAGTGTAGGTATCCGTTTAAGAAGGATGATCAGATACTGCCTTTAAACAAGACAGTCCTGGTCTACACCCCTTGTCATGGCATAATCTTTAATAGAGCCCCATTCACTCTCCTTCTGGGGTAGATGATGATAAATTACATAACCTCTAAGTAAATTGAAGATCCAGCCAGGACTTGTGGTTTCAAATAACAGAAACAACTCCAGCAAATTTAAGTTTTATGCAAGCCCACCTGATTGGTTGCAGTGAGACCATATATTCAAACTGTGGTTGCCAGAGTTCAAGGGGAGCCTTCGGTCAGTGCTGCCTCCCACCCAAACCAGAAAAAGGGTTCAAAGGCTGACAGCTGAAAAAAAAATCAAAATTTCTCTTCCTTCTGGCTAATCTCTGATGTGTTAACTTATAATTTGATGTGACCACGTGTGTCTCATAAAGACATAAAACTACATCAGTTAAATGGGGGAAAGAACCCCTTTTTCTTCATAATGTTGCCTCCAAACAATCCTTTACAAGTCTAATCAGGGCACCAAGCTCTGTAAATGGTCAGATGCCCTACATTTGTTGATAAATCAGTCAGCTCTATAAAGCCGTAGAGTAATGTAATAGTAAGTATTTCTGGAAATTTGAGGTCAATTTCTCCATTACAAACTCACTTCCCGAATATATGAGGAGTATCCTAATGTTGCCAGTACACGTGTTTATTAGACATCTGTGATAACTTTGTAAAATGGGGAGAATGCTATGGCTTGAAATGTTTAGCAATCCTCAGCTAAAAAGTGTGTGTCTGTGAGTATGAAGCTGCAGTTTGATTTTTAAATGCAAACATGTGGCTTTCATAAATTAATGAATGCTTTGTTGAAGATGATGGAAAGATTTAATTTCAGAGACCACCAATGATACTTTAGGAGGAAAACAAGCTCAGTTCATAGATAGTAATAAAACAAAGCAAAACAAAACAAAGCAAAAAACTTGCCCTGTGCTATACCAAATGTGTTGGTAGAAAAATAATCATTAGCTGCTAAACTCATAATAATCATTTGCTTTATAATAAAGTTGCTTAAAATGCTAGTATACAATATTAAAATACACATTATATGATACTCAAGGAAGAGGCTTTGATTTTTGTTTGATAACATCTCTCTCAGAATAATAATTTATTGAGGTTTCTACAAATGCACATTCATGCGATACACCCAGAGAATAAGGAGAAAATAAGACAGTGTTAATCCCCAGTAATTGGAATAGTGATTTGGGAATTGAACAGCTTTCATTCTGCTCACTAATTCTTTATGTAACCATAGGCTGGCAGCCGAAATTCTGCTTACCTTAACGTCTAAATCAGTAGTATGACTGTAATATATCTTTTATTAATACTAAATCCTACTCCACCATTAGATATCGTTTAACTTTAATTTTGAAGGCTTAAATCAAAAATAAAAGTGCCTTATGTGGACTTATACCTGGGCTCATATACAGTTTAAGACAAAACACATCTTTCATAAAAGCATTTTTCTCTGCTAGAACTATGCATAAACATTCTGTGTCCTTTCTCAATGTTCTTTCTTTACTGCTATATTTTTTGATTGATGATGAAAACGAATGCCAGAGACATGTTAAGAATGCTCTCCATACAAATTTTGCACTGTTAAATGAATGCCTAATCAAAGCAGGATTATTTGTAAGTGACCCATCCTAATACGACGAAAACGAAACAGAGTCTATCTGTCCTGCCATTAAAAGTCCTTCAGAACATGAATGATGGCTAATTGTATGCTTTAAAAAAAGAAGTTCTAAGAGTAGAATAAACTCCATTCAAACTGGAAATTGATGAGCTCTGTTCCAATAAAATATACACACATCACAATTTATTAAACTGCTTACAGTACCAAAAGAAAATCAAAACAATGTCAATATTAAATAAAATGTTAGCCAAAACAGAACTTCCTCAAACATTGGGGATTATTGTATGATTTCAATATGTTGTATGTTATTCTATTATAAAAGAAAAAATAATTTTACCAAATATTAAATGAAATAATCTTATGACTTTCAGCTAAGGGTACAGAGATGCACTTAGATATGAAGTTAAGTCTAAGCAAAGGTAAACCATTTAGCTCTTTGGGTTATCACTAGGTCACTAACCAAGTTGAACTGGTTACTAGTAGTTAGGCCAAAACAAGTGCTCCCTAAATAATTGGAGAAAATAACATGATAAATTCTTAGTGCACTCAAAGAATCTACAACATCAAAGCACACAAACTTAAGAGGGTGTAGTGATGAATATGGAGATAGCATAATTTATATGTATTCTATACATATTAAAGGCCTTTGTAATATTCCTTTTATCTATATGAAAGGAAATACTTCAAATTTTCACAGAAGTTGACTACCTTTTTTCAATGAAAAGCTGAAGAACAAAATTGCGTACTTTTTAAACCGATAGAGACATTAAACAATATTTAGTACTTATTGCCTATGTCATCCGTGAAGTCCTTAACAATCAAAGTCACGGTTTAAGAGTTCTGTGTTCCATGTTCTGCCACAAATCCCTAGCACATTATCTATTCAGTAGATAATATGATTGCATTGGCTAATTATACCAGGTAAAACTGAGTATTTGGTGAGTGATCACGAATTCAAACAGAAATGATCCAATAGTGAATTTAAACAAAAACTTCCAACAAAATCCCTTTCCATTAAAACATGCCATTCCAGAGCTCAGTGTCTGTTTTGGCATTTTCTTCCACTGTGAATTTCCAAATAGCTT
The DNA here is from genome assembly GCF_048564905.1 of Vicugna pacos. Classification (NCBI taxonomy): domain Eukaryota; kingdom Metazoa; phylum Chordata; class Mammalia; order Artiodactyla; family Camelidae; genus Vicugna; species Vicugna pacos. The sequence continues at coordinate 26,283,232 of NC_133000.1, forward strand.
AATAGCTGATCTTCTTAAATGCTCTATCCTTTTCATTTATTCTTGGCCAATGTATACCCAAGATGCTAAATCCTGTAATTATACAAGTAGGATTCTCAAGGAGGATAAAACAGAGTCAGAATTCATTCCAGAATTCATTCCAAAGATGCTACTAATAAACACCAGAGAGAACTAACAGTACTATGCTGTGTGCATGACCTAAATGATCATCACTCTTATGAATTATATTGTGAATAAGATGCAGATGTATGGGTAATAATATATACATGGATACATATATATATACATATTTTTAAGTAGATTTATGTTGAATTAGACAGAAAACAAATGGTTTAAGTGTTCAAGAAAACACATTGAGTGACAAAAGTACTATTCTACATTTGTAACGTCTAATAATGTACCAGACTTACAAATAAGTTTCTTTGTAGATATAACATCAGGATATATCAAAAAGAAAAAAAAAAGATAAAAATACTTTTTTATCTCCTTTTTTGTTTATTTGGTTTTTTATTTCTGTTTTTCTGCAAAAAGGGACCCCTCCCTATATGTACACTACTTCTGAAATAGTCAAGACTTCCCTCTTGTGGCTGGTTGATGTCACAATATATAATTCCTTTATCTTTTAAGTGACCAATTTCTAAAACTGTTTCAGCAAAGAAGCTGAAAAGAACCAAACTGTATAAGCTTACGATACTTGAAATCAAAGATAAAGCACAACTAATTAGAGTAAACTTATCAGATCCTCTGAAATAGTTCAGATTTTAAAATAATCCAATTAAATTCCCCAGATTCCTTCCAACACTTTATTTAAATAAAACCTTTGCATTCCTGGGTGTTGATATCCGTCTGCCCCTGGCTCGCATTTCTAGGGATATTATTTTATCAAAAGGTACTTTAACGGTTCTGAAATAAAATACTTCCTGCGTTCTTTAGACTATTTTTTTCAGCCCTATTCTAAGTGAAAAAAAAAAGAGAGAGAGAGAATCTTTTAATTAATATTTTTGCTTTGAAAACACACCCACAAAACCAGATTTTCCTGAAATTCAGAAATTACTAGGTAGGAATAAGAAATGAGAAGAATAACTTTAACCTTCAATTCACTATCATCTTTGAGTCAGAATAACAACTCCACTTGCAAACAACAGGTAAAGTGCTAACACACACAAAAAAAGTAAAGGGAAACAGAGAAATTGCGGATCTACTTTACATGACTTGCTTTATCATTCATATTTCAATTAATACTTGAATAGCCCTGTGACTATATTACTAACTCCCATCTTGTAAATGAAGAATTGCTGTTTCAGTAATTTCCATGAATAAACTCCAACCTGGACCGTTAATACAATTCAACAGTTCATTGCCGTATTGGTATTACTAAACAATTTTTTCATTTTTCTGCCTATATTTTTTTCCGCCTAAGTTTCACTTTGAACTAAACATGAAGAACATTGAGATAAAGAGGATAAATAGTTTGGTCAAAATTACAGACAAAAATTATGGCCCAGTTATGAAATAAATCACATGGTTTCTTTACTAGAAAGGAAAAATATTAAAGATACATGCTTTTTTTTTAGCAATGGGCTTTATTTCATTCTAGCTGAGATGACTTTTTCTTGGATGCTGTGAAAAAACACCTATGCAGAGTGAAGTAAAAATAACCGAGGTGCTTTAGCAGATGTGTTTGGTATAAGTTTCCAAAGCAGTCTGCTACATGATAAGAGGAAATACAAAGTTCTAAAAAAATAAAATAAAATTGCAAAGAACTGGCGGTAACATATTTGAACATTGCTATAAAACTCAAATTTAAGGATAGACACAATCCACTAAAAAGATGCTTGAATTATTAACCAGCTTGTCAGCACTTGCTGTTTCTGTACAGGCTGGAAGACTGGTTGCTGTGCCTCCTCTTTGATAAGCTTTAAGAAAAATCACTTTAATGGTAGAATATCTTTGAGACAACGTTTATATCATTGCCCACCATGTGTGATGAATTCCAAAACATGATTACTACAATTTAGAGAACTCTTCCTTTTAAGAATTGGGGGGAAAAATGGGGGCAGATTTGAAAATATTTTAATGTAAGAATGAATTTTTTTCTTCTCAAAATGAAAAGTATGTTAAAAAATAACTGTTTTAGAGTCATCTGGAAAGTTGTAATAAATCATCATTGACTATTCACAAGTTTGTTTTCTTTGCAATAATCTGTTTCCAGTGATCCACAAAGAAAACCACTCCAGGAATAAATCTCTGAGAGGGGTTGAAACCTGCCTTTATTTAAAATGTGATTTTTTTCCCCTGTACTTCAATGAACAGGAAGTGATCTGGGAAAGATCTCCCTCTAATGCTGATAGAGACTTTAAGTTAATACTTAGCATAAAGACTTCCTTCAAAGCTGAACATGCTTTTTTAAGTTTCAAATTGTTGGAGTTATCTTAAATTCCATCAGAAATAAAGCATAAGACAGTAAAATTTGCTATACCTGAGAAAAACCATTTGTCTCCATTCAGTGTCATGGAGAATCTTTCAGAGAAATATCAAGGGTTGTCGAATGCTGCTAAATCAATGGACCATATTAGATTTCTTCCATGATGTATACTTCTGCTGAAAGCAATATTATATTAGGAGAGAATACAGTAGACTTGGATACAGAAGACAAATCTTGCCATATATTTGTCCTAAGGTATGCACTCATAAGTTCTCTATTCATTTTAATTGTCACTGAGTACCAAATGCATCTTACTTAAACTCTATGGTTAAAAAAAAAGATAGAGATCTAATGCACACCATGATAATAGAGACATTTTTATAAACTAGGTCTTATCTGCCAGAGCTTAACTAGACATTAAACCATGAAATACTCAAGCAATTACTACTACAACAGTGTCAAATTAGTGCATTTAGATTTCAGTTCAGAACTCTGTTGTCAGGGGGAAATATCTTTGTTTCTTTGTTTCTTTGTTTCTTTGTTTTGTCATATTTGACAACCGTATTTCAAGGTGTCAACTTACTTATATACTCTTGGCCACTTAGGTTATCCTCCAAGTAATTTTTTTTTTATGATTAAGCTATCCAGACATATAAAAGAAATGTTGAATCTGTCCTGCCCTCAAGTAGCTTAATCCATTTTTTGAAAGAAACAATAGAAGTAGTCTTAGAGCAAAATACTCTATCAAAAAATGGGAAATTGTAAACAACAAACTAGGAAGCCAAACAGGCATGAGAAATAATCAAAGAGGCTTTCATCAATTAAATTTATGAAATTTTCATAAGTGAAATTTTAAGAAATATTAATAATGCAGTACTTTAATATAATGTATTATATTTTCAAAATTTACTCAAGTAAATTGTGTCACTTATTTTTTACAACTCTTTGAGCTAAGATTTCCTATATCCATTTTAAATAAATTAAATTTGTAAATTGTTGTAAGCTGAGTTGTAGTAGGGGGCAACAAAACTAAGATTCTAGCCTGATAGGCTTGCATTTGATAGTGTAAAACCAACTATGTCTTTCTGAGCAAGCGTACAGTATCATTAAGAAAATAACAATGCTATGTCTTTAAAGACTATAATGTATAAAATAACACTGAAGAAATTGGAAGTGCTTCTTCTGAAGAAAAGAAAACTTACAGAAGACAGATTTGGAGTGATCATTTTGTGGAATAGAACTATGCCCTTTTTCTTCCAAAGGGCTGAATAATAATTGCCAGGAAGCCCAGGTATGCTCAAATGTCTGACAATGTTTCCTAGTGGGTTTCCCACTTCTGGAAGTATTCAGAGCCTAATCATCGGGAAGGAACATAGAGGGAGGATTTCTGAACCAGAGCTGGAGAGTCAGAATCTTGAACCTGCATCCCTGTTCTACCTCTGGGACTGTGAACTTGAGCACTGGGGATAATGAAAGTAGTTACAGTGTAAGGTTGTTGAGGCTTAAACGAAATAGACATGAAAATCACTTAACACAGTGGGCTTTCCATTTATAGCATGATAAGACATCAGTAAATTTTAAGTATTATTATTTCACACACACATACAGGGCATTCACAGAGCAGCTGCTATACATTAAGCAGTGAAGTACCACCTAAAATGTAAAGACAAATGAGACAGTCTCTGGTTCTGAAGAGGTCATTGCTCTCAAATGGAATGTCAAATCATTTCAGTATGTCCTGACAAGTGCTAACCGGGTACCATGATAGCGCAGAGGACGTAGGCACTGGGCTCACCTGAATTTCTAAGCAGCTGCCAGGAAGCCAAACAAAGAAGTCACACACAGCTCACAGCTCCTTTCTTTCTAATTGGGGTGTTTCCAAATTATTTAAATTGATAATTTCTAAAAGTAGCTCATTTCATCATTACATTTAACTTCATATTTTACTGTTAGAAAGTAAACTGACTCTCAGTAATGATTTCAAATTTTCTGCATAGAAGAGGCTAGAAATGAATTTAAAAATTCAAACTAGAACATTTATCTGAAAGCTACAGTTTCACTGCAAGCACATCAGTTTTTAAATTCCGATGTCTTGTTATCACGATGGGTTTGGGAGAAGTGATAGGAATCATGAAGATCATAGATCCCACAAGCCATCCTTTCCTGCCACCACTGCTGGCTTTGCACAACTTTACCATTTTGGGCACTTCTTAAACTGTCACTTTATTAAAACCTAAATTCAAAAAAATTGTCATTTTTACAAGACTATCTCTTGCTATGGTACACGAGGAAGCACGACAAAGTTTTCCCTCTACTTGAAGAACCATCTCCACTGTCTCCATTTTTCAAGATCTTTTCCACTCTTCAAATATCCAGTGAATACCATGTCCTCTGATTTTTTTTTAATAAATGGATCTTTTCTTTTATAGAATACCATATGAATGTCATTCTTATGCTTTACCACAGTTTTTATTAACATCCTTTTTTTGTAGTTTTCTTGTTTTTCTGAGCCCTACTGATTGACACATCATCACTCACAACCCCTAAAAACAAACTTTTCCCTCAGTGGGCACTCCATAAACATTTGTTAAAAAATAAAATTGAATAGCTTTGTCTTATCTCAGTGTAATAATGAAAGAGGTAAAGAAGTAGTTATAGCACAATTAATAATTTTTATGTAATGCTAGTTTTAAAAACTTTCATAGTATAATTTGCATTCAAATAATGCAGTTCAGAAAAATGACTGCTTTTAGTTTCCATCAAATTCCTTGGTTATGCAATTGCTAAACTGCAACTCAGTAGCCAATATCCTGTGTTTATTTAGGTCTTGTCCTTTGATGAAGCTTTATAAAATATGTTAATCATAGAAGATAAAAGGGTAAGTTGAACATTATAAAAATCATAGAGCTAACAAATATTGTTCTTTTCTAAATTTTTTGGGGGGGAGATAATTAGGTTTATTTATTTATTTATAAAGGAGGTGCTGGGGATTGAACCCAGGACCTCGTGCATGCTAAGCATGCACTCTACCACTTGAGTTATACCCTCCCCCTAGAGTTAACAAATAAAAGCAGCTCTTTGGCATATGATTTTGAGCCAAAATTTCATAATGGCAAAATGGCTCCTATGTCATTCCAATATAAATTAGGGACAATCAACCTTTTTCTTAAGGCATTCACATCTCCTAAGAAGTATTATATACAAATTTTAAAATTATAAAGCTAATAGAAAGGGGATAAATGAAACAACAACATCTTAAGAATTTGACTTGCATTGCAACAAACCATTTAAAAACCTATCTCCCTCAAAGAAATTTTCCAATTTTGACATTTAGATGATTGAATGTCTACTTGTAATTCCTGCAGAGAATACCTATAACTATGATGGCAATTTTGTGAGGAGCCTTAGAAACTTCAAAACTTCAGCAGGCCCTGGGGTAAAGACAGCCAGTGTGTTAGAATAGTATAGAAATTAATTAATGAGTCTGTTTGCTCTAAGCTGGTAGCTGTACCATTGTTTTTTGCTTTCACCTGCCTTGCCTGTGCTCCTTTTTCCTTTCTCAACTTTTTTCATTCTAATTCTCTTTTAGTTTAATAATAGTCACCTAAAGCAGCACTTACTTAAGTGAGTGGCATGAAAGAGTAGTTCCGTGATATGTTCTATAATAAAATAGAACCATTGTCACAAAAGCCTGGAAAATACTATGGAACCCATTACCCTTTAGAAATTCAATGTGTTCACTGGGATATTAAAAGTTCTGAGAAGTCATACAGTGAAGAAAATTCTTTAACTTGGTTAGCCAACATTTTTCAAAAAGATTTGACTTTTACCATGTAACTTATTAGAAATGATAAGAATTGATTATGCACCATGGACCACATTAAGCACTTTACCTGCATTATATCATTTAATCATCACAGCGACTCTAGGAGATATGTACTATTATTACACAAGTTTGCAGATGAAGAAATCAAAGCTTTGGTAAGTTAAAAATCTGCTGAAATTGATAGAACTGATAACTCAAGAATTCATGTTTATATAGGCAAAACATTCTCTGACATAAATCTTAGCAATATCCTCCTAGGGCAGTCTATGCAGGCAATAGAAACAAAAGCAAAAATAAACAAATGGCACCTAATTAAATTTATAAGCTTTTGCACAGCAAAGGAAACTGTAAGTAAAACAAAACAACAACCTATGGAGTGGGAGAAAATATTTGCAAATGATATGACTGACAAAGGTTTAATTTCCAGGATATATAAATAGCTCATAAAACTTAATAACAAAAAAGAAAACAACCCAATCCAAAAATGGGCAGAAGACCTAAACAAGCAATTCTCCAGTGAAGACATACAAATGGCCAATAGGCACATGAAAAAATGCTCAGTGTCGCTAATTGTCAGAGAATTGCAAATCTCTTTGAGGTATCACCACAAACCAGTCAGAATGGCCATCATTCAAAAGTCCACAAACAATAAATGCTGGAGAGGGTGTGGAGAAAAAGGAACTCTCCTATACCTGCTGGTAGGAATGTAGTTTAGTACAGTCATTATGGAAAACAGTATGGAAATTCCTCAAAAAATTAAAAATAGACTTACATATGATCCAGCAATCCCACTCCTGGGCATATATCCAGAAGGAATCCTACTTCAAAAAGACACCTGCACCCCAATGTTCATAGCAGTACTATATACAATAGCCAGGACATGGAAGCAACCTAAATGTCCATCAACAGATAAAGAAGCTGTGGTATATTTATACAATGGAATATTACTCAGCCATAAAAAGTGAAATAATCCCATTTGCAGCAACATGGATGGACCTAGAGATCATTATTCTAAGTGAAGTAAGCCAGAAAGAGAAAGTAAAATACCATATGATATTACTCATATGTGGAATCTAAAAAAAGAAAAAAAGAAGACATTGATGAGCTCATCTACAAAATATAAACAGACTCACAAACACAAAACAATTTTATGGTTACCTGGGAAAGGGGGTGGAACAGGATAAATTTGGGAGTTTGAGATTTGCAAATGTTAGCCACAATATATAAAAATAGATAAAAACAAATTTCTTCTGTATAGCACAGGGAATATATTCAATATCTTACAATAATGTTTAATGAGAAAGAATATGAAAACAAATATATGTATGTATATGCATGACTGGGACATTGTGTTGTACACCAGAGATTGACACATTATAACTGACTATACTTCAATTAAAAAAAAAAGACAAAGTAAAAAAAAAATTCTGTTTCCTAAGTCACCCAGTCTTTGATATTTTGTTACAGTAGACTGAGTTGACTAAGACAGTGAGACTAGAAGTTGTCAAATTCAACTCTCCCATTTCTAGGTTATGTGTAGGGCTGAATGATAGAGACATAAACAAAAATTTAAAAAAAAAAGAATAGGAGTATTATGTTTGGAGGAATGATAATGGGTTTTGATAAGGCATATTGAATTTGAGGCAAGGATGTCTAATAAGAAATTTCATATAAAGGGAAAGTAGTGAGAACATGACAAAAAGAAGAAAATGAGGCAAAAGCTACTGTAAGATCTAAGTATGCATAGATGCCCCTCAAATACCCCAAACAGCTTTTCTTTCTCTATATATCAAAAGAAGATAGAAGGTAATTTTACCTTAAACTAGTTGAAAAGTTCACATATTTTTGCATACTCAGCCTTCTCTTCTTGTGAACTTCACCTTCCCTTGGTGATACTCTGTTTTGGAGAAGTGTTTATTGGATGTAAGTAAGAAACAAGTTAAAGAATTTCATGCTGGCTTCTCAATAGCAACTAGGAAACAAGAGAGGAAAATGATCTAAAGAGAAAATAATAAGCTTTCAATGTGTAAGAGTCAGAACCTTTTCTTGTGCAAAAGAATAAAATTCAATTCACTTAATTTAAGAAAAGAAAAGAAAAGAAGAATTAACTGGCTCCTATGACCAAAGGTTCAGTGGTATGTGGCTTCAGGCATTGCTTGATCCAGGATCTCCAATAATATCATCAAGACTTAAATACTATTATCTTTCTCTGCTCAACTTCTCTCTGGTTGGCCTTATTCTCATGTCACTTCCGTCTACAACTGGGACCCCTTGTAGCTTCCTGTTTATATCATCTTAAGGATTCCATTAGGAAAAAAAAAGTAATTTTATTTTGAGCTCAAAATAAAATCCCCGACTTAATCTTTATTGGCCAGACTTGGGGCATATGTTTATCCCAGAAGTATTATGTCCAATGGAGACAGAATGTGCAGATTGGCCCACAGGAGCTGCTGGCTGAGAAGAGGTGGACACAGCATCACTGAAATGGGAAGAAATCCCCAACAGGAAGTCAGGTTCTGATTCAAGAAGGAAGAATGGACACTGGGATGGCAGAATCAACAGCCATCTGCCCCAAAGCCTCACCACAACAATAACCAGTGTGGGAGGAAGGAATGTATGCCTGTGTAGTGTGTTTGTGTGGATGCAGGTGTGTGTCCACATCTACAGTGAGAAGAGTCCACAGAAGGCTACTCTGTCCAAGTCTTTTCCATTTGGGAGATTCCTCCCTCACACTCACAGATTTAAAAACCTGGAGAAGATCCTCACTGGGTCTCGGCTCCTAATAACCATATTAGCTCTTAGGAGGACATCCACGGGTAACTGTAATCCTGTCCTCCCTCTCACTCTGTTAAAGTGAGTATTGCTCTATCCAGCTTAGCCTCAAAGAAACCTTCTCTGTAGCCCCTCCCCAAAAGTGTGGCACATCATAGGAAGTGTACAAATGACAGCTCATCAAAACGTGGGGAAAAGGGTCAGGGACCACACAATGGTCAAGGCAATATGAAATTTGAAACTATTTTGCTGTTGTCTTCTTTCCTTCACAAAGTCAATACACTCATTTTTCCACTCCCTCCCTCATTTCCTTCCTATCTGCTTCCATTAAATTAACACAGAGGCAGAGTTATCAACTATGCACAATTCATTGTGAATGGCTCTTGGAATGGCGGTCTTGCTCTCTGTCCCTCTATAAACTCCTGAGACCCAGAGGGACTGTGAAACTGAATTTCTTGATAGCTCTGGATGACTGAAACTCTGTCCCGAACTGGAAAGGTAGTACTGATTTTTACTATATTTTAGTACAAACAGGTAATATGGCAGATAAGTTAGATCTTACTACTATAAAAAATTTATAAAATTATTTAATTTGTTAAAAATCAAAATGTCAAACAACTTACTTGTAAACAGAACCTTTATAAGGAAGAAAGCTGAGAGCTTTCACATTATAAATTTCTAAGTTGAAAACCACTTAGCACAGTGGTCTTCACACACTGGGCACTCAGCGAAGATGTGTTTTTGAGTAGTTGTGCATAGCATAATTGGAGCAAACAGAGCAAATGAGTGGATGCTCTGTAAAGGCAATTATTTTCTTATCTATTAACGGCACCCAATACGGTCCCTGACACATAGTAGGCTTTGTATACATACCTGTCGAATGATCAAATATAAGAGAATTGCGGTTTATAAGACATGGAGACAGACACTGTAAACAGAGAATTCCAGAAGATCTTTGAGGAAAACAAACCAAACAAACAAACAAACAAAACAGAAAAAGGAAAAAATCATCATGCTCAGCTTCCGCTACACCAATCTCAATTAATAATCAAGGTTCTACATCACTAGAGTAAAAAATTTTTGAAAGGAAAAGTAAATTGCTTCTGGAGAGCTTCTGTAATGCTAACAGAATCTTTAGACCCCATCATCACCCTGATGATTCACCTGTAAAAAGCAAGCACACTTGGGGGGGGTGCTTTCATTATCAGCCCATTTCTGGCCTGATTTGCTTTAGATGATTTAGACTCTGCACATGAACTGTGACTTTCCATATCAGAAAAGAGAATGAAAACTGAACAAAAGGAGGAGGAGGGGATAATGTAAAAAGAAAGAAAGAAAGAAAAAAAAGTGTTTAAAAAAAAAAAACACAAAAGTCAACACCTTGCCCACTCCTGATGCTCGAGGTTGAAATTTTAAGTATTTGTAGGACCTCCCGCCATCTTCGATTCCCCTAGTATGTTCAATTGTCTTGCATCCACAATTGTCTTGCTCCGTAGTGTGTGAAACAAAACCTGTTCTATTTTGGTTTTCCAAACTGTCCACAGTCCACAGCAAGAGAGCTGGGGAATCCAGCTACCCTGCAATGGTCTTCTGGCATTCTTCACTGCAACCTCGCACTGCGGCAACAGCTACCATTCGTCACTTCAAGCCCTAGGCACATCTCTTGCCTATTAGCAGACAACCTCGATCTTACCAAGTCTCACGAGATTTTCCCCTTTGCTCGCGAGACTAAGCTCAGCTTTAAATCATCCCAGTGCTCAGCAAGGCCAGAGAGATAACACAAGACAAGCCTTCATTGCCCTGGGTAGTTACAGCTTCCATCCCTGCCACCAGGCATGAGTGTTGTGAGTGGCCTGTGCTCAGTATGTGAAGTCAGAACTAACCACAGTGTTTCATTTCAAAAGCAGAAGTACCGATCATTTACTTTACCCAGTGTTAAGACCAGATGCAGGGTTTATTTTTGTAAGTCTCAGTACGTGGAGTAGTTAATGTGGGAATTTACACTCAAACAACTGTAGTCATCATTGTTAAGACTAGTATTGAGACATAGAGTAGAGAACCTGAATTAATATAAATATTACAAATAAGGTGGAAATGGGAACCCTATTTTGATTCCCATTAATGTTATATTTTTATGGTTTCCAAGTCTGTGATGCTATGCACAAAAATGGTGAGGCTATAGCCTGTGTATTGGTTTCTGCGCAGTTAAACCATCAGCTGCTACATTAATGCAATAAATATTTTAAAATTCTTTAATGCAGAACTTTAGATCAGACTCAACAAAGGATCATACTCATTGTTTAAAATCATTAACTTTATGCTCCCATTTCTGAGTCCCTGTCTCTTCTCCCTTTTCTTTGATTACATAGCCTAGCTATGTGGATTTATCATGCATGAGGAGCATCTCCATGTGTGGAAGCTCTCTAGCAGTGCCATAATAGCAAGACTCACCTTTCATTTTAACGTTTAGTAATTTGTCCAGACTCTCTGTTATGAAAAGGAACCTGGAAAAATCTCTCTGTAGAAATATGAATTTTAAGAAAACTCAAGCTTATCCCTTTTTTAAAACATTTTTTAATTGAGTTATAATCATTTTACAATGTTGTGTCAAATTCCAGTGTAGAGCACAATTTTTCAGTTATACATGCACATACATATATTCATTGTCTTTTTTTTTTTTTTGCTGTAAGCTACCACAAGATCTTGTATATATTTCCCTGTCCTATGCAGTATAATCTTGTTTACCTGTTTTACATATGCCTGTCAGTATCTACAAATTTTGAACACCCAGTCTATCCCTTCCCACCCCCCTACCCCTTGGCAACCACAAGTTTGTATTCTATGTCTGAGTCTGTTTCTGTTTTGTATTCATGTTCTTTTTTTTTTTTTTTAAGATTCCACATATGAGTGATCTCATATGGTATTTTTCTCTTTCTGGCTTACTTCACTTAGAATGACGTTCTCCAGGGACATCCATGTTTCTGCAAATGGCGTTATGTTGTCGTTTTTTATGGCTGAACAGTATTCCATTGTTTAAATATACCATATCTTCTTTATCCAGTCATCTGCTGATGGACATTTAGGCTATTTCCTTATCTTGGCTATTGTAAATAGTGCTGCTATGAACACTGGGGTGCAGGTGTGTTTTTGAAGTAGAGTTCCTTCTGGATATATGTCCAGAAGCTGGATTCCTGGATCATATGGTAACTCTATTCCTAGTCTTTTGAGGAATCTCCATACTGTTTTCCACAGTAGCCACACCAAACTGCATTCCCACCAGCAGCGTAGGAGGCTTCCCTTTTCTCCACAGCCTCTCCAGTATTTGTCATTTGAAGCTTACTCTTAAATAATCAAAAACTTCTGAGTGTAGGCTATATTTTAAAAATCCATCAAAAGGACATCATTTCCTTTAATGCACTAGATTTGATGAAATAAAGTATTCCCTGGTCATTCTGCCCATTAGCATTTTTTATTGCTGATTAGTAAACAGAAGCATCATAATGGATTCTTCAAAAATGACTTTAAAGAATATTTACAGAGCCATTGTGGCTTAACTATATTTGAAAGAGTGAAATCATCACGCCTGCAAAAATTGTACTACCTGTAAGGTAGTTAAAAGCTACCTTTGTCACCATTTTTCCCAGTAATAAGTGGAGGAGGAGAAGAAAAATTAAAATTCACTTTGTTGATTTAAGATATATCTTCTTAGCAAATTTCAGGTATACAATACAGTAATGTTAACTCTGATCATCATGTCAACAGTGTGGTTATGACCTTTATTTATATAAAAACCAAATATTTAGCCAATATACTGTGTCTTAATTTAATCTTTGTACACATTCCATTTTTAAGTGTTTAAATGAGTACCATATTGCAACAAAAACATACTGATATAATTAACCAGCCACTAAAATTTTTACTTCTACAGATAAAAGAAATGCTATACATTGGATCTACAGGATGCATTCATCTTACTTAACTGAAATTTTGTACCCTTGGACCAATACCTTCCCATTTCACCTTCCCTCTACACCCCAGGCAACCACTATCCTACTCTCTGCTTCTATACATTTGACTATTTTATTTTATTTTACTTTGTTTTGAGATACAAGTGACATATAATATTGTATTTGTATTAGGTTTATAACATAATGACTTGATCTATGTATATACTGTGAATTTATATCCATCCATAAATGTAGCATTCATCACCTCACACAGTTACAATGTTTTTCTTGTGATGAAAACTTTTAAGATCGACTCTCTTAGAAACTTTCAAATGTGCAATAAAGTTTTGTTAACAATAGTCACCATACTGTACATCTCTAGGACTTATTTATCTTACAAATGGAAGCTTATACCTTTTGACCACCTTTACCCATTTCCCATACCTCCACCCCTCTGCCTCTGATAGCCACCAGTCTGTTCACTGTTATCTACAAGTTTGTTTGCTTTTAGTTTCCACATATAAGTGAGATCATACGGTATTTATCTTGCTCTGTCTGACTTATTGCTCTTAGCATAATCCCCTCAACATCCACCCATGTTGTTGAAAATGAGATTTCCTGATATGCTTTCTAAGAGCCTGGCACATGTGAACATGTACTCAATAAAAGAACGCTAACGTTGAGGGATGTAACAACAACAAAAAGTCACTGTATTGATTATTATTTTTCCCTTCTTACATTTTAAAGGTACAATAAATTGCACTGTCCTATCTGCAATTAGTTTATGAAGACAGGGCTACTGTGGAATGTTCACTGATACTTCTACTCACTTCAGCCGAAAGGAAACACAGGCTGTGCTTCCTTGGTTGTCTTCACTGATGAAAAGGATGGAGTTCATGGCAAATTTGTATTCTGAGGGATACTGGTGATTTTGATGTGGAAAATAAATGTATTAACTTATTATGATTTGTATCTAAGTATCTTTTCTTTTTTTTTCTCAAGTTAATCTTAAGGTAATTTCTAAGACCTCTATCAGAATGAAATTGGCAGATGTAAGCTTAGAAATGAGAACAAATCCACAGAATGAATACAGTTAGTACCAGCACAGGGTCCTATGTCCAAATTTCATAACTGCATGTTATCAAGAACTAGCCAAGTACAAATAAGACAAAAACACTTTCTACCCAACATAATCAAGAGTCACGAGTTAGCCATGTAGGAATGAGGTTAAAATGCAAATTTCATGCTGAAATATACAAAGGAACTGGAAGAATGTAAGAAACAGAAGGTCATCTCCATGTTCATATTGGAGCAGAGAGTAAGGGAAACTGTGAAATGTGCTAATTGGATAGGAAAACCCCAGGGTTGTAAAAGGACAAGGCCAGGTCTTAACAGTCATCCAGGCCTCTGCTTTTCCTTCCAACCCTAATCTTGAGTGAAGTTACTATGTAGATCCACAGGAAGGACAGCCCTTATTATCTCTAAAAATGCATTTTTAAGCTTTACAAAGCATATGAAATGAGAGGGACCACGTGAATTGTTCTGACTCCTGTCTTAAGGGAGCAGGATGGATTAACTACACCATCTTTGGTAAATATGTCTTTATGTTACACCAAACCTAAATGATCCTCTGCTATTGGCAATGCATATCTGGGCTCTCAGATCCTCCTGTGACTGGGTGAGAGGTGACACATCATTGGCTATTCCTGAGTCCTCATCTACATACTGAGGAAATAGGATACGTGGACTTGACGAAGAGCTGCCGCAGAAACCAAAGGCAAAGCATCTCCTTATCTATTAGCAAACTGGTTAAGAGCAAAGACTGCACTGACTATCCTCCATTCTTATGTAGGCTCTAGGCTTACATGCTGCAGAGCCCAGGACTAGTTATTTAAACTCTCTGTGCCTCAGTTTCCTCCTCATTCAAAGGAGGATAGTAGTACTACTTACCTCGTAGAGTGGTATCAGGATTAAGTGAGTTTATTTAGGTAAATAATGTAGTGTCTGGTGTATAGTGTTATCTAAGCATTGGCTGTTATTATTAGAGATAGGATGTTGAGAAATCTGACAGATTCTTCTTTGTGCACAACATAAACCCTTTATCCTGCAGTTTAATAAGTACATACTGGAGTTGATAGGAAAAGAGCTTGAAGAAAATGATTCAGCACAGCAAGAGTGAAAATGATCTCCCCAAAGCTAAGGCAATCATCAAAAAGTTCCCAGCCTTTCATTACCCAAAGCTGTCAATGTATTGTATTTCAGTGCCCTGTAATGATGGTGGTCATTATGTCTTCCTAAAAAAGTAACCACATTACATCAAATATCTTTCAGAGTTAATACAAGCATCTAAGTTACACACATACATTTGTAGATGGAGCTTTAGAGTAAGTATTTAGCTTCAAACATATTTCCATATTTTTCAATAAAATCAAGAAAGATCACTGTCTAGAAAAATGACAAATAAATAAACAATCAGAAATAATAGTGAATAGATGGTTGAAAATTCTGGATTAATGTCCATTTTTATTTTAGTGATTACTTGGCAGTTTATACAGACAACCAATAAAAGGTAAAGATTTATCCACAAATTAACTTTTAGTGGTTCAAGCAACAACAGCTTTGTAGGGGAAAAAAAATTTCATACAAGAAGAAACAGGCCAGGTGATTCTAAGAAGACTTACAATCATTTTCTACTATAAAACAGGAAAATTGAAAAGCAACGGGCTGTTTATATTTACAAAAGAAAAAAATTGCATATGGATATTTTCATACATATTTAAAATTTTACATACATTCACAACAACACACAATACAAATTCATTTCACACATAAAAAGTATGAAATATGACATGCCAGAGTGTCATTTAAGTCACAGGTATGTGTGTACAACAAGGGTCACTTTATTTCTCCTCTAAAAAGAAGGACACTGCAGTAGACAACATGGAAATTTCTAACAGGATATTTCATCTGGTCATAGACTACCTTATGAGGAAGACAAGCTTTCCTTGCTTTTGAGGTCACCGTAAAGTTCAGTGACCTGTCAAGGTAAGAAATTACTGGATCTATTGCCTTTGGGGCCGTGAATCTGGCCAAATCTCTGTGATCTCACAAAAAACAAAGTATACATTTTTTTAAGTTGTGCCCCCGGACATCTTCCATAATCACATTTTCATTGTGTCAACCAACACGATTGTTTTGACTATAATAGTGATTGAAAAAGATGAATTTTATGTTATAAAGACTTGACTAGAAAACACTGATAAACTGATCATGCTGGTTGACTCAAAATAATCCACCTGCAAGTGGTAAATTATAGAATGAATTATCAAAATAAGTAATTTGCTTTTGATACTATGAAATAGCCACATATAAAGGCCAGACACATCATTTAGTGAGCCACAAATATTAAGCTTTGAAAAATTCTATCCCACTACCCTAAGAACTATATTACAATTGGTAACAATCTTGCAGTTTTAATATCCAATGAAATTGTTAGGCAGTGCTTGAGATTATCATTTGGCAAGATACAGTAGCTATAACTAGGGGCCAGGAGACTGAAAGTTTACCCAGACTCTGTCAGTAACTCAGTCAGTATGACTTTGAACAGATCAAGGTCCCTAATTGCTCATGGCAAAAAGAGGAGACTAGACAAAGATCTGGATTCTGAGATCTAGTTTCTGACACTAGACAAGATATTAATTTCTGAGTTTCCAACATCGCATTTCAAATTTGTCATTACATTTCAAGCTGCTCCAAATGTGTTTATAAAAAGAAAAGAAAGAAGAAAAAATGGAAAAAAATGTGTTTATATTCCTAGGAACAATAGGTTGGAAATTTTGAGAATGAAGAAAGAAACATAAAAAATTACAAGATTTCTGTATTCCATCCTTTCCCATGAATACACATTTCCCCATCAGGACCAAGGCAGGAAGCTAGCATCAAGTAGGTATACGACTGTATGACATAATGTGATCCTCTTAAAAATGGGGCTCACCATCCAGTTCTTATTCAAGCTGAAACTCAATGATGATGGTCCAAAACCACTCCCAGCCAAGAGGAAAACTGAGACAGATGGAGACCACCACCACCACCACCACCTTTGCACACATGCCCCGCCAAGCCTCAGATACGTCTTCACTGCCCTTAGAGTATGATAGTGTCCAAACTCCGGCTTTACTCCAGCAACCAGATTCAGACTTACCTGGAAAACACAAAGTAGTCAGTTCTTTAAAAAACTGAAAATCCTTGACTATTTCTAGATAAGCTTTGATGTAGTGTTAAGCCATTCTCACCAATGGTGTTTAGGGGAGAAATCAGGATTTGGCTTTAGAATGCTAGGATCCAGCATTCTCATGGTGTTTGTGCCCAACCATTTTCACGACTGGACTCTCTGAACTCAAAATACCATCACAAAACCTGATCATCACTCTCCTGGTCTCTAGAGCAACCAGAAAAAGAACAAAAGCCTGAATATAAAAGTCATGGTCTGGTGGGTATAGCTCAGTGGTAGAGCATGTGCTTAGCATGCACCAAGTCCTGAGTTCAATCCCCAGTACCTCTATTTAAATAAATTAACAAATAAATTTTTTAAATTAAAAAATAATAAAATTCATAGATATGTTTGTCTTTTAAATACACACAATATGAATTCCCTGGCATGAAAGAGATAACCGTTCTCTTTATCCTTCAGATTTATCTATCTGAAGCACATTTTTTTATATACAAATAGATTTGATTTTTTTCATGTAATCTGTGGATATCCTGTGCATAAAATGAATGGGTGGGGACCTAATACCCTGTTTACTGAAAATAATTCTTTTCAGGTGTACTGCAACAATTAGGCATTGTATTCCTTTCCCACCTGTATTCTTTTCCCCTCATGTCTGTGTTAAATCCCAACTATATCTTTGAAAGCCAAATTTATTTGTGGAATGAATAATCTGAAAAACTACCCTCATCCAGCCTCAGATTGGCCTTTTGTCTCATTTGGTAATATTATTCATTACTCACCAACCTTCTGGAATTCTCACATAGAGAAGGGCTGCATTATCAGTTTTTGAAATACCAGTGTGACTTAATTCCTCCACTAAATAGGCTGAAATTTTGCTAAGCTGATATGAAGCTCTCATTAAGAATCTAATGCCTGCCCTGGTATGTACTGGTTTATTACTTTCCAAACATGTGTTTGTTTTTTTTTTTGTAGACACAGGCTTAGAGTCAAACACTCCGTAATCGACTGCTTATGAATGTTTTCTATTGAATCACTGACCTTGGTGATGTGTCACAGCTTGAGAGAGTGATCCACAAAACTCCTGTGTCACCACTGAAAGATCTTAGGAATATTTGCCTTTTATGTCTGTGCTTAGAATGGTATTTGATGAATACAAAGTCTTTAAAGATGGTTGGATACACTTACTATTCAGAGTCAAACTGAAGTTTTTTGGTGGTGTGCGTTTTTGTGGTTTTTTTTTTTTTGCATTGCATCCAATACTCTGAGGGAAAGTTATTTTTACATTTATAGACATTTAACAGAGTTGAATATACTGTATATGTTATTTTCCAGATATAGTAAATGCTGAAGTCTGCTTTTTTTTCTACTTTCTTTTCATTCTTTCTTTCTTTTTTTTTCCCCAAAAACAGCTTTCATCTTAGGAATTTGGTTATGTTACATTCTTAACATAAAGCAAAAAATTCTGAAGGATGTATTCATCTTGATTTTAGTACCAGTAGAAAAGGTTATTTTTTTCTCCCAAAGGTAATAATCTACACTCATTGAAATAGTGATTTTCCAAGCACACTCTTCCTCTTTTCCCTTTGAACAATGCACACATTTTTTTAAGACCAGCTGTAGAATCATACAGGATATTAGAGCTTGAAAACCACCACATTTGCTACCCCCACCACATCGTATGACATAGCTTGAAGATAGTCTATGGTCATGTGAAGAATTTTTCTCTACACTGTACTAGTAACTGGGTAGTATGGGGAGCAAGCAAACAAATGTTATGAAGAGAAATTAAATTGTAACATAATGTTTAGTAGTTTTACCCTGTGTTGTATCATCACTGTTCTAAAAGTACCTCTCTCTATTAGAACCCTGCAAACTGAGTGGTTGCAGATAATTATTTCTCTGATTTTCAATAGTTCCTGCTCTAGAACACAGAATGAGATAGGTCCGTGCTAGTGTGGCAGAAGATATGCCACAACTAAGGAGGAAAAGTCAAGAGAAAACCTTGTCAAAGAATGATTTCAGTTGAATTTTGGAAGTGCTGAATAGCAGCTAACCCGTAACACAGAAAGGGGCAATTGCTGATCTACCAAAACCCAGGTTGATGCAGGAAAAATAAATGTGGGGCGTGAGGAGGGCTGTGTCCCAGGCTTTGGCTGAGCCCCTAGGACATGCTTCACCAAGTGTGGGTCCTTGGCTTCGCACAGGAAAGAGTTCAAGAGCGAGCCACAGTTGAGTAAAGGTAGATTTATTTAGAGAGACACATTGAAAGGCAAGAGAAAGGCCACGAGGTTTGGGGGTTAGATGCTCAGATTAGAGTAAAAGTAGGTACACACTCCATAGACAGAGTGCAGGCTGTCTCTGAAGTGGGAGGAGGGGACAGCCATGAGGCCCTTTGTTGCCAGTTTTTATGGGGTCAGTGGCTTCATATGCTAATAAGTGGAAGGACCAGTCCAACTAGCCTGGAGAAGGGACTGGGATTCCCAGGAAGTTGGCGGTTTCCCTCTCTTTGACATTTTGTGGCTAGCCTTGGGACTGCCATGGTGCCTGTGGGCATGTTATTCACCATGTTAATATATTACAGTGAGCATATAATGAAGCTCAAGGTCTACTAGAAGTCAAATCTCCTACTATCTTGAGCTTCAAGGCCTACCAGGGGTTGAATCTTTCACCATTCTGGTAGTAATTGTTGTGTTGTTCCTTGAATGGCTGTACCCTGTACCCTTCCTGTCTTAAAGTGAGAACAACTTTTAGATATTCTGAAACAGAGGAATTGGAATTCATGAATTTCCAACTTTGGGGCAGATATAGAAAGGGGAGAGATGGTGCTGTGGAGGGAGAAGAGGGATCTCTCCTCACCTCCATTGCTGAAAATTTACAAAACCCTTCCATCTCCCTGTCCTCTCTCGACCAACACACAGGGAGATTCTCTCCCTGGCATCACACCTTCACCCTGTTCACCTAGTCAAGCCAAAGTCTGCCCTTGTGCAATGGCTTTTGATCTTTCCACTTTGGAAAAAAAGAAAAAAAAAAGTGTGTGAAGCACAGGGTGGTGGCCAGTAAGTGGAAAGAGACACTAATGTGGGATGGAGAAAGAATATCATACTATTTCTGGCACCAGTTCATTTGGAGTCATCAGGAAAACGTCATCTGTATCTTACCCACTCTGTGAAGTTTTTCTTTTGTTTGTGTTTTACTTCTTAATTTGCTTCCATTGATTTCTCCCCACTCAGCTATTCCTATACATCAGATTGATGAGTCCTGACCAGATTCCTGACAGAAATTATTAGTGGAGTCATTATGAATACCTTAAACAAAAAGGGAAAAATCAACTTGTGTGGTAAGGATTTCCTTGCTGCGATTCGTGAAGCTACCTTTAGAAAATGCTGGCCACTGACTCGCCTAGAGGGGTATCAAAATCTTTCTTTAACAGGCTCACCCACTAGCACTCTGCTCCAGACGAGATACGCTGACTACTTGAGGCTGGGAGTAGCCACATGGATGGAGGTTTAATTGTCCCTTTTTGGGTCTGTTTCATATTCCCAGCATCATCAGCTCCATTCGGCTCTCTTAACGGTCTTGCCCACATTCCCTGGTTCTCTCTCTCTCTCTTTCCTTCAGCCTCCCGACTACGTATCTTATTCTAGGTATCAGATGGCAAATTATTTTTTCTATTTCTTTAGCTAAAGAGGTTGCTTCTCATCTCCACTTTATATCTAGGAAGACATTAGAAATGTGCCTGCCTCGGCAGAAGGAAGAGAAAACCATCTCTGAGTCTTACCTACCCCCGTGGACAGGCTATGCTGGAAGACAATTTCCACCCTTGGTCATTTATCAACCCATTAACAGATCTCTGATGTGTCACTTTAAAGAGTCCATCAGGAGACAGACCTGGGAAGCCAAACAGGAAATATCGCACAACTACTAGTTCTACCGAAATATGTCCTTGGCACACACTCTTATATTCTTTCCTTCAGTGGAAACAATTAGAATTCACAAATAATGACTTAATATTTTAACACACTTCTGTTTCCTTACGGGGTTTGTGTGTGTGTGTGTGTGTGTGTGTGCATGCCAAGAGGCATTTGGGGGCCAAGACAAAGAACGAATTTACTTACTGTATTCGTGGAAAATGCTTTGTGCTCTAGACAGAATTCACAGTATGAAAATCAACGATTAGCTATCAAGATGCTATAGAGAATATAGAAATATATACAGCCTTCTTTCAAAAGCATGCATATCTAGCGGGGAGGGAATAGCTCAAGTGGTAGAGTGCACAGTTAGCATGCAGGAGGCCTCGGGTTCACTCCCCAGTGCCTCCATTTAAAAAAATAATTAAATAAACCTAATTACCTCCAACCTCCACTCTCACCTCAAGGAAAAAAAAAACAAAACAAAACCTAAACTAACAGAAGCATCCAGATATAAACACCTGCTGACCTCAGAGTGATGGCTAAACTTTGAGACAGGTGTAGAGCCCATGTCTCCTCACCACAGCCCCAGCACGGGCTGCAGACTGTCAGGATTAATGCTGGCGCCCCACCCCCAACCACTTTGCCTTTCATCACCTAAAGCTCTCAGCCAGAAACTGGTGACAGAGGCGGCCCACATTGTATGTCAACAGATTATCAGGATGGTTAGTAATATTCCCTTGCTAGGAGCCCTTTTAAATCCCTGCATTGGCAATCCTAAAGCTCTGTTGATTTTTGTTACTTGCTGATAAGGCTTTTAATGGCCAAAGCCTGATATATTTTTAGATCTTTTGTCACCACGGGTCTCCTGTCACTCACTGAGGTTGAAATCAGCAGGCTATTAGTTTGCCCAAAGTATAAGCTCAAGTCCCATGGAACAAGAGTCAGCAGCAAGTAGGCACCCGGATTTGGAAATTTATTTTTGATTTTTATTCAGAGAGCACTGTCATTTCTGCCTTTAAAACTAAAGTGGAAACAGATCTGTCTGGAGCTGTGCTAGAACTCTCTTAAGGAAAACATATTTTAAAGCATCCTGCTATTTTTTTCATTAAAATGATCTATATGTCTATTTGCATAACGCATCAAAATATAGCTCAAATATTTTTAAATGACTAGATGATTCTTTTTCCCCCTAAGAGAGGTAATTAGAATCTCTTTTTAATTTAGATTTGCAGCACTTTTTTTTAAGATAGAGGGTAACAAATCATCAAATAGGGGAACTAAATTACATACAGGGAGAAAAAAACCTTCAGCATACCAAGAAATATTGAGCCAATGTCCTCTAAAAGATACGTTATGGAAATAATCCCTTGTTTGCCACTGAAGTGTTCTTTAACTGGAGGTTTTTGTTAATGGAAAAAAAAATCTGTCTGTAGTCTTTCATTTGTAACTGTGGCTTCCCTGGCTTAAGCAGGAGACTATAATAAGAGTAGAAGGGAGCATGAAGGAGGAATTTGAAACAATTTCACTGGAATAGTTTACTGGGAAAGGAGCAACTATAAACATCCAGGTTGAGTAACGGAAACCTGCAGGAAGCAGTCAATCAGGCAAAGTAAACGCATCGCTGAGTTTGACGTAGGAGATGGGCATGTGGCAAATCTCTTTCCATGAGAGTGAAAAAGAGACATCCTGTCAAGGATGTAACTTTCATTTAAAAAGTACTTTTTTGAATAAAATAATGCCATGTGCAGCAAGTGGATGGACCTGGAGATCATCATACTAAGTGAAGTAACCCAGAAAGAGAAAGAAAAATACCATATGATATCACTTATTCATGGAATCTTAAAAAAAAAAAAAAGGACACAAATGAACTTACTTACACAACAGAAAACAAACTTATGGTTACCAAGAGAGGAGGGAGGGAGTGGTGGAGAGGGATAAATTGGGAGATTGAGATTTGCAGATACTAACTACTATATATAAAATAAACAAGTTCATACTGTGTAGCACAGGGAACAATATTCAGTATCTTGTACTAACCTTTATTGAAAAAGAATCTGAAAAGTATATATATATATGTATAACTGAATCACTATGCTGTATATCAGAAATTAACACAAGATTGTAAATCAACTATACTTTTAAAAAGTACTTTTTTAACTTTTAAATTATAAAATATTAAACTGCAAAAAAAGGGTAGAGTGACTGTACTCTCAATGGTCTGTTTTAGGAAGACACTTTAAAACCAAGTTTGCCCCAGGACAGCAGGGGCACAGAGGGCAGGACATGGGAGAGATAAAAAGGGTCATTGTGCTTAAATGCAGTGAACAAAACCCATGTGGAGAATAATGTGTTAACGCAGGGCATGATGGGGTTTTAGGACAAATCACTCAGTTGGATGAAAGAGCCCTTTAAATAAAAAGTGCGAACAGGATTTGAAGACGTTCACTGTGAAATGTGATGAGGATTATACTCTAAAATTCCCTGGGAAAATAAGCCAGATGTAGCCTACGACGCTTGATCCTATCCAACTGTACATTTTCTTCCTGTTGTAAAATATACGCTGCCTTTCACTAAATCTTAGTCACTTCCTCCTACGAAAACTGCTTTTTTGCCCATGGACAGCTACCTTGCTTTCAAGAACTGATACTTACCAACTTCACCAGAGCTGAAGAGACACAGAGGGAGGGAGATACTGTAGTATCCTTGACACCTAGGAAGGTGCGGGGCACAGTAAGTCCTCAGCGAAGGAGCGAATTAGTCCATGAAAGAAAGCAGGGCAGATACAGTACTGGGCGGGTGATGGTAGAATCAATCCAATACGCTCGCCAGGCATCCTGTTCTCTCCGCTTACTTCACTCTGATTTTCAAAGGAAAGAGATCATATGTAAGTTTGAGATGCTGCGCAAACAGCACACTCTTCCCCTCGGCATTTGTCTCTGAAGCTCAGCACTACAGGTTTCCTACTGGCTGTGTTCTCCCTGAGCAACTCGACCATGGCTTCTGTCATTTCTACCACAGCAAAACTGCACTCACAAATGACATTAGACTTTGATACTGCCAAAGTTAAAAAATTTGTTTTTTTGGTGCTGCTTCTCTCTGACCTTCCCTCAGTTTTGACAAAGTAAATTATGATTATCCAAAAAAGTCCTTTTTTTGCAGGCACATACTATTTTGTGTCCTATCTCCATCCATACTTCCTCAGTGTTTCCTTTGTTACTATTAGATGGGCAATAGTTACAAAGCAAATACTGAGGAAGTGACAAGAGAGGTAGGAGACAAAATATAGTATAATAAACATGAGTTATTTTAACATAATTTATATATATATATATATGTATCTGCTTTCTGCTTTGTAAGTAATCCAGTGTATATATAATGGTCATTTTATATCTATATACTCTTTAAAATATATAACAAATGAAACACATAGATGTGCTATTGAAATGCTTAAAATCTAAATATAAGACAAAGCATATAACGTTGAATAACTTGAGAATCATCACAAAAAGGATATTATGTTCAAATATATAATACCTAAACTCTGTTTCAGTTTTTAAATGGTATAATATCAGGATATCATTAAGACAGGTTTATCTGTAAAGCTATCCTGGATGAGATAAAATTTGAACCATATTTTTCTAGAAAATGATGAAAATAGATTAAGATAAGGAAGGACTTTCTGTCAATGAGAACAGCTTGTATAAACAAAGTCACTAGTTTACTTAAAATTTAAAGGTAGAAGCAGATTGATCTAACATTTCTCTAAGCCATTAAATATTTTTGAATACGATTTTTCAGCATATTAAATTTGACCAGATTGAATTATTTTGAGTTCCATTCCCCTGAACAACTTTAAATGAAGGATTTGCTTTTTAATGAGGCATTTGCATTTAATCACCTTACCTGGTTATTTCTATTGGGATAGGTTCTTTCAGGGTTTTATGCTTATCCTATGGTAAAGACACTGATTCCTCAAAATATATTTTAAATATAAAAGATGAGAGAAATACTTATTTATAGAGAAACTTGAGAAATATAGTACTTACAATAGCAAACCCATGGTTGTGAAATAAAATGTTCAAAAATGTTATCATTAAACCATTTAAAACAGCTCCAGAAGACTATTTTTAAAAGCAAGACAGAAACAAATTTTAGAAAAGTGATTCACCAGACGGAGGTTATTGATAGAGAAAAGCTGAAGTACAGAGGACCAGATGAGTCAGAAGCAAATTTAGGAGTAGTACATCAAAGAATGTTTTAAAAATTCATCATGGAGAAGGGGACCTAGAATCCATTCTAGCTATAATAAGTAAAAAGAGAAAAAGAAGAAAATACATCTACATAGAATTAAACTTTGTGGGAGAGGGTATAGCTCAGTGGTAGAATGCATGCTTAGCATGCACAAGGTTATGGGTTCAATCCCCAGCACCTCCATTAAAAGAATAAATAAAATGAAACCTAATTACCTCCCCTCTAAAAAATAAAAAGAATTAAACTTAAATTAACAAAAATTCTCAAGAATTTTTAAAACTTCCTGCCTCTTTTTTTAAATAACAACTTTATTGAGATGCAATTTACATATAATGTCCTTCCTTTAATTTGTGCAATTCATTGTTTCTTTGTATATTCAACCATGTGATCACCACTATCCAGTATAAGAACATTTTCATCCCAAAAAGAAATCCCCTAACCAATAGCAGTCATTCCCCATTTTCTCCCAATTCCCCAATCTGCCTTCTCTAAATCTATTGCAATCTCTATTTAATATTTTGGACATTTCATAAAAATGGAATTATACACTACTTGGTCTTTTGTTACTAGGTTTTTTTTTTCCAGCATGTTTTTAAGGCGTGTTGTATTGTAACTTCATTTTTAATTGCCAAATAATATTCCATTGTATGACCACCACAAATTGTTTATCCATTGACCAATTGATGGACATTTAAGTTGTTTTCACTTTTTGACTATTAGATCACTGCTACAAACATCTATGTACAAGTTTAAATGTGGATATATTTTTATTTCTCTTGAGTACATACCTGGGAGTGGAATTGCATTGCCTCTTCTTGAATGATAAGAAAATAAACAAGTATCATGACTCATAGTTTAACTAAAAACAAAACAAAAAGAAATTTTAGATGCAGTCTGTGGTTCGTATAAAGCCCCCCAATGATCTAGCTTTATAATATTTTACAACTAAAATTGATAGTTATAATCTTCAGTCACTTTAGGGGCATCAGATTGTCAGAAAGTTATTGTATTATTTGTTTACCACATTATACTTACTCAAGCAGAAAATTAGAAGAACATCTTTTTAAAAGTTTGCAGCAATAAGGTTGAATGCAAAAAGTAATTGAAATTAACCCAATTAAAAATATAATCAAAGTTTAATGATACTCTTTTCTTTAAAATGGTGGGTCAATGAAAAATTTATTTAATGGTGAAATTATCCAAAAAACATTCAAGCACATTTAGATTGACATAATAATATTCATGTCAGTGGTATCTGTGCTGTAACACCAGTGTCTAGCCCTGAGTAGACAGAATCTGATCATTCCAGGGGGCTCAAAGCAAGTTAGCCAAGGGAAGTGCATTCCACATCATTGTGAATGTTCTCAGATCAAAATTTGTCAAGACGCAGTATTTTCAAGTGTTATATAGGCTCAGACGTGAAAGGGTTATTCATTCAGTTTGTATGATACCTGAAAAAAAAAGTTGAGTCCAGTTTAAATTCAGGAGTATTCAGGGTTTTTAATTTTTTTTTAAATAATAATTGTGAATATTTCAGATTATCCATCTCCTCATATAGCTACTTTTTGTTTCATTTAGTTTCGATTTGTGGTGAGAGCACCTGAAACCCACTCTCCTGGCAAATTCCCATTATACCACACAGTATCATTAACTACAGGTGCCATGCTGCTCATTTGATCTCTAGGACTTATTCATCCTACATAATGGAGGCTTTGTCCCTCGTGACCAACAGCTTCCCCTTCTCCCACCTCCCTGCCCCTGGCGGTGAGTGTGGCACTAGAATGCCTTACAAATTTAAACTATAAATTATTGTGGGGTATAGTAAAGATTTATTTTGAAGGCGTTTGTTTTTTTGTCTGACAAAAAGTTCAGTGGGATTCTTTGTTTGGTTTTACTAGCCTGGATTCTAATCACCGACTGACTGCTTCTTGTCTACAGAGGACACGTGGAGGGTTCACTTGGGGCTTCTACTCAGAATAGCCAGAGAGTCAAATGTGGCTCATCTGTTAGCATGCAAAGAACCTTGTGCCTCTTTCCTTTAAACTTCTTGGCCTCGTTTGTTCTTTTCATCCGTAGTTCTCACCTTTGGTTTCCCACCTGAGTCGCCTAGGAAGCTGTAAAGATATGTCTGAGCCTCATCTGTGAAGATTCTTATTTAATCAGCCTGAGAGTTGGGATTTGCAAAAATTACCAACATGATGCTGATGCACAACCCATGGTTGGGAACCACCGCCCTCACTAAACCCAGCTGTATGCTAAGTTCTACCTTCAAAGCCAAGTGCTGCTGAACAAAATCACCCATGAAATTGTATTACAAAGCCATGACCTTGAAAAGGACCCTCAATCCTGTCAAATCCTGCTCCTCTAATTCTCTGATTTATTCACTCACGTAATATCAAAACATATTTTTAAGACTTCCCTCACTGGGTTCAAACCTTAAGGCCGAGTACACGTCAATTTATGTTTTGACTCTATTCCTCGAGAAAATGAAGCTATTAAACTTTAACCATCCTAACACAGCTTTGTAAATGAACTATACTTCAATAAGAAATTTGTAGAAAAAAAAGTTAATCTTCCAGCTAACAAATGTTTAATCCTATCATATCACAGCCATCCTGACTTTCTTTCCTCTCGTAATAGTGGACAAGTGGTTCTTCCTTCCATGGGAGGGATTCCCCAACCTGCGCTTTCAGTGCAGCCATGCGATCCCATCCCGACCCAGGGCATCCTGTCCTGGCTTCTAGAGAATAGATGATCTATTCCCTTGTTGTCTTCAAACATGACGTGCCCATTAGATCCTTCTCCAACATTTTAATAAGCTTTTATTTAACCCCTACCTTCTGTCTTTCTTCCTCATCTTATTAAATCCAACGGACTTACTCTCATGTTACTTATCTCTCAAAGGTGTTGAATACTTACCTTTTCTTGAACAATTCCCTTCTCTTGACTTCTATGAAACCATGTTCTCTCATTTAACCTCCTACCTCTCTGGTCTCTTTTTTCTTGTCTTTTTCCAAGCTCATACTTTTCTATCAAACCTATATTTGTTGGTGTACTCAGTGCCCAAACTTCAGTATATACTTCGTAACTCTACTCTCTCTTTATTCCCGAACTTCCATTTCCACCTACATACACGATTTCAATATTTATGAATCTTAGCCAGACCTTTCCTCTATTAACACATTTCCTATTTTCACCTTTAAATCTCTAACATTTCAAGAGCTGGAAAGGGTCTAGACTTTACTTCACTTGCAAGCTGACAACTTAGTTTGCTACAGTTTTATGGATGCGACAGGAAGACCAGGACTCCTGGATCTCAGAGAGTAAAGATTTTATTACTCACAGTAGAAACAGTAGCCAGAGGGTCAGCAAATTTGGGCCAGTTTCTCTAGGTTCCATTCCCAGAGAGGAACAAATGAAACTTATATAAGCAGTGAATTGTGTTAAAGGGGAGGAACCCAAGGCCAAGACCCAGGACCGTCTGGGGAAGCAGTAGACACGACCACCTTGCCCTGGGATTGAGCAGTGACCCAGCAGACACAGGGCCTATTCAGTGGCCTATGTAACCTTGTGGGGGATGGATAAATTAGGAGTTTGAGATTAACAGACACACATTACTGTACATAAAATAGATAAATAACAAGGTCTTACTGTACAGCACAATAAACTATATTCAATTTCTTGTAATAAGTTATAATGGGAAAGAATCTGAAAATATACATGTTAGGCAGTTACACAAGTAGGGGCACTGGGCAGACAGGTGGAGGAGAAGGAAAATGGTCCAGAAGATGGCAGTATGCCCACCTTCAGATTAAGGGGGTTTACCTCCTCTAAAAGAGTGCCAGCAAGAAACCAGTTGGAACTGGATGACAGCAATGGCGAGGTATTGACAAGGACCTAAATGGACATGAACTGATGCAATTGTAATATAATTGTAATTGCAGTTTAGCACCAGCCTCCCCACGGGCTTTTGTGTGCATCATGGGTAAGGACATAAGCAAAAGTGAACGAGTATGACTAAGCACTCCAAGGACAAGAGCTGTCAGTTACTCAAGAGACCACCTCTAAGCAAGGGTGTAAGACAGAAGGGACAAGAAAGACTGACGCTGGTATCCTTTCTTGAATCAGCCAGCTTTCCACTCTTGGAGGTGTACTTTCACTTTGCTAATAAAGTCTTTAGCTACACAACACTTTCATCTCCCGTTTAAATTCCTCTTTTTTGGGCAAGACAAGAACTGAGAGTTTTTCCCTCTTCCTTTGGGATAATATATATATTACATATATATGTGTGTGTGTGTGTGTGTGTGTGTATTCATATGTGTGTATATATATGTATATGTATAACTTAATCACTTTGCTGTGCACTTGAAACTAACATTTTAAATCAACTACACTTCAATTAAAAAAAATAGCATAAACCTTGTGATCTGGAGCACTCAGCAAGAAAACGCAGATTTGCTCTGGGCTCATGTTAAATGGTCCTTGCCAACACAAGGTGCCTTAAAAAAAAAAAAAACAGAACATTGGACTTAGCTCAGTTTTATCAAACTCATGCTTTTCTCTTCCATTATAAGAGCTTTGGGAAGTGGAATTATTTCTATGCCAGGAGTTCCACTCCCACTGTGGCAAAATGAAATGAATTCAAAGTAATGTTTGTGTGTCTGAAGAAGGTGGTAATACAGTGGAAAAGGGTCTGCATTCTTCTCTTCTGTGAAAATGCCAAACAAATAGAAATTGTAGTTACCAGATTATCTGCTCATCTTGATGATATATTATGCTGTTTGGTGTCATGTTGACATCCTACTGATGATGTTTATGGCTTTTTCTTTTTGCCTTTATTTTATTCTTTGGTTTAAATTTTTTAAGTATGAACTTTGAAAATAAAGTAACAAAGTGAAAAAGCTGAGAGCAATAGGACGACAAAAGTACAATGCAATGGGGGAAAAGTAAACCATGTGTACAACTGCTGTTGAAAGTAGCTGAGATGAAAATAGACTATTGATGTAAATAAAGTCCATAACCTTTACCCTGTGTTGATATTTTATGCCCTAGTGTTATGAAAATGCCCTAGTCAGTCATTCCAGGGAGGTGCTGCTCTTTCTGTTACCCAAATTGTTCATTCATGTTCCTCGAATCTTATAAATACACTCCCAATGAATGGCTCAAAAACAGTGTGAAGAAGATCCTGCCTGTTTTCCCCTCTCGAAAGAAAGTCATTCTGCTTCTGAATCTCCTCTGTGGTATCTCACAGGGTAGCTATGCTTTACCCCAGGCTACACTGTGGAAATGGATCGTGAGCTTTTCCAACCTACTGTGCCTCTTTCTACCCACTATGTTAAACATGGACCCCTGCATGGACAGTAAAACTGGACAGAGATAAGGAAAGGATGTGAAGTTATTATCCTTGGAAAGATGCAGGTCTGAACAGCTTAAAAGAATCCCCTCCAATAACTCTCCATACAAACCAAATCAATAGTTCCCATTTCAAATGGGACTCCCCACTCGCTGGCCAGTGTCTTAACATCTTGTTTGCTGACAATTTGCCTAGCATTATTCTAGCGAGTTTATTTCATGGTAGAGTTTCTTTGATTTTCACTCACAGGCTTATGATTTTTCATTGCGCTCTAAGACTTTCAGTCAATGAAAGATTTTGCTGGTGTAGAATGTCCCTTTAATTTAATATTTGCTGTCATTTGCACATTTAAAACTAGATCCCTGACTTTTATATTTGTACTTCAACTGCTTTTGCTAGCTCCTGTCTTACCTTTTTCTCTAGACTGAAATTGATATTGCCACCCCCCAGAGCATAACATGGCTTTACTAGCATTAAAACATAATTAAGAGACAGAATTCGGTGTTTCCTGGCTTTCTAATATTGGCTCTTTAAAATATAGATTTAGTTATGAGGCTCTGCCCCTGAGGGGAAATACCAGTGACAACCCAATCCATTTCTGGCAGTGCAGTTTCAAATAACAGTGGGGTTTCTGTATTGGTTCTGGGCAATTTCTCTGCTGCCAGGCAAGAATCTTCCTTTAGATGCAACTTTTGTCAAATCCACCTACGGGTGGACTGTTGATTGACAATCTAAGATGTGACTCATCCACATGATGCCAGATCCGTGTACAAACGGCAAGGAATTTGGTTAGCAACTTCATAATGGTCAAATTCTAATATTTGAATATTTTAACATATACTTACCTAGAATCACATAGATACACTTTTTAACCTAAATGCTGAGCCTATTTTGGCATTTAAACTAGAATGTGTTAATGACGAGGATCCCAGCTTTAGGGAAAAGGTTAATAAAGATAAAGGAGTAACTCAAATTTATAAGAGGAGGATTTAGTAATTAAAGGTACCACAGCTGTGGTAATGTTCAAGGTGATACAGCAATGAGACTTCAACATAATATGGTCCTGGCCTCCATGCTCACAAAGCTCATACTCACTGGTAGCACAACTATGTGTGCTGTAGAAAGGAAGTGATGGGGAAGAGAGTCTTAGGCACACAGCATCCTTCACAGTGATACCTATTACTCCATAGCCATGTGAGGGCCAGGATGACCCAGAGCAGAGGGCTTGTGTGTGTGTGTGTGTGTGTGTGTGTGTGTGTGTGTGTGTGAATAGGTCCCATATTTCTACAACTCAACTTTTTTGGGGGGATGGGGGAGGTAATTAGGTTTACTTATTTATTTTTTAATGAAGGGACTGGGGACTGAACTCAAGACCTCATGCATGCTAAGCATGGGCTCTACCACTGAATTATATCTTCCCACATCTACAACTCAACTTTTAAAGCTACATTTTGCTATAGGTGCGTAGTGAAGATTTATTCATGCAATGTTAGTAGTTCTCCAATCAAGATAAAACTTCTGTTTCTGGGAGCCCCCAAGTAGCTGCTCTAGTATCCACCTCCCAAATTGCAAGAATTTAGTGTATTAGCAGGGTCCACAAGACTTTCGTTACACCTTTTTCTCTCTCTTCCTGCTTGCTGTGCTTAATCCATGGGGGAACAACATTCAATACTATCTATAACTAATCCTTTTAGCCGTCATTTATGAGACAGAGAGAGAGAACAAAATGATATTTCCAAAGTCTCAACACATAAACATTTTGAGACAATTTTTTTTCTAGAAGGGAATGAACCAGTGACAGCACTTAAAAAGTGATATAATTTAGAGGCAGTAACAGACAAACTTTATTTCCTAGTAGATAGGGCTTTTGGTCCTATTTTAATTTGATATCTTCTAAACTTGGTTTCCAATATCACCAAAATTTTACTTGCTTTTAAAATCATTTTTTAAATTTATATGTTGCTGGAGAAAAGGTTCTTGTCTTGCACAGGAAAGACTTCAAGAGCAAGCCATAGTAAAGTGAAAGCAAGTTTACTAAGAGAGATATGCACTCCATAGATAGAGTGAGGTCTGTCTCAGAAGGCAAGAGAGGCAGCCCCAGGGTACTAGGTTGTTAGTTTTTATGGGCTGGGTAATTTCATATGCTAACAAATAGGAGGGTTATTCTAACTATTTCCAGGAAGAGTCAGGGATCTCCAGGAATTGGACCCTTGCCCACTGTTTGGCCTTTTATGGTCAGCCTGAGAACAGTCATGGCACCTGTGGGTGAGTCATTTAGCATGCTAATGCATTATAATGAGCATATAATAGGGCTCAAGGTCTACTGGAGTGTGAATCTTCTGCCATCTTGGGCCTAGTTGGTTCTAACCAGTTTATGTCATATTCTTAATTACTGTGTCATTTTTTTAATGGTTGTGCCCTGCCCTCTTTCCTCTTGTCCCATACTGGACTTAAGGAAGTTAGGAAAAACACAATTTTTATTCAGTCCTTGCTTACCAGTAAATATCAGCAAAATATTGTTATGCATTTTGACTCTTTCCTGGAATTTTATTTTTATTAAATGATAAATAATAATCCTATACTTTAACCAAGTCAAATTGTGTTATAAAATCAAATTTATGGCCTTGCCAAAAAAAAAAAAACTGAAGGAATGACTCAAACAAGTATAAATTAAGTGTATTTACTGAGATTCAATATTTTTGTGTGTGCTTGTACATGTTTTTTATACATTTACTGTATAATTTTCCCCTATAACAATCTATATCTAATCCATCTTTCTCCAAAATGAAGAATAAATACATTAGATGTTCTGCAGGAATATTGTGCCTTTCATATCAATAAATCACTGAATATATTTGACCGTATGTCTTATTTATCAGACTCTTAATCTACATTTTTTAACTGTTGGAAATGAATCAGGAATTGTACTGGCTGTGCTATGTATTTATACTCTGTAGTGTTTAGCAATTTAAGTAATTCAATTTCCCCACAGCTATGATAGCAATGATCTTAATGAAATAATTCTGTGTAATACTGTTATACTCTGTACTGTTAACAGTAACTCATAGTCATTCCACTATGTCCCAAAGGTTTGTATAGACCTTGTGTGAATCACTCCTTTGGTTTGTTCTTCTGGACCTCTTCCATGAATCTGTGAGGCTAGATTGGGAACAGATTCAAATCAGAGCCGTCATGCTGGACTCAGAATAGTGTGCCCCTCAAGTTTCAGAACTTTCCTAGGGCAGGTGCATCATATCTGGGGTCCTCTTTCCTTAGATGCATTCTCCCCAAAGAGGCTGTTCAGTCTCCCTTGAAAAAAGATTTATGATAAGTCTTCTCCACCAATCACAGCTACTTTTGGGTACTAGATAATTAAGCTAAGCTTTGCTGTGTGACCATGCGAAAATCATCTAAAATTTCTGAGCTTCATTTTAAAATGAAATAGTAATATTGCATGATTCTAAACCCCTTCCCTACTCAGCCATAAAAACCGACAACATAATGCCATTTGCAGCAACATGGATGCTCCTAGAGAAAGTCATTCTAAGTGAAGTAAGCCAGAAAGAGAAAGAAAAATACCATATGAGATCGCTCATATGTGGAATCTAAAAAACAAAAACAAAAACAAACAAACAAACAAAAACAAAGCATAAATACAGGACAGAAATAGACTCATGGACAGAGAATACAGACTTGTGGTTACCAGGGGGGTAGAGGGTGGGAAGGGATAGACTGGGATTTCAAAATTGTAGAATAGATAAACAAGATTACACTGTATAGCACAGGGAAATATACACAAAATGTTATGATAAATCACAGAGAAAAAAATGTGACAATGAGTGTGTATATGTCCATGAATGACTGAGAAATTGTGCTGAACACTGGAATTTGACACAACATTGTAAAATGATTATAAATCTAAACCCCTTCCCATTAAATTCAAACAAATATATCTTTTATACTATGTAGAAGATTACATCAAACATGCATATTATATTTATTTAATGAAAGTTCTTTGATCATCACCATGTGCCTAGAAATGTTCTCATCTCTGGGGTCCTAGAGGGAAAATGTCCCTAAACTTGTAGAGTTTATATTTTACTCTAGTCAGCACATTCCTGCACCCAATTCTTTTTTTTTTCCCCCAGACTCTCCCTAATTAGGTATTCAGTCATTATACTCTGTGTACAAAGATCTCTGCTCAGTGTATCTAGTATTTCTTAATAATCTTTCTTGAGTAGAAAGGCTAACTTCAGATTTCACTTCGAAGTACCTAAGCAAAATAAGAATATGTAAAGACAGACAATAAAGGTTTACGAAACAATCACCATCCACATAAAAAGAAACTGTGCCAAATCTGTTTGAATTTCAGAGTCATAGGTTTAAGTTTTCATTCAGCAACAACCAAAATCTCATATGTCAACACATCAGTAAATAAAATCCCTAGATACATATCAACCTGAATTTGTAGAGCTACATTATAGTGAAATGACACTCAGCTCCACTTTATACATATTTTTAATATTTCAAAAAGACTATAAGAATGTTATTAGCCTACTAAATTGTAAGTGATGGAGCAGCAGTCTTGCTCCCACTTACCATACCTTATACATCTTCTGCTCACTGACAGCTTCCACTTTGGAATGGCTGGTTGTGAATTACTCCGAAGCAACAGGGCTGTCTAATCCTGAGAGGCTCCTCCATCCTTTACTTCCCTCGTTTGAAGTGTGACTCTCCCTCCTAGGCCTCATTTGAAAATTATATTTTGTCCTATATCCCCCCCTATTATTTCTTTCATTCATGTGAGAGTGAAAGAACAAGTTTGAGAAGAAATTTCAGGTTTCTTGAGGGGGCAGAGGACCCTTCAATAGGTCATGATGTAAGATTAATAGTCTAAAGACACTAAGTTATGCGACGTCAGAAAACCTCCTCAAAATTGTTAGTAGTAACTTCCATGGATTACCAGGTAGTTACTGGGTGTCAGAGAAAAACTGAGACAGATAACGTATGTTTAAAAAAGAATAGAAATTATTTTACTGTTTGAAAGCAACATATAAACACATATATATTATCTAAATAAATTTGAAGAACTTATACACAAAACGTGCTTTAGCTCTAAAAGTCATTTTCTAGAATATACAATGAAGATAATTCTAGTATTCTGTAGGGAAAAAAAAGAAAGGGAGGGGAGATAGAGTGATAATATGTAAGAGTATTAAATAAGTGCCAGGCACCTTACATATAGTATTTATTTTATTCCCCATTATATATTTATACCATACATATAATGCTTATACGATAAAAAATGAAAGCCTAAATGGGAAGTGTATCTCATTAAATTCCCTATAGTTAGCATGTGGCAAGGGCTGAAAACTGCCCTCTCTGCTCATGTTACCACCCCTGTAATGCAAGGTCTACCCCATCTGTGCAGTGGAATCTATGCCAGCTCAGAGCAAGGGACAAGGAAGATGCGTAGTAGGAAAAATCCTGCACAGAAACTGTGTAAGGAAAAAAAAAAATCCTTCATACGGAATTTGAGAGGGAGAAAAAGCCATATTTCCCTCCAGAGAAAATGCTATTGGTATCAGGCTGCAAAAAGGGACCTGAAGTGTGGGGAGAAAGGCTCAGCTAGCAGACTGGGGAAGCAGGTGTGCCTGAGTCTTATTGATGTGACATTAAGAAAAGCCACTTCCCATATGTGGGGGTTTCCAAAAGACATAAAACACTGTCTCTTTAATCACATCTACACCCCAGAATTGATCAAACTTCCTCAACTGTTTTAAACATTAGCTAATAGAAACAGTTTCAGAAACTATAACTTCTACTTAGGGAAGAAAGCGCCAAATCTCAGAATGTCACAAGTGTAAAATGCTCCCCAGCAACAGACGAAGGGAACACAGTCGGTGAGGCCCTGACTTGAAGATCTTCGAGAAGGAGTACTGTCCCTGTGTTTTCAGAAAACGAGCTCCAAGACCCCTCATGACTGAATTCCTAAACCACATACGGGAGGAACATGAGACACTTGAAAAGTTAGCTGCTGGATCCTCAGTACCAGCAATAGTAGACTTACAAATCAGATAACTTTGGCAAGACAGCTGCTTATTATTCCGAAAATTCTACAGAGGCACCTCTGTGAACACATTCTGAAATGTGTTTTGAAATCTCAGCAGAATTTTGCCAGTTGCATTAAAAAAAAAATAACGTAATTCCAAAGGAGAGTTTTCAAATATTTCGAGCATTCAATTAATTGTAAAGGCTACCCATGCTTTGTTTGAAATAATACTGAAATTATATTTGACAATGAATGTGTCAATATGCCAAATGATGCCCAGTTGTTCCTTTTTCCAATAAGCCTTCTTGGGAATTATGTTTAATGACTCTGCTCATAAAAACAAGGCTCCTTTGTGTCTGATGGAGTATTATAACTCTGAATGAAGAGGTTTCTGAAGTAGTAAACTGTCCCCATTTGTGCTAAGTGCCTGTTAAAACCTGTTTTCTTTTTTGGGAACCACCTTTTGTTGTTGCTGCTGTTGTATTGTTGTTATAGTGGTGATTGTAATTGCTGTTCACTGAGAAAACAAGTTCTTACAAACAAAGAGACATGAAGTAGGAGACAGCAATGGAGTAGGGGATGGACTTAGGCTTTTTGGTGAATTTTGCTCTTCGTTCTCCCACTATTTCCTTTTTTTTATTGAAATGGTTCTGTAGCTCAGCAAGGGGAAAACAAAAGGAATGAAAATTCATTTAAGCACTCTCTTTTATTTATGTTAACATTTCATCATATGCTGTTTAACAATTTACTAAATGTTTATTATGCACAGTGTTGCATTCTCAAGAGAATAAATAAGTTTCTGTCAGCACTTCTTTTATGAAATCCTATTTTGGTTGTGGATTTTAAAAATTCATAATAAACATTTCCTTCAGGAAGAAGCCAAGAAAGGAAATGCTTTGACACTGTTAATAAGTGAGCTTGTAACTAAAGAAATGGAAAATAAACATGTGCATAAATAGTCACTTCTGTGTATGTGCGCTGAGGGGGCTGGGGAGTGGAGGGGAAGAAAGAAGCAGGGAGAGAGAGAGAAATGGAGAGAGACAGACAATGAGAAGATAATTAAGCCCTGGATCTTGAGATCATATGTAAGATTTCAGTGTTAATATTCCCGTAAGTTATGTCACTAGTCAGACTTGTAAAACAGAAATGGAAAACCAGACAATGGACCAGACACCGTCCAAGGTCCCCTCAGTTTCAAATATTTATTATTCTACTATATTAAGAACAAAAACAAAATGGAAAATAAATGTCAAATAAATGTCAAAAGGTGGAGAATGACGCTCTCTAGTGCTCTCAGGATAGATATCCTACATCATTTGACTAACGTGAAGATACAGATACATACGTACATATATACATATGCACACCTGGAATTCACCAGTTCTAAGCTATATACTGAAAAGTAAGAGAATTTGGTTAGAAGGGGCCTGCAATCCTTATCTGTACTTTTTAGTTATCAAAGTTCTTTTGAAAGAGAATGAGGATATTGATTGATTATTGTCAGACACTCTTATAAGCCCTTACCTATTAATTTTTTAAATCTTTTAAGCAATCTTATAAAGTAAGTCTATTATGATAGTATTCTGATTTTTCGGCTTGGTTGGGAAAAATAAGAAACAGAGCAGTTAGTAACTGACCAAGTTCACGGTGCTCCTGAGTAGCCAAGATGGGTTTCCCAACCAGGTCATCAGGTTCTGAGGTCAGCCAGCACATCATATGCTGGAACTCTACCTCTCCAAAGAGGGGATTGCAATGTGGTTTCGTCACTAACCAAATGCAGAAGGTCTTTTCTTTTCCTTTTTCAGTTTTATTAGGTAGAATTATTAAAGTTCAACTGCATGTATACATTATATTGCATGTAAATACATATATACAGTATACTGCACTGTTTTTAGTTTACATATATGTACTGATCATTGTTTCTAAGAACAGATTAGAGCTTTAGTTTTTTAAACTTACATAGTTATCAAAGCAATAAAGCCAGCTACAAAATGAAAATCAGCAGAATGTGGTAATCCAATCATATAGCACAGTCAAATGTGCTTACACATATTCAAAAAATCAATCATCTAAGTTATAAATAATAAGTAATTCATTTGTGTCCTTATTATTATTGTTATTATTTTTTAGATTCCTCATATAAATGATGTCATATGGCATTTTTCTTTCTCTTTCTGGCCTACTTTACTTAGAATGATGATCTTCAGGTCCATCCATATTGCTGCAAATGGTATTATTTTATTCTTTTTCACAGCTGAGTAGTATTCCATTGTCTATATGTACCATATCTTCTTTATCCAGTTATCTGTTGATGGACATTTTGGTTGTTTCCATGTCTTGGCTATTGTAAATAGTGCTGCTATGAACACTGGGGTGCATATGTCTTTTTGAATTTTATTTTTCTCCAGATATATGCCCAGGAGTAGGATTGCTGGATGTAAGTCTATTTTTAGTGTTTCAAGGAACCTCCATACTGTCCTCCATAGTGGCCCAAATGTAGAAGGTCTTAATTCATGACTACAATGAATTAAAGAATGAGATATTTTTCTGTCTATATAAAAGGCTTTCTGATTGTGGAAACTTTAGAAAAAGATATGACAGAAAAGAAACATCTTAAATTCTGTGGTCCAGATGCAATAATTAATGTCTTGGCGAATATTCTTATAGCTATTTTTGGTTTGATAGAGCTTTGTTTTAACTCATCAATAGAGTGAGCCTTTCCTAATGCCATTAAATAAATCTTCATTGAGTGTATGCATTTGAATCGACACTTAATTGTATCACAATTAATTTAATAATTGCTGTAATTTGTGCATATAGGCGTAGCTGCTTTACTCAATCTTAGGAGCTTCAATGACCATCTTTCAATATTAAATTCATTAATCTGTTTGTATATTAGCTTTCTAGGCTGTATAACAATTTATCAGAATCTTAGTGGCTAAAATGGCAAATATTTATTATACAATAATCGCTATTGGTCAGAGACCAGATGTAGCTTGGCTGGGTCCTCTGCTCTGGTCTCACAAGGTTGCTGTCAAGGTGTCAGCCAGGCTGCTTTCTTATCTGGAGGGCCCACTGGGAGAGATTTGCTTTGAAGGTCCTTCAGGCTGTTGGCAGAATCCATTTCCATCCTGATGTGGAACAGAGCTCTTGGGTTTCTTGTTGACTGTGGACCAGAGGCTACCTTCAGGTGCAAGAGATTATCTGTCCCACCTTGTCATGTGGTCCTTGCCAGAAACAGTTCACAAGACACTTGCTTCTTCAAAGCCAGAAAGAGAATGAGAGGGAGAATTAATGAGAACAGTCATATAATGTTACATAATTGTGGGAGTGACATTTATCACTTTTGCCACATTTTATTGGTTGGAAGCAAGTCACGGGTCCCACCCACACTCGGGGGTTGGGGGGAGCAAGTGGATTCCTCGAAGGCATGAATGTCAAGTGGAGCCCCTGGTCCACACACTGTCGTGTTCACCCTTGTCTAGGGCTTCCTTGGTGTATAGAGTTGTCCAAGTAAAAGTCAGCTCAGTGACCATTCATTGCTGCAAAGGAGGGCCTCTGTCTTTGTGACCTTTCATTTAAGATTCAAACAGCTGTGAATGGCCTCATTCAAGATGTCATGATACATCTGGCAAGTCTCTCAGGGCAGGCAGCTCAGCAGCCCCCTCGCTCCTCCTCACTTCACAGATCCTGAGGAAAGCAGAGTTTACAGCACCATCAGGGCTCCCTCAAGTACATTCCAG
Organism: Vicugna pacos; assembly: GCF_048564905.1. Classification (NCBI taxonomy): domain Eukaryota; kingdom Metazoa; phylum Chordata; class Mammalia; order Artiodactyla; family Camelidae; genus Vicugna; species Vicugna pacos. The sequence goes on from NC_133000.1 coordinate 26,323,743, forward strand.
TAGAATATGTTTAAATCAGATGACACAACATATTTTCAAAATCTGGTGGCCATCTATCCAGTTCTTTTGTGTGTCTTTGTAGCAAGGATCCAGATTATAAATCTATATTGTCTAGAGAGATTATGTGATTAACATTACTTTTTTTTTGACTAAAAATAGACTTACCATATGATCCAGCAATCCCACTCCTGAGCATATATCAGGAGGGAACTCTAATTCAAAAAGATATATGCACCCCAGTGTTCATAGCAGCACTATTTACAGTAGCCAAAACATGGAAGCAACCTAAATGCCTACTGACAGATGACCAGATAAAGAAGTTATGGTATATTTATATAATGGAATACTATAAAAAAGAATAAAATAATGTCATTTGCAGCAACATAGATGGACCTGGAGACTGTCATTTTAAGTGAAGTAAGCCAGGAAGAAAAAGATAAATACCGTATGGTATCACTTATATGTGGAATCTTAAAAAAAAAAAAGAAGAACTTAGTTACAAAACAGAAACTGGGAGTTTGAGATTTGCAGATACTAACTACTATATATAAAATAGATAAACAACAAGTTTATACTGTATAGCACAGGGAAATATTCAACATCTTGCAGTATCCTATAATGAAAAAGAATATGATAAGGAATATATGTATGTATATGTATGACTGAAACATTATGCTGTACACCAGAAATTGATGCAACATTGTAAACTGACTATACTTCAATAAAAAAAATTGGAAAAAAATTACTTTTTCCCCCTGATGGCCAAGTTTCTGCATATAATCTCTTACATAGCCATCTCTTTATTATTCATGTATTCATTCGTTGATTTAATAAATGTTCTTGAGTTGCCTACTGTGGCTCAGCCTTCTTGACAGAAGCTGGGACTGTAAAGGAGAACAAGGTCCAATTCCTCCCTCAAAAAGGTGAGAATCCACTGGGGGAAAACAGAAAAAAACAAATAAAGAACTGGAATAATAATTAACCATGTGGTAATAAGAGATATGAAGTAAACTAACAGGATGCTGTGTCAGAGAACAAGGTGAAGCTTATTAGGTTTGTGCATCCCAAGCAAAGGTGCTTAGGTTATAATTGTCTGGGTGCCCCCCACAACTTTTCAATCCAGATGTTCAGAGAGCTTAACTAACAATGGCTGGGCAGAAGCCATATACTTTCTTTATCTTTAATCAACACATGGGCAGGCACTCTATTAAAACATAAGGCTACCCTGGATCCAGTAGTCAAGGAGGAAAAATGAGGTTATAGGACTGTTCTTATAGCCACCCCTCTCTGCTTTAGAGACAGGGTTCTCTTATGTGGAATTCCTACAAAAAACAGTGGAAGTTTAGATAAGCTCTTCAGATCACTACCCACCTGCTTGACCTCCACTTGAGCTGCACCACTGTCCACTCTGGTGAAGGTCTAGTACAGAGGGAGGCTCACAATCAGTGTTCCCCAACCAATAAAGATACACTCATCAATCTTTTCACCCACTTGTCCTGGTGAAGGAACTTCAGGTTTTCTTTCATAGGCTCTTTAAAGTCTGAAATGCTTAATTTGGGGCAAACTAAGCAATCTAGATGAGTAATAAAGACAAGCAATAAAAGAAATAATTGTCTGGGTAAATCATCCCTTAGTGGAAATACCATCTTTCCTCATTTCTGTACAATAGAGAATGTCATGACTTTTTGATCCACATCCCCCTTCCCCTCCCAATACACACATTTTAAACTGGTATGTGATATTCAAAGGCACAGCTGAGCAATTGTTACTTAATGATTCAGTAATATTGCTCAAGAAATGATCACAGAAAAACCTTGAATAATCCCACTTGATACTGAAGGCAAATGTAGAATCAAAATAATACAAGCAGTGAGGACTATATAGAGATCAAGTATTTTCTAGAAGCATTTTGTCCCATTACAAGCCCATACATTAATTTGGAAAGAAAAGTTTTCCTTACATTATTCAGGCTTCACATTCAGAAACATGATACAGCTCTCTGTTTACCTAAATATTTTATCTCTCTCAGTAAAGTTTTATAAACTTCTCTCTATAAATCTTGCTTATTTTCTGGTTAGGGTTATTTTTAAATAATATATAAGCTTTTTGTTGCTATGGAGTATAAACAATGCTCCCCATTATATCTCCTAATGGTTAACTCTGGTTTGGATAGCAATTGATTTTTGCACATTTATCTTGTATTTGACTATTGCTAACTCCATATAATTTTGAGCATCTCTTAAATGGAAACAACATTCACAAAGGTGTGTGAAAGGTCATTAACTTTACTGGAGTTCTCCACTTTTACCATCTAGTTATTTCAGTGTATTTTTCATTTCTAAGTAGTTTATATAAAGTTGTAGTACTACTTCTGAGTTTTAGAGAATCTAGTCTCCTCAATTTCAACATTGAGAAGAGAACAGAGATTATTTCTGATCCACTGTAAGAGTATATTCAGTATATGTCCCCTGAGACTTTAGACTTTTTTCAGTTGTTCTGTCTATTCTTTCTCTTGCTGCAAGGTATATTCGAGGTGTCCTTTTTGATTCCATCCCCTTTCTTCTCAACCTTTTCACATGTCCTAGCTACACCATTCTAATATAGTTACAACATATTGTTTTAAAAATATTTATATGGGGGGGAGGGTATAGCTCAGTGGTAGAGTGCTTGCTTAGCATGCACTATGACCTGGATTCAATTCCCAGTACCTCCATTAAAATAAATAAACCTAATTACCTATCTCACCACAGAATAAAAACAAGCGAAAAAAAAAAAAAAAGAAAAGATAAGAAAATGGAGGGGAAGAGAGAAGATGGTGGAGTACTACTCAACCATAAAAACCGACAACATAACGCCAGTTGCAGCAACATGGATGCTCCTGGAGAATGTCATTCCAAGTGAAGTAAGCCAGAAAGAGAAAGAAAAATACCATATGAGATCGCTCATATGTGGAATCTAAAAAAAAACAAAAACAAAAAAACAAAACAAAGCATAAATACGGAACAGAAATAGACTCATAGACATAGAATACAGACTTGTGGTTGCCAAGGGGGTGGGGGGTGGGAAGAGATAGTCTGGGATTTCAAAATTGCAGAATAGATAAACAAGATTATACTGTATAGCACAGGGAAATATACACAAGATCTTATGGTAGCTCACAGAGAAAGGAATGTGACAATGAATATATATATGTTCATGTATAGTTGAAAAATTGTGCTCTACACTGGAATTTGACACAACATTGTAAAATGATTTTAAATCAATAAAAAATGTTTAAAAAAAGAAAATAGAAAAACATCACTCATTTAAAAAAGGAATCAAACATATTTTTATGAAGTCAGCATATTTATAACAACTATTTAGATTTGACAAAATATTTAATTGCCAGTGATACATACTACAAGCTTCTTTATACTATGATTCTCTATTTTGAGCTCTTAATTTTATTTGCTTTCTTGAAATCCAGAAGTTATTGTGCTGTAAAATTTTCCTAGTCTTTGCATAGTGGAGAGTTTTCTTTGCATAAGAAATGAGAATGTAAAACAAACAACCATTTACCCGCAATAAATAAAATACTACCAATAAACTGTTGATACAAATGTTCAAGTATTTGTAAAGGACCGACACCCAGGATTGAACAGTATGTAGTGTATTTAAAATGATTAGGCTTAATTGAGTTAAGTTTAAATACCTAATAATAGACAGAAGCACTGGAAAAAATGTCTTTCAAACCCTGAATGTTGTATAAAATCTATAAAGATCTAGGAGTGTCCTTGACTAGAGAGTTTTTACAAGGAACAAATGAAACATTTAACCGACTCCAGTCTTCCCCTTGTGTTCTTTTGAGTGAAACACCTGTGGTTTCATCTGCTAAATCTTTGCTCAGGGTGATAGGTGAACACAGACTTTCTTCTTTTTGTACTTAAACACCTTCAGAAACATAAAGGCCATTTGTACCCTAAGTTAGGTCACATACAAGTAAAGACTCTCCCGCCATGTAGCTCCACCCACCACCCAGGTACATAATGCTGCACTTTGATTTCTGTCTTACTTTGTTCCCTTGGCTTTGGTATGTGGTTCTGCCTCTGTGATTCAGGCCACTCCGGAACTTGTCACTGGCAAAGACTCTTTATAACTGTGATTCCCACTTCTCTCAACAATTACACCCTACAAGAGGTCAAAATGAATATTCCAAGGGACTTACACCTGCTGCCTGCCTACATCTTAAGTCAGGTGAGTCCCAGATGTTACAGTTCAGCAGAGAAGCCTTACTTTGGGGAATAGTCAAGGCTGTTATTTTTTTTTATTATTATTATTCCACTTTCTTAGCAACGAGACAATCTAGGGAGAAGGTACCTTTCCTTTCATTTCACTTCTAGGACTGTTTTGCTTTTACTTTGCAGTTGTAACAGGAGAAAGCATTTTAGAAAATGTATCTTTCAGAGAAGATTAGCATGGCCCCTGCACAAGGATGACACTCAAATTCGTGAAGCGTTCCATATTTAAAAAAAAAAAAAAAGAAAATGTATCTTTAATAATAGGACTAGTCTCCAGTTTGAGCCACTTCTCATATTATTTAGAAACACAGTTTGTAGAAGAATGGAGCTTCTGTTGGAGAAATGAAGTAGGGAAGCTCTTTCTTTTCAAAGGATAATTTCTTCTGTATTTTCTCACTAGGTTGTCTCCTCTCCACGTTACTTTAGATGGATCCAGTGCTGGTTCCCACTTGGAAGTACCCCTCCTGTGCTGAAGGTAGAATCAAGACTAAAGGAACACGATACAAGCAGTCTAAGTGAGTTCCACTCTAAGGATTGGATTACACTTGCCAGATTAAAAACAGGAAGCCTAATTAAATTTGAATTTCAGACAAGCCACAAATAACATTTCATTATAAATTAGGTCCCAAATATTGCAAGATACACACTTACACTTAAAAATCATTCAACTCAATTTTTAATCTGAAATTCAATTTTTGTGTAGTTTTCCATATTTTTATCTGCCAAAATTGACAACCTTAGATCTGACTGAAGGGTAAGAATGACATGGGGTTCTTTGGAGATTGTAATGATAGGAAATGATAGAGAGACTTAGAGTCAATTTTGAAACCAGGGATAAAGACTGTGTACTTGCATTTAAGGGTGTATATCTTTTAAATACACATGGAGTGTGGAGAGGTGGGAAGAGGAGGGGTGATTTACAGAAGGTTTGTTGAAATGTGGGAGATTTGAATGCAGAGGCAGCCTCAATTCCAGAAGACAATACTAATAATCTCCTGCTTGCCCTGATTTCACTTTAGGAAATCAAACATGACGATGGGAGGAATTAAGAATAAAAGTACGTGCCACACTCCCCATAAGCCTCAAAGTATAATCTGTAATGTGCACTAACATAATTTTGGCAGAATTAGGAAATGGTTTTTAGCTCTAAGTAGAATACATTAGAAGAAAATAGAAACAACTTTTTCTCTACCAACACAAAATTGTCACACTCTGTCTCTTGTTGAATGTCTTCCATCTCACTCTCCTTAACCAGACAGTCTCTTATATCTCAGGTTTCGATCACCCACTGTCAACAGCCTTCCACTGATCTCCTCCATTTTCCACTAATGTGTGTGTCTCTCTCTCATTAGATGGAGAGTCCTTTGAGGACAAGGATCATTTCTTATTCATTTCTGTGTCCTAAGAACATAGCAGCCAATGAAGCTCAAGAATATTTGTTGAGTGAATAAAGAAGTGAAAATAGGAACTACTACAAGGATTTTTAACTTAAGAAGAATCATGAAATACTTGCAAAACGAGCAATGACAAATCTTTAAATCAATAGCAGAAAATCATTAAACTAAGACAAGATTTTAAGAAAATTAGGTCATAAGAAAAAGTTTTTGAACCTCATGCTGGCAAAAGTTATGTAGTTAAAGTGGGTAATGAGCAGCAGCTTCAACATGGATATGTCACTTACTGTGATCTTGCTCAGACCTTCTTCTGTGGAACATAATACGTTCAACACAGGTAGATAGGTACCAGATAAACTTCCTCTATTGACGAATAAAATAAAGCAATTAAACTATATTCCACTGCATGATCTAAGGCTCATTTCAATTTGAATGATTATTTATAACTAGTGGCAACTGAAATGCCAATATCTTTTAGAAAATCAGCAGCTTAAAAATCTTTAACATATTCATATCATTTAACACAAAAAATCCACTTTTACAAATTAATTTAAGTATGAAAATTATTTTATGTACAAAGACATATTGGCTTATTATCCATTGCAACAAAGTACAGGAAACAACCCTGCTTACCAGCAAGCAGAAATGGTTAAATACATTATAACACCTATATTCAATTGGAAATTATTTAGCTATTTAAAAGATTGTTTAGAAAAGCATGTTACACATGGAACTATTTACAATCTTACATCATCAAAACAAAATATAACACAAAATGTAATTTATATAAAAGACTACCAGGAAGAGTAATTAGAGGAAGCTGAACACGATGATAATATTTTTAAAAATAGTTATTCAATGTTCTTTATGTGCCTTTATATTTTTCTAAATATTTTAAATACGTTAACTCATTTAACCCTATAGCAATCTCTTAAGATAAGGATTCTTATCATTGCCATTTTACAAATGAGGATGTTAAGCAACTTGCTTAAGTCATTCAATAAATCAGTAGAAGAGAAAATATTCAAACCCAGGCAGTCTAGAACCAGAGACAAGGCTCATAGGCACAGCTACAAATATGTATCCAGGTTGCCACTTGCCACTTGCCACTTATTTCTCTATGTTTTGTCATACTTCATGTGAAATAATTATGTGTAGAAGTACACTATCCATTACTGAATAACAATATCTAGTTTTAAATAAGTGAAACGCAACAAGACAGAACTTTGAGACGTTAAGATGAGCAGTGCTATTTCATCTGAACTTGAACTTCCTTGAATTCTCCCTTACGCAGCAGTCTTTGGTACCCAGATATCTAAATGCTGAGCAATGAGGTCCAAAACTGATGTTGAATTCTTCTCTCTGTTGAAGAAGGCATACCAGGGTATCATTTAATTGCAGTACCGGGAAGGTAGCTGAAAAAGATGAGACCACACTGAAGCCATTAGTCTTGAGGCATAGGTGGAGATTGGCCAAGTGAAAAGGAAGCAGGTGTCTAAGTTAGATGGCAAGAGACACAATTAGTAGTTTCCTTGATTTGCACTGGAGCCTCCTGAGGTTCATGTAACCACTTTCCAGCAGGTGTGCCACTGTTACCTGAGGTAGCAAGCTGAGCTAAGGGACCTCAGGATAGCAGCTCATGGCTGGAAACAAGGTTGCTACCCCATGGAGGAGAGGGGATCCGTGGCGATGCTCCTGCACCTCCCTGAAGAGCGCTGCTCCATTTCCCTTGGCCGCGGTCTCTGCAAGGTGTGCTGTAAACATGCCCTGGAAATGCATCCATTCTGTTGTCATTTCCATCCTAGCATGGCACCGCATCAGCCTTGTTTCAAGCCATATTCAGTTCAAAAATCTTCACATTAAAACACAACCTAGGGACACTTTATTACAGAGCCTGTGAGTTCAAATGATTGAAATCACAAATGTGAACACTTTCCTACATAATCTACCTTCTCTCTTTTTTTAAATTGTTGCCTAATGTACTTTGGCATCATCCAATCAAAATTAATCACAGATGGCCAAAGTTCATTCTCCTTTACAAGAGAAACAGACCTCACAATCTCATTCTAGAACAGAATGACAAAGTGTTCAATCAGGTGAGGTATGGAGACACCTAGCTTTCTAGTCTCATTTGTATGTTTCAGAAGCACTCTTAACTCCATCTCCTTATTACTGTAAGTTTGAGTATTATCAAGGAGAAAGGCATCTGAACTAAGGTGTTAAAAGTAAAACAGTAACATTCAGTTTATACATTCAACACCTAGGCTAAGTGCTAACACAGTATCACCTTGCTAGAAAGAACTATCCTTCTTCGAAATAATGCCATATCATGTCCTCTCACCACCAAGTTTCCTTCCCTGGCTATTTCCTTAGCACAAGTAATGGGTGTCCAATGCTAAGCACCTTAATCTTATTTTCTCTTGGAAAACAGCTGGAAACAATGTAATGCAAGTCTGTTGATTTTATTAAATAAGTGACTTATCAAGTGCTACAGGACCAGTTTTGTGATCTTTCTCAAAGGCCACTACAGTTTCAAACACTACGTTTCCCCACTCCCATCCATTAGATGGGTACATTCCAATACACGGATACATGAATGTTATCTCTCCAAGAACTTTATGTTTCACATGTTGAAACAGATTTTAGGGCTTTTGTGTTTTATATAATGAAGCAGATTTGAGGGTTGTAGACTTCCTTTTTCAAGCACTTTATTGCTATAGAAATTAGATCTAAGCCAACAGCATTTGATCACAGTCACTCCCACTACAAACAAAAATTTCAGTGGGGGAGGGTTCTACCCAATATTAGTATTAAATCCTTGTAGGATAACTCCTGCAACATAATTCTGCTATCTTTTGAATGGACTGTATGTCATCACTGGGTACACTTGACTGAATTTTCAATGTGTGGCAACTATGGACATGACCAAACTAAGCTCTTCTAGGAAGTTTCAGTGTTTATAATCTTACTCTGCTTCACAAGTTGGCTGCAGCCCTCATGGAAAGGAAACACTGCTACGGAGACTTGCCGTGTTAATGCTGTATCTTCCTTAATGACACGTCCCGATTAATGTTTAATCCAATGAGCTAACACAGCCCTCACTGCACAGAGCATCACAATGCCTGAATTCCAGCCCCACAGTTACTGCTAGTTCTTGGTTGTGAGCCCTGCGGAAGCCATTTACCTTTTCTGGAGTCAGTTTCACAGTCTCTAAGCTAAAATACAGCTCTCAAACCCCACAAGCCTTTATATCTCTTCTAAAGCAAACTCCAGGTTTCTATTTTTCACCTAATAAATAATTGTTTAACCTCCATCCCTATGCAAGCAATGCAGGATGTACAGCCTTACACATACTTCCTTCACAGAGATCACACACACAGATGCCAACACATAAACAAAATGCAAGAAATTAAAGAGGACTGTGATTTCTACCATGGGAAAGTTATAAGAAAAATGCTCTGGAATTTCAAAGAAAGAGCAGCAGACTGCTTCTTACAGTCAACAAATATTAATAAAGATCTACCAGATGACAGACAATGTGCTCAAGCCTTGGATTTCATGGATAAAAAGTAGGCCTGCTTCTAATATTTGTCAGGCTCAGAGCCAGAATATAAATGGAGGCTTCAACATCAAATGCATGAATATTTAGAAATTAAACTAATGAACTATTTAATAAAGTATGCTTTCTCGTCCTACCTTGACGAGCATCATTTCACAATGACCTGGAAGATAGGATTCATACACAGAACTAGCAGACTTCCTTGTCACTGGCTTTCAGCCCCTACTATTTCATCTTCTTGCCTTATTTTTCTCCCTCCAGCTCCACACCATTCCCTGTGAGCCCTCATATGTGCTTGTGAGAACACTCCAGCCTGTGTATCCATGATTCTTCCATAACAGCCAGAGCTCCTACTGAAAAGCTGAAGAGGGTTTTAATAGATAGCATTGTAAGCATTCTAGATAGGAAAAAAAAAAACAGTAATTATTAAAACCTTTGGTGGAAGGAAGCTTCCAGGCGTGGCTGCAGAATGTTGAACTGTTCTATCTGGCTAGAGTTTCACCAAGAGAAAAGCATGAATGCTACACCCATAAAAATCAGCCTAGATCCTAAAGTTAAAGGCTAAAAAGTTCAAACTTTATTTGGGAGGCAAAGAAGAGAGATCTGAAGGTTACTGAGCAGGGGTGACATAATCAAAGCTGTACTGTAGGAAGATTAATTTGGCAGCCACATGCAGAGTGAGTAGATTAGAAGCAGGACTGGAGTCAGGGACAAGAGTTATAGCAGTTGTTTGGGTAGGCAGTAATAAGACTGTTAACTAGGGCTGGGGTAATGTACAGGAAGAAAGGGCTGTGTGAGACAGTAGGGAGAAGGAAATGACAGCCCCTGATGAATCATTGGTGAAGGGGGAAAAGAGAAAGATAAATCAAAGGGCGCTCAGAGGCTTGAGCTTCTGGGACTGAAAATGAGTATCGGGCACCATCAGCAGGAAATCAGGAGGAGGAGCTGAACTGTGGGGTGAACATGATGAGCGGCATCGGTGTATGTTGTGTTAGCGACATTAGCAAACCTCCCGCCAGGTGAAGATGCCTTTGTGAACTTGGAAAGGCAGGATCAGGCTTTGAAGAATCATCCAGAAGTCACACAAAGAAGTAAAACTCACATATCTGACTGGTTTTAAATAGAAACCATTCTTTAGGCAATTTCATTGTCCACAGATCTTGACATTTTTTTCTAGTTCATAAATTAGTTTCTTGGTTTGTCAAGTTGCTAAAAATAGGTGTGTCCTCTGAAAACATGGTTATTTATGGAGTTTGGGCCAGTTAATTCCTTTTGGCAAGGTCTATCTTATAATCTATAGCAGCATGGTCTGCTTTGTCAGGATTTGTTGATAATAGTCTGTTCCTTCCCGGCATAAATCATTCCCCAGTATCACAAAGTTTAGTTTTGTGAATGTTGACTTTGTCCAGGTTTAGACTTTCTGCCTTTGTCTAACTTAGTACTCACAAACAGTGAGTCTGCCTCCAGGGCAACATAGTCTCCAAATCTACTATGATATGCCAAAGTTCTTTTTGGTTCTCAGGTGACACACTTATTGATTGATTATAAAAAGCATTTGTCTTTTTTTTGTTCTTCCTCATATTAGACACGATTATACATACAAGCACCAACACACATACACACACACACACACACACACCCCTCTGATGATCTCAAACAACAGAGATGCTTTTCTTCCTGTGTCTGCCAATAATATTCTCTCCGTTTGTCCCTAATGCACCTCAATATTTCAGTCATTGCTGAAAATCTTAAGATAACTGCCGCTGGTACTAGGACTGGGAAAGAAGCCCTCCTAGGTTAAGAAATGCTCAGTCTTTGGCCAAATGGAAGCAGGAACCAGCAACTATGCTGAGCATCATTTCTGGGAGGAACTAAGGCTGTTAGCAGTCATATTAGCTTATTGCAGTAGAGTCTGCTTGTTTACCTCTATTTTAGAGAAAAGGTAAGTGCAAAAAAAAAGAAAAAAAGCCTTTACCTCTATCAGTGCCTCAACTTTCAGAGTTGACTCCAAGTCCTATATCTAAATGAATATCTAAGTGTTTTATGTCTCCTTTTTAACATGTATCTTCAACCCAGATAGCATGGAGGAATCTGCAGTTAATACAGATAGTATTCCTTGAAGTATTTCAGGGTGAATGCAGACTTACATACATTTATAAAGGAAAAATATACACTTAATTTCAGTGATAGCTTTCCATAACAAAGTATCATGCCTCTAAAGGAAACCATATGACCCTAATAAAAAAAAAGCATTTTGCAAAACAAAGTATACAAGAGAAGCAAATATAAGCAAAAATATGTTATATCAAAAACACACTAAATAATGGTTTTTAGGTTGGATGACTGTCTCTGGTCTCTCACTGCTAACCAGAGTCTGGAAAGGAGCCGCAGCAGACACATGGCCTCCTCAATGTTGCTGGAAGAAATGATCTAGGGTTTGTACAGGTCTGACTGCTCATCAGATGATTGACTACTTTCATATCGTACACATTTTGCCTTGTTCATTTCTTTATCTTTTCAATCTGTTATCAGCCAATCCCTGATCTCTTTACCTGCCTTCACCTATTAAAGTCCTCAACAGACTATTTACTTCTCTAATTTTTCTAAATTTTCAGGATTCTCTTGGCCCTGAGTCTTAAATGTATCATACATGTAACCATAAGAGTGATTTTTTTTAAGGCAAGAAATTGTCAAAGGGACATGGGTGTTGCCAAAGGATATGTAACTTCCTTTGAAAAGTAAAGAAGACTTATAACTAAATATCTGGAAAATTAGGAATTAAAAAAAAACAGATCAGCAGGAAGACACCTTAGACAGTATATGAGAATCCATTTAAGTCTGAATTGTAGAATTGAACTAAATGCCATTATGGGTTCTGGAGAGCAGTGGATACAAACATGTTCAAAATGTAACAAGAGATCTTTTTAATATTTTTCTCCACTCACCAAATTGTATTTATTTTCTGAGTTTTTTTTTCTATACTACATTACATTAAGTAATAAGTCTGTCTCCCAGTTTTCTAAACAAAGAGAAAATCATTAGAACTTTGTATCAGCAAGTACTGAATTGAAATTTGAGATTAAAATTTTCATCAGACTGTTAAATAATTTTGAAAAACCATCATGGCTCTTGAAGAATTTAGAAGCATGATGGTCTACTGCTAGATATGGAGCCATTGCTTAAAGTATGAGACAGGCAAAATGGATGAAAATGCTGAGTTCTGCAATCCACCAGAACCATGGCTAAGTCAGAGGGCCCAAGATTTTTCACTAGAATTTCCTAGGCAAAGGAAGAAAAAGTGGACTGTGGCAATAGACAAGGTTTGATGAAAGAAAAAAATCTGGTTGATGAGAAAAGCTTCAGTCACATGTCAGACTTAAAAGGGAGGGAAGGACCAGGCTAAGTAACCAAGCTATTGAATGGTTAATACACAAGCCAAGGAGTATGTTGAGATAACAGTGGAGCTGGTCAAGTGGACCAGTCAAGGAATCTCCCTGCAGAGGAGTGGGCTGAGGTCAACAAATTCAAATATGGAAAAATTGCATGTAAACTAAGCATCTTGTGAAATAACTCAGGGCCTCCAGGAAATCCTGTGACTGGGGGAAAAAACTCATCACCTTCTTAAAAGGGTGATTCTTGAGGGAGATTCTCATAAAAAGCCTAAAATCCCCTGAACAGAGACTAATAAACAGAAATGTCCTCAAGCATTATAAATTAAAAATAAAATAAATGAAAAGAATCACAGGTTTAGCTCTATTGAACATAGATAGACAAGAGGCTTCAGGCATAGCCCAGCAAGGTTTCTTATTAATTTAAATGGGGTAAAATGAGAAATCAAATTCACATCAGAAGACTCATGAAATAAAAATGTAGATTCTGAGCAAAGTCAACACGAGTTTATAGTCAGGGCTCAGAGCCTCCTGTACCTCGTCTCGGTGGGATGCCATCTTAATGCTATCTGCTCAGTGTCCTATTGTGTTTGGGTTTTGCAAGTTTGAGCTTTAACTGTGAACTTCCTCCTCCTGATTGCACTGAAGAAGAATGCAATGTTTTTGAAGTCATTTTTGCTGGCTGAATATTTTAAAGCTAAGTCTGTGTTATAAAGAATCCTGCAGAAGATTTTTTACTAGTTTATGGAAACGTTTTAGCAATCACATCACACCTACAGGCACTATTAATGTCAACAGAAAGGCAACGAGCCTGATGATCCACATGTATCTACTAAAACTGCTGGACCAGAATAGACAATAAAGAAGGAAATAAAGTGCAGTATGGAAAACCAGCATGGGGCCAACAAGGTTGAAAATATATTAGAATGCTTTGCTTTTGAACTTATGTGTCAATGTTTAAGGTAAATCCATTTAAAAAAATCAGTATCAAAGTTCGTATGCTGAAACTAGTATTTTAGTGAAAAAACTTTTATTACCTGATGAAAATTTTAATTATTTGCTTTTGAATTTTTGTATTCATGTTTTTTATTTACAATCTAGTGAAAGGATGAAACATAACCATAATTGGCAGGATGTGTGATAGATAAACATTAAGATGGAAAAATTTTCTGTTTCCAAGCTACTATGAGCACGAAGCAGAATTGTAATTAAGTTAAATATTATAGATGCCTAAACACTGATGATGCATAAATTCAGTTGGATTAAAGAGATAAAGCTGTTTTTAAGAACATTATAAATATGTTTATGAAAAAAACATATCTAAGAGCCCATTTAGGTTTCATCAGTGATGACATTGTGGAATAAAATCAGCAAAAAAATTAAAGAGATAACTAAGTTTTTAAAAATGAATAAATAAAAATAAAATTAAGATACAAGTGATAAACTCTATGAAAAAATGCTTACAATATTGATTGTAAAGCATTAATATTCTTAATAGAAAAGATCTTAAAAAGTTATAGAAAAACATATAAAAAAGAAAAAAGGCAAAAAATTTGAAAAGTCAAAAGAAAAAAATAGTCTACTAAAATATGAAAAATTTATCATTTTTTGTAACTAAAAAAGGTGCAAAAATGGTAACATTTTATTTGAAATTAGCAAATATTTAAATATATAATAATACCTATGTAAATGAGGGAATGGAAATTATTAAACTTTTATATACTTTTAGTGAAAACATAAATCGGTGCATTATTTTTCACAATTTGTCAGTCTGTATTGATTCTGAAGTAGTCATGGCCTTCAGTTTTATAATATTACAGAAATTTAAGTAGAAAGTACTTCATCAGAATGTGATTTAGAAGAGGAAACAACTGCGCATAATCAACATATCCAGTGTTTAGAGGGTTACTAAGTAAATTCTATCCATAGAATAGTTTTCACATTTTGTATTTAACTTAAAATTTCAATTTCCTATTTTCCCATAACAAAACAAAGGCTGAGTTTCCCCTTTTTCTTCTTGGCTGTCACAACGTGAATCAACAAATGTTGATTTAAAAAATAAGGAAGCCAACTTTATCTCAAGGAGCTAATAAACAGAAACATAGTAAGCCTAAAGTTAATATAAGGAAGGAAATAACAAAGGTTAGAGCAGAAATAAGCAAAACAAAATTAAAAATAAAAATAGAAAATTAAATAAAATTCTGGGTTTTTTTGAAAATATAAACAAAATCGCCAAATCTTTAACTACAGTAATTTTTCAAAAAAGAAAGATTCAAATAAAATCAGAAATGAAAGAGGTGACATTACAATTGATGCCACAGAAATATAAAGGATCATAAGAGACTACTGTAAACATTTATTCACCCATAAGCCCAGAAGAAATGGATAAGTTCTGAGAAACATATAATCAACCAACACTAAATCATAAAGAAACGTAAAGTCCAAACAGACCTATAGTTATTATGGAGATGGAATGAGGAATCAATCCCTCCTACCCCAACAATGATGACAAGTCCAGGACCAATTAACTTCACTGGTGGATTCTACCAAATATTCAGAGAAGAATTAATGCCAATCTTTCTCAAAACTTCCCAAAAAATTAAATAGGAGGGAACATTTCCAAATGCATTTTATGAAGTTAGCATTTTGTGAAACGTCAACAATTTGCACCGTAGTCAGTGGGGAAAAATTAAAAGCTTTCCCTCTACGATCTGGACCAAGGTAAGGATGCCTGCTATTACCACTTCTCTTTAACACAGTACTGAAAGTCCCAGTCAGAGGAATTAAGCAAGAAAAGGAAATACATGCATCCAAACTGGGAAATAAGAAATAAAATTGTCCCTTTGGGCAGATGATGTGATCTTACATATAGAAAACACTAAAGACTCCATGAAAAGAAAAAAAAAACTGTTAGAATTAATAACAAATTTAGTATAGATACAGGATATAAAATTAACATACAAAAATCAGTTGTATTTCTATCAGCAATGAGTTATCTGAAAGTGAAATTAGGAAAACAATCTCATTTACAATAACATCCAAAAGAATAAAATACTTAGGAACAAACTTAAGAAAGACTTGTAATGCTGAAAAATACAAAACATTGATGAAAGAAATCTTAAAAGATGTAAATAAAAAAAAAATCCATATGTTTGTACTGAAAGATTTGAATACCATTGCTAAAATGTTCATAAGATCTGAAGTAATCTACAGATTCAATCCAATTCCTATCAAATCTTAATGGATCTTTTTTACAGAAATAGAAAAAAAACCCAATATATATATAGAACTACAAAAGACCACAAATAGCCAAATCCATCCTAAGAAAAAGAAACAAAGCTAAGGGCATCACACTTCCTGATTTCAAATTGTGTAGTACAAATCTACCATAATCAAAACAGTCTGGTGCTGGCATAGAAACAGATATAGAGACAAATGCAACAGAATAGAGAGCCAAGAAACCAACTCACACATACATAGTCAACTGATCTTCAACACAGGTGTGAAGAAAGCACAATTGAGAAAACATAGTCTCTTCAACAAATGGTTTCAGGAAAACTGGGTATCTATATACAAGTCACACCACAATGAGATATCACTTCACATCTGTTAGAATGGCTTTTATCAAAAAAAAAAAAAAGAAGAAGTCAACATAAGTTGGCGAGGATGTAAAGAAATTGAAACTCTTGCACCTCATACGTGGGAATGTAAAACAATGCAACTTCAATGGAAAACAGTAAAAACATTTCTCAAAAAAATTAAAAATAGAACTATCATATGATCTAGTGATCTCACTTCTGTATATTTACCCAAAAGAACTGAAATCATGATCTCAAAGGCCTACCAGCACTTTCATGGTCATGGCTACTATTTACAATAACCAACATGTGAAAACAACCTAACTGTCCAACTACAGAGGAATGGATGGTAAAAATGTGGTACATACTACAATGGAATACTATTCAGCTTTTAAAAAGGAAATTCTGCAATATAAGATCACGTGGATAAACCTTGAGGACATTATGCTAAGTGAAATAAGCCAGTCACAGAAAGACCAATACTGCCTGATTCCACTCATATGTGATGCCTAAAGTAGTCAAAATCATAGAGTCAAAGAATGAAATGATGAGTTCTCAGGGGCTGGGGAGAGGGTAAAATGGGGAACTACTAATCAAAAAAAATAAGTTTCAGTTAAGTAAAAGCTGCTATAAAATATTGTACTTATAGTCAACAATAATGTACATTTAAAATTTTGTTCATAGGGATAAGCTCATATTAAGTTTTCTTAACCACAGTCAAATGAAATTTTAAAAGTAAAGAAAAAAATGGTTCTGCTTCCTAGTGTGGCTCTTTTAACATCAACTCCAAAGAGGAGCTTAGAATACCCTGTAGCTTACTAAATTAATGTTCTATTGCTGTATAAAAAATTACCACAAACTTTGTGACTTAAAACAATATCCATTTATTATCTTGCAATCCGAAGTCCAGGTAAACCCAGCTAGGTTCTCTGTGTAGGGCTGAAACCAAGGTGTTGACTGGGCTAGCATCTCATCTGAAATCTCAGGGAAAGACTTCACTTTCAAAACCAACCAAGTTGTTGGCAGAGCCTGTTTTCTTGCAGCTGTCATTCTGAGGTCCCTTTCCTTGCTGGCTGCCAACCAGAGTCCACTCTCAGGCCCTAGGGGCTGCCCACATCCCTTGACTCATGGCCTTCTTCATCTTCAGGCTAGCGACATAGCATCAAATTCCACCCGTGCTTTGAATCTCTCCGACTTCCTCTTTTGCCACCAGACAGAGAAAATTCTCTGCTTTTAAGGGCTTCTGGGATTAGATTAGGCCCATCTGGGTAATGTTACTTTTTAAAGGTCAACTATGCCATGCTGATGGGTTGAATTGTGTTCCCCCTAAAAAGATCTGTTGAACTCCTAATCCCCAGCACCTCACACTGTGACCTCATTAGGAAATAGGGGATACAAAAGGTAGTCAAGTTTAAAATGAGGTAAAGTTGGGCCCTAATGTAATATATCTGATGTCCTTAGAAAAAGGGGAAATTTGGACACACAGATGGGCGTTCACAGAGGTGAGATGATATGAAGACACACAGGAAGAACTCCATGTGAAGAAAGAGGCAGAAACTGGACTGAGGCAGCCACAAGCCAAGGAATGCCAATGGTTTCCTACCACCAACAAAAGCTAGGTGGAGTCAGGGGAGGATTCTACCGCAGTCTGAGAGAGAACATGCTCCTGATGACAGCTTGATTTCAGACATCTATCTTCCAGAACTTTAAGGCAATAAGCTCCCATTGTTAAAAAAAGACACAGTTTTGTAGACTTTATCCGGCAAAGATCCACCATGCAAGAATTAATTACTTGAGACTTTATCAAGTCAAAAGAGTGAGAGGGAATGGAGACCAACTCCAACTCCTTGAGACCCTACAGAACTCTTCTATTTATTGAGAATAGTCAAACAAAGGATTAAGGTAAAACACATCACAGGAATGTGTAAGGGGCATGGTGGACATGCAGGTATGCAGGTTAGCAGTTTTGTGAAAAACACAAACACAAGTGTTAATCTATATGTTTAGAGAGAAGTTTACAATGTTGTGTTTAGGGAATATACAATCGATAATGGAAGCCAGTCAGGCACAAAGACCCCATAAAGATCAAGATCTAACTAGCTAGGCGAAAAATGCCCTGCTGTTTTCAGCAAGGGCAAGAGGTAATGGTTTTCCAAGAAGCAGAAGCAGTTCGACAACTAACAAACTATACCTTAGATAAGTAAGGTGTGTCTTGCCTTTTCAGCAAGACAAGGAGCAGCAGTTTTCTGCATTGCAGTCCTACAACTTATTAACCCATGAATGTGTACCCACACAGTTGGGATCACAGTGAGGACTTGGGAAAAGAGAGGTAATAAAAAGTCCAAACAAGGACTCAGAAGACAGTGATAGCTGAACATGGACAAATGGGACTTTGTAACATTATAAAATAGTTTTTAAAATGTTATTCTGAAAATTTCCAAAAATAAAAGATGACCTGAATATACAGACTGGAACATTATATTGTGTCTCAGAAAAAGTTGATCTGAGATCATCAATACTGAGCCGCACACTGGGAAGATTTCTGGACTTCAAAACAAAAGAGGAAAAATTACTAACATCTAACTTCCAAAAAGAATGAAAAGATGAATAGCTGTATAACCACTTAAGAAAGTAGAAAGGTCTTTGCTTTATAAAGAAACCGGCCCACATAGGGTTACAAATGGCTTTTACTCAGCTTAAAAGGAACAGCTAATTCTTCTATTTATGAATACGTTCAGAACAGAAAAGACAGGCACATTCCAAGCCTGGGACTAACATAAATCCAGTTCCAAAAGCTGCTAAATATATCCCCCCCCCCAAAAAAGCAGTTGACTAATCACACAAATACAAACCAAAATAAAAATATTAATAAATTAAATGTAAGTATATTTAAAAGTATAATATACCAGATCAATATAGTAACCCAGAAAATATGGAAGGTCATCCTAGGAAATCTATTGATAAAATTTTTGACATTAGCTGCTTAATGGAGAAAAATAAACAAAGAAAAATAAAGGCACATCAATTTCTGATATTAAAATGAAGGAAAAGTAAGCAGGATCAGATAAAGGCTGTCTATAATTTATCTTTAGAAATGTATAAGGAAAATATTATAACCTGAACGAAATAAGAAGTAATCCTGTTAAAACTGGGCTTATCAATGCCATCATTCACTATTTTAAGAACAGTTTTAGAAAGCATAATGAAACTTGAAAAATTATCAACATGCTGATCAAAAATAAAGAGTCCTAGCCTTTACTATTTATAATCAACTCAGGTAAATTAAAAAGCAAAAACACTCATAAAAGAATAAACAGATTCACAGATAATCTGTGAACTGCAAATTAGAATAACAGAAAAATTGGAACAAAAAAATTTCTAAAACTGAAGAGAAAAAATATTTCCTGAAATAAAGGAAAAATATAATGTTCACACCAAGAAAACAGCATCTCTTGGAAATATGTATGCCCAACAAGCATCACGATGACACAGTCCAGCAATGTTACTGTATTTAATATATTAAATAAGCAAGTTACCTATAGGAGGAAAAAAAAAAGTAAAAATAAAACACAACAATCAAGTAGGCAAAAAAAGACTTAGGAGAATTAATAACATAAAAGGCAACATATATATGTTTGTATGAATATATATGTGTGTATGTATATATCTATTCTATATTCTGAAAGCAAGACAATATACAATCATTTCAAAAGATACAAAAAAGTTAATTAAAAGAATTGACTTTCAAAATTTGAAAAATAGCAAGTTCTTCTAGTTTTCAAAATATAAGCATCAGAAAAAAAACAAAAGCCTAGCCTTTTATTTCCAAAAAAAAAAAAAAAAGACCCGTAGATGCTCTGAGGTGCACTGCAGCAAGTGCAGTAAACCTACTTATTTTTGGACTATAGTTGTCTTTCCGGTGGTCTTTGATTGTTGGATTTTAACACCTGTCTCAGACAAGTTGTTAAAAAGATCTATGCGCATCCTTAATATGGAATACTCCGCAATTTTAATAGCAGGGACAGATCTCCAAGACATATTTTTATATGAAAAGGCAAGTTGCAGAGCTATATGGAAAGCGTGTTCCAATTCATATTTTAAAAATAATTACACATGTAAAAGAATTCATGCAAGTAAATACATTGGAAATGTACTCAAATTTGAATATCAAATTATCTAGGGAGGAGAGAAGAGTAGGAAGATTTAAATAAAGCTTAGCTGTTTTATTCCATATATTTCCAAAATGTTTGATCTTTCAATAAAAGTATTTCCATGTATTCTGTGTTTAAAAATCAAAATACATTTTTGGGAGGATTATCTGACAAAGTCCTAAGTTAGACATCTCCAAGAGGCAACTATTTTAGTAATTTAACAATTATGTTAATTAGCTTGATCGTACAATTTTTCCTGGTTAGTTTTGTTGTTGTTGTTTTACAAAAGCAGAGAACGGGGTAATCTATAAATTCAGAAAGAAAGGGGAGACACCAAAAGAATTTACTCCACCTCTTAACTCATAGCTAAAAGAATACCTGCTTTTATTTTAAACTTGTGATCTCATTAAAATGTATAACGCCCTAAGGTATACAGCACTTTAAGTAATTGTTAATTATATTTAAAAATGAATGATTTTTGGTTCCTTTCTTAGCAAAAGGAAGAGACTGGGAAAACTTAAAAGAGAACATCTTAAAAAAAAAAGGAGGGAGAATTCAAAGTCCCCGTATACCAAAAAGAAGCTCATGTACTTGACAGAAATACCTAAAGCGTGAATTGTAAGTTAACACAAGGGGCAGGTCTTCTTCATTAACATATCAAGAGAAGGAATACGAATGCAGTTAAAGGAAGAAAAGGGTGTGGAACTCATTAGCTACTTTTAATATTTCAAAATATAAAAATAAGAATTTGGATTTGCATGCTTAAGACAAAAAAAAAGGAAGACATAAGGAAGAATAGTGATATAAACACTGATGTTGTAATAGACTTCAGTAGGACTCTGATGCCCAGTTCTTCACTGCCATTTAGTACATTCTTAATTCCTGATGAATATTTTCCAAACAATTTAGACTCTAAATTTGACAAACAAGTAAATATTATGGATTTAAAATATCCCAGGAATAACGGATCCAAGCATCTCAGTCTCCATAACAAAACAATGTTGTAAAAGTATGACGTTAAATGTAAATGCAACACAAACTAAACCAAGAAATAATTATGTCCAAGTTTTCTCTTTATATTAAACAACGAGAAAGTCTGTCCAAGCTAGACTATTCGAAGAAAAATTGTGATAGTCATAATGCAGTGTTACAGGGTCTTATAAATGATTCACCCAAGTATCACCCTACTGATATATTTTCATTTTCTTCGGGAAGTGGGGCAGACGTTTTTAAAGGAACATATTTTATTACTTCTTGGGAAGGGGTGTGGTTTGTGTCTAATAAAAACAGAGAATTCTCACTAATCTAACACACTCTTACTTTTTAAAATAATATATTTAGAGAAATATTAACATATTCTGCTTGGCAAGGAAGGTGAACAGGAAATTTAAGCACCAAAAAGGGATCGTAACAAGATAACCTCTAAGGTCACTTTCAACCCAGAGAGTCTATGAGTCCAAATCAAACCAGACTGCAGTCAAAACGCAGACTCTGAATCAAAATCCTCTGCTAGGATCAGACCACCCTTATAAGCTGAATTTTAGGTATATTCTCTTTTATTTAGTTTAATCAAGAGTGAGATTGTGTTTTGAATAAAAAAAATTAATAAAAACCTATTGAAAAACAAATGGTTTCATTCAGGAGAGAGAATCCACAGCTGGAAAATAAAAGCACTCTTTCATATAGCACCATCACTGATTTTTCACAGCCATTCAGAGAAACACTTTCACCTCACATCATTAATTCACTTTTACTTGTTACTTGATATCATGTTCAACTTTTCCAGCCAATAATTACTATTTGAAACCAATGGCTTCTGGCGATAGGTCACTGGGTTTCTAAAAGAAATAAATACACTTATTTTTGTCTATGGTCCCTGGCTTTATTTTTATAACTTTTTACTTTGATATAATTCACACTTCCAGAAATTATGTTGAATAATTCAAGTCCCATGTAGCTTTTACTGAGGTTCGACAACTCTACAATTTACTCCACTTCTTGCTCTGTCATGTTCTCTATATAGAGACATAAACAAACATAACACACACACATACTTTTATTTTCCTGTACCATTCTGGAGTTCACTGGAAGTATCCATCTCCTCTATTCCCAAAAACTTCAGCATGAATTTTCCAAAAACAAGACACTCTCTTCCATAACCATAGTACCACTATCAAACTGAGGAAATACTGTCACCTAAACTAAAGTCTATTTGTCAATGACCCAATTCAGATCATACATCGTGTTTAGTTGCCATATTCTTTTGGGTTTTAAATTAAAGGAATTTCTTGGTTTCTGTCTTTCTTGACTTTGGTACTTTTAAAGAACACAGTCCAACTATTCAGCCATAAAAACCGACAACATACCGCCATTTTGTAGCAACATGGATGTTTCTGGGGAATGTCATTCTAAGTGAAGTAAGCCAGAAAGAGAAAGAAAAATACCATATGAGATTGCTCATATGTGGAATCTAAAAAAAATTAAAAAATAAAAATAAATACAAAACAGAAACAGACTCATAGACATAGAATACAAACTTGTGGTTGCCAAGGGGGTGGGGGGTGGGAAGGGACAGACTGGGATTTCAAAATGTAGAACAGATAAACAGGATTATACTGTATAGCACAGGGAAATATATACAAGATTCTGTGGTAGCTCACAGCGAAAAAAAATGTGACAATGGATATATGTATGTTCATGTATAACTGAAAAATTATGCTCTACACTGGAATTTGACACAACATTGTAAAATGACTATTAGTCAGTTTTAAAAGTTTAAGAAAATAAAAAAATAAAAACACAGACACAAAAATAAAAGTAAAAAGAAAAAGAAAAAAGAAAAGAAAAGAAAGAAAGAAAGAAAGAAAGAAAGAAAGAAAGAAAGAAAGAAAGAAAGAAAGAAAGAAAGAAAGAAAGAAAGAAAGAAAGAAAGAAAGAAAGAAAGAAAGAAAGAAAGAAAGAAAGAAAGAAAGAAAGAAAGAAAGAAAGAAAGGAAGGAAGGAAGGAAGGAAGGAAGGGAGAAAGGAAGGAAGGAAGGAAGGAAGAAAGGAAGGAAGGAAGGAAGGAGGAAACGAACACAGGCCAGCAATTTTACAGACTGTCTCTCAATTTGTTTTTGTCTGATGTCTCCTCAAGTCTAGATTCTTCAGTTCATGCATTCCTAAAAGAAATACCATGGTGCACCATATTAGGAACACCTGATGTTTGCTTTTTCCAATATTAGTGATATTAATTTTGATTGCCTGGTTGAGGCAGTGTCCGTGAGATATTTCTACTGAAACATTACTAGTTTTCCTTTTGTAATCAATAACTAATTTCAGTGTGGGCCGTGCTTTGATACAAAGGAAATATCCTGTTTTCTTCTCAAATTTTTACCCACTTACCATAGCATTCATTGATTTTCAAACTCTGTACTTCTCATACTTATTAGTTGGCTTCCCAAGATAAAGAATAGCTTTCCCTTCACACTTATTCATTCTTTCATTCATTTTTCTCATTTATTTACTATGTCAGTAGGAGCTCTTGCATTCTTTTCATTATTATTATCATTACTGATTCTATCACTTTATTAATGTATTTCTCATTTAATTATTTAACTCATTATCATTGTTGATACTTCCATTGATACTCTCATTGCTACCATTAGTGATTTTAGTGCTTAATTTCCTCTATTTGGTTAGTGAGAGCCTTTGGGGTTAACTCCAGTGTCCCTCTGATATGTTGCTGTCTTCCTTCCTTCCTTCCTTCCTTCCTTCCTTCCTTCCTTCCTTCTTTCTTTCTTTCTTTCTTTCTTTCTTTCTTTCTTTCTTTCTTTCTTTCTTTCTTTCTTTCTCTTTCTTTCTTTCTTCATTCCTTCCTTCCTTCCTTTCTTTTTTTTGTAGTATCGTTAGTTGACAATGTTGTGTCAATTTCTGGTGTACACCACAAAACTTCAGTCACACATGAACATACATATATTCATTTTCATATTCTTTTTTACCACAAGTTTCAAAATGCTGAATATAGTTCTCTGTGCTATATAGAAGAAACTTGTTATTTATCTATTTTATACGTAACAGTCTCTGCAAATCTCGAACTCCCTGTCTTTCTTTCTTGTGCAAGATAATGCTCCAGAATTAGCTTGTATATTCCCCATTCCAGCCCTGGAATTAGCTTTTTGATCAAGAAGCCCTGGAACTTTTATTGGTAAATGGTACTTTAGAAACTAAAATCTGGTCATTAGGTGAGCTTAGTTACTGGTATGTCCTTATTTCTAGGCTACCCCAGCAGACAGTGAGGATATATATGCTAAGTCATACATATATATATGTTTCTATAATTACTTCTCAATCTATGTATATCTCTATCTCTGTATATCTGTGTATGATATATATCTGTATCATGTATATGTGTATATAGTATATGTAGTTCATACTAATAAATACAAATACAATCCAAAACCACAGCTTTCATCCTTTTCTTCACTTTTTCATTTTTGCAACTCCCTTCTCATAGAGAAAATTGACCCTCATCATTCTCAAAATAATTACTCATTTTCTCAAGCCTAGGAGACACAGAGAACAGTTTCAGTGTTGTTAATCCATATCCCTGCAAAAAACAAACCTGCTAACTAGAGTCCAAAATTTATTATAGTCCCTCTTTTGGGAGGTGGGGGAGTAACATACATTCAGAAAAATGCACATCTTAAATCTATAACACATTCCCATGTAAATGCCTTACCCTCACAAGATATAGAACATGTATGTCCATTACTCCAAGAAGTTCCTTAGCACCCTTCCTATACAATTCTTGCCTCCCAGTAGGCAATAAAAGTCAGTTTAGTCTGCTATGAAAATTCACATACACAGAATCATACATTACATACTACTTTGTGTCTAGCATTTTTTGCTCATCATAACATCTACAAGATTCATGCATGTCATTGTACTTAATTAGTAGTTTAATTTTATTCCTGGGTAGTATTTCTCTCTGTATAAATATACCACAGTCTCTTTTATCCATTGTCCTGTTTATAAACATTTAGATATTTCAATTTTTTACTATTATGCATAAAGTTTCCGTGAACATTCTTGAACAATCTCTTTGTGGCCTTATTGTCATTTCTATTAGATAAACACAGTCCTTTCTGCTATAATGTCACATATGTATTCTTAAGAATTACCATGCTATGAAAAATTGGGCAGTAAAAAAAGACAAGGTGTAGGTGGAAAATGAGATTAGGAACACAACACTCAGTACTTTTGTCAGTAAAACAACAAAAAGCAAACCTTATGAAAACAGTTATACTGTTTTATACACATTTAATGACTAAAAAGACAAAAAACTGTAATAAGTACTTATGTAACAAGTAAACTTTATCATGACAAAGATGAAGTTGGCTTGTAAAAGGGGCATTCAAAGGGTTGCAGCTTGAAAGTTATTTCGTGGATTACCTGAAATTAAAAAGAAAAGCTATGACACCAAACGTGGATGGGTGTGGCTCGTAACACATGGATGAATTGTGAAGTAACTGGCAGATGTTGGAGATATGTGTATTTACATATTTCTATGTGGCTCATTTCAGCTGAACTTAGTGTTTTCTGCACTCAGTGTTTCTCATGGAAAAATTAAAGATAAAGTATGTGTTTTATGTTCAAATTGTTCCCTAATATATCAATTGCATTGAATCAAATTTGCATTTTAAAAATAAGCATTAGAGCAGAACTGACTGTACCTAGAAATTTATTTACTGAGTCCTAAGGTATGTATATGTTTCTCTTTTAATAAACTACCAAATTGTTTCCCATATGGTTTGTACTGTTTTAAACTCCCACTAGTATTGATTTCACTGTTTTTTTCCTCTCATCATTGTTATTCTTTCTGCTTATTTAAAGCTTAATTTGCTCTTCTTTTTCTAGATTAAATTGAAAATTTAGATAATTCATTTTAAATTTAATTAAATGCCATTGATTTCCTTATAAGTACTGCTTTAGTAACTCCTCACATATTGTGATAATATTGCATTTTCTTTACCATTCAGTTTGAAATATGTTTTAATTTTCCTTTTGTTTTTTTTTTGATTCATGTGTTATTTATAAGTATGTTGTTTACTCTGTAACATTAAAATAGTTCCAAATACCTTATAATTGATATATATTTTGGTTTTGGTCATACATGTGTAAGATTTCAATCTTTTGAAAGATATTGAGACTATTTTTAGAGCTCAAAATATGGTCTACCTTGGTAATAGTTCCTTTTATACTGAATAAATATGTGTATTATAGATATTTGGGATATCAGGTATTATAAATATAATTGAGGTCAATGTGGTTGAAGGTTTGCTCATTTCTATACCACTACTGCTATTTTGCCTGGATTTTCTAACAATTACTCTGTCAGGTTTGACATTGTATTTTGATCCATCTTCAAGTTCACTGATCTTCTATTCTGCTGTCTCCAATATACAAGCAAGGTCATTTTGTGAATTTTTCATTATCAGTTTGATACTTCTAAACTCTAGTTTTTCCACTAGATTCTCTTTTATAAATTTTATTTCTCTGCTTAATTTTCCCATATATTCTAACATTATGAGTATATTTTCTTTTAAGTCCTTGAATTTATATTCATACTGGCTATTTTAAAATTCTTTTCTGCTAATTTCAACATCTGGATCATTTATGATTGGTTTCTATTCACTGCTTTTTTTCTTGACTATAAGTGACATTTTCTCAGTTCTTCCCATGTCTAGGGATGTTTGACTGTATACTGAACTTCGTGATAGTGTAAAAGTGTTGTTCCTTTTCTGCCGGTCAGTTAAACTGAATGTACTCAACCTTCAAGCGGCAGCAGTTGAAATCTTTGGCCATTTCTTTCAAGCCTTCTAATTGTTGCTTTTTGCCAGAAAGTTTAGGGTTTGAATGAATTTAGGTGGGCGTTATAGACACATTTTGGAGCTATCCTTTCTATGAGTCTCTCTTTTCTAGCATTTTCTTCCTTACTTTTCAGCTGCCATGGAAGCCTCAGACTCCTTGTAAAAGCCATGAAGATTGCAGCTTTTGCTTCATTTCTAGCCTCTATCAGATGAAAATGTATGTAATTTCAAATGTTACCCATGTAATTCCCTTAAGTTTAAACTCCCCTCCAATTTTTGCCTGTTTTACTCTCAGTGCCTGAAAATACTTGTTGTCCTTAATTTATTCAGAGTTTGTAATTGTTGTCTTCAAGAGCTTTAGTCAGATACAAGTTAGTCTACTATTACTGGTATCAAATTTTATCACTGATTAAATTTTAACTTATTTATTAATTTAGTCAACAAGTATCCACTATGCTCCTACTGTACTTCAGATATTCTGTGCACTAAGCGTGTAAAGAGTATACAGCTCTAACCTAGCTCTTTACAGGCAGGAAATCACAGTATAAAACAATTATTCTGACACAATGTGATAAGATAAATTACAGGAGTGCTATAGGAGCACAAAAAAGAAGGTATATCTCCTGTCCCTATCTTGTAAGTATAACTCTATTGCTTATCTTTCTTCAAGTTCAGTAACACATTCCCACTTGAGATAATTCTTTCAAGAAATCTAAGTATTTTGTTTATGCAAAAATGACTAGAGAGTCTTCTAGCATTGACTTGATCAGGACAGACTCTCAAAAATGTTTAAATATGTTAATGTGAGAAGTTGTTATGATTGAAGTTTTGTTGGTTGGTTGGTTGGTTGGTTAGTTGGCTCAATAACTAACCATGTTAGTTGTCTGGGATTAATTATCATGTAACTTACTTTAGAACACATCACTATTTACAAAAGCAAACAAAATGGAGACTATTTAAATATCCAACATATATAGACCCAATAAAATTCTTAAAAGAAAAGTTTAGAAGACTCTATTTATACCTTAGAGACTGAAAAGATCTTTCCAAACCAAGAAATAAAATACAGATATTATAAAAATGTTTTATGTAAGCTATATTTAGTTTGCTAGACATACACCAATTTAGAAAAATTGCAATGCAAATGGCAGATAAAAGACGAAATATCTGGAAAGCATAAAGAAATTTTGTAAAATGGTTACAAAGAGCTTAACAACCTAAAAGATACAAATGAAAAAGATACAAGTAGACAATTCACAGAAGAGCAAATCCAAGTGGTTTATAAACATGAAAACATACTCAGTCTTTTAGATGTCAGGAAAATATGAATTCAGTTAAAAAGATGGTACTTTTAATGCCAAAAAGAATCAGAATGAAAAAGGTACTCTCATACATTGTGGCAGAAAGTTTGGAAAGTAATCTTGCAACATCTGCTAAAACTCAAAATGTACATGTCCTTCAGTCCAGCAATCCAATTCCTGAGATTTGTCTCATATAAATACAAAATCAGTAGGGAAGGATAGATCAACAAAGGGGTTCATCACAGAACAGGAGATTGTCATTCTCAGTGAAGTAAGCCAGAAAGAGAAAGAAGAATACCATAGTATATCATTCATATGTGGAATTTGAAAAAAAAAAAAGAAAGAAAGAAAGTAAGAAAAAAGAGGACACTAATAAACGCAGCTAACCAAACAGAAAGACTCACAGATATAGTAAATAATCTTATGGCTACAGCTAAGGGATGGGAAGGAATGAATTTGGGAGTTTGAGATTTGCAAATGTTAACCATGATAGCTAGCTAGCTAGCTAGCTAGATAGATAAAAAACCAAATTTCTTCTGTATAGCAAAGGGAACTATATTCAATATCTTATAATAACCTTTAATGAAAATGAATATATATGTGTGTGTGTGTGTGTGTGTGTATATATACACACACACACAAATGACTGGAACATTATGCTGTACACCAGAAATTGACACATTATAACTGACTATATTTCAATTTTAAAAAAAGAAGGAAAACAAACAAGAATTTTGAGATTCTCTTTTGTAAACTCAAAACCTTCCCTAATGCTTCACTCTCTAATCAGAGGTTTAGTCATGACATTTCAGATTCAAAGTCCTACTCAGCTGATGCACTACATAAAGTAAACCCAATACATAAAGCAGATGACATCAGATAACACATTGCATAGATGGAAGCCAAGTAGGGGAGAAAGAGCAAAGCAGTAATATGCTGCAACTTGGAGAGGGCTATGAGGATCTCTATTTGAAATTCATTACTCTATTTCATCACCCACTAAATTGGCCTAAACTGATTTCCTCTGTATCTGTTGTGTCCTTAGTATATCTTAGACTCCTCTTGAAAAGGTGCCGAGTTCCTCTCCCCACTCAGGATCTATTACAGTGTTTGCTGCTATATATATTAATAAGTGCAGGTTCTTTTTTGAGCTGAGGAACTTTACAATCTATGTTACTGCCTGAGATGCTCAGCTTAAAATATATTTGATGCTCTTTGAAACCATCTGAGTAACAATTGTCAATCAGTTTTGTTGTGAGTTCCTCAAATGCACTTAGGTATCTGCATATGGACAATTTCCTACAATTTTACATTGTAAACAAGGAAAGATGTCATAAATCTTTTTGAAACTATAAAAGGAACTACTCAATGAAGTCTTGTGGTAACTTTTTTATCTCAAAATTTTTTAACTTTCTAAATAGTCTAATTTTTCATGTTTTTCCACATTATTAGGTCAATGAAGAATAACAATATTTAAAAGGTGCAGTTCTTTGAAAAGGCTTCATGTACACACACACAAAAAGCATTAAATAAAAAGACTTTAGCCAAACATACTGACAAGATTATAGTAGCTCTCCTAATCTAACTTACATTTACTCTGTAATTACCTTGGGAAAGGTGCAGAAGTATAATTCATTGATGTCGCAGAGTACCAAACAAAAAGGTATGTGATGAAACTATGAACTAGGAGGTAAAATTAGTCACCACTATTCTTGTTCTTTCTGATGCCACCAACACTATCTAAAACAAAGGCAGAATGCCATTCACAGCTTCATTCTTCATGTGCCTTTTCCAGTAATACCTTCTCCCATCTGCTCTTCTCTTCCTAGCAGGATAAGGAATGCATGTGAGTCCATTGAAAACCTTAGACAGCCTTAGCACAGAAAAAGGATTGAAACTTGAGTAGCATCATTGCAACACTCTGCAGTGCAAGACAAAAACTGGAGGAAAAAAAAGAAAACTTAAAATTAATTAATCAGTGATCTTTTACCTTAGAATAATTAATGATTGAGTTCAAATTAAACCATTACTCATAAAGGTTCTTATTTTTCATGATTATGTTATCACAATTTGGGAGGTCTGTTTGAATACTATATTGAATATAGCAATAAAAATAGGATGTTATAAAAATAATATTACAAACATAAATCTACACATGTTGGGCATAGAAATATTCAGAAAAATAACTTTCTTAACCATTGAAACTTGGAAGTACTTTGAATAGATACACACACAAGAAGTACAAAAACCATATTGCTCCCCTATTTTCTGCTCAGACCCCAGTTAATAGATACCCTTCCAATTGAAAGGGAGGAATAATACCATCATTCTTACTGCACAAGGGTAGAAGGTACAAGGGCAGAAAAGAGAGGCAACTGGCTAGAAACACAAACTTTTAGCTTATAGTATTGATGCTTTTTACCAAATAAGTATTCCCAGCTGTTTCCTTCTCCATCAGAATATCTAATAATTTAGATTAGATATTTAGATTACATAGATAGATATTTAGATTAGATAATTAGAGGAGAGATATAAGGAAGTTAGTTTTTTGTTTTGTGTATTAAGAATCTTCAAGATTTCAACAAAAAATATCCAGATATGCTGGATAAAATTAGCCAATGAAAGATACCTTGGGGAATTTTTATGGCATTCTTAGGCTATGTTATGTTATACTATTTTATGTTACATTAAAGGTTCATAGCTCTCTAGAGAGATGGACTTATAGAAAAATATAATGAAAGTTCTGCTTTAAAAAGAAAATACATATGCCACAGTCCATCAAAAGTCACTCTTCTGTTCCTCTTGGGAATTATTTTTAAGAGAGAACTAACTGGAGGATGTAAGAAGAACTATGAGATAAAGTGGATGGTAGAGGAAAATAAGAGGTTATTGCAATAAAACTTTGAAAGAAAAAAAATAAAATGTGAGAAAAAATTGAGCCTAGATATTTACATCCACCCTTGTCAAAGATGATGCAGTCATTGCCATGTGTATAAGGAGTGACAGCATCTGGCTGGAGAGGCTCTCTAAGCGATGCTGAAATAGGACAACACTGCACATTGGAGAAGGACTTGTAAAATCTCCATTTGAAATATGCAAGTGTGGTAAATAAGTATTATCCAAAACCCTTTGTAGCTCAAGCATGCAAACTACATCTTATTGCTTAGAAACAGGGATTCCCAGAAGCTGGTCCTAACAGGCAAGGGCCAGGAAACAGAAGTTAATGCTTCCATATAAGAAAAAAAAAATAATACTGGAGACATTTTGATGTGGAACTAGTAACAAAAACAAAACAACACAGGATTTTAGACTGTATAAGAAAGAGAAATAAATTATAAACATCTCATCCATATGGAAAAGGAAAATCTTGAAATGTTTCTAGCAAATGAGGAATAGTAAGCGACAAAAATTATACACTAGATATTAATATATATTTCAATTCCTTATTAAGTAAAATGTTTTTTCATAAAATAAAAATTACAATACTATCCTCTTGGCCCTAAATCCCCCCTAATGTTTTAAATTCCTCAATTCCCACTATCAGTAGTTGGAATAGAGGCTTGAGAAAGAATTATTGACTACTAATAACTAATTGTCTAGTCTGGGTGAATATTGCCTGCATATTTCAAGACTCTGGAGCTTAAGATGAGGAACATCATGCACGCATTGGCTGCACTCTAGTTAACCAGAAAAGGAATGAAGGGCCATAGAGGATGGGGTAGATGAGCTCTCAAGGGGCCAAGAATTGGCTGGAACCAATATGGAAGCCACACTGTAGAATTGCAGGCAGGTATGTTTCCATTACCTTTTGATAAAGGGAGTCTATCTTACTCCATAGCTCCAGAATCCAGAGCATGAGCCTGACAACCATCCCCCTGCTACAGCAGAAACCAGACACCTCTTCCACCTTCGCTCGTTTAAGGACGGCAGCAGAGCAGATCACATGCAGCTCTTCTTCTTTCTTCTCCTTCTCCTCCCTCTCCTTCTCCTCCTCCTCCCCCAACTTCTCCTTCTTTTATTGAAGTATAGTTAATTTACAATGTTGTGCTAGTTTCTGGGGTACAGCAGAGTGATTCGGTTTTTTATATATATATATATATGTGTATATATATATATATATATATATATTCATATTCCTTATCATTGTAGGTTATTACAAGATATTGAATGTAGTTCCCTGTGCTATACCGTAGGACCTTGTTATTTATCTAATTTATATATAGTAATTAGTATCTGCTAATTTCAAACTCCTAATTTATCCCTCCCCGCCTTATCCCTTTGGTAACCATAAATTTGTTTTTTATGTCTGTGAATCTCATTCTCTTTTGTAAATAAGTCCATTTGTATCATTTTTTTCAGATTCACATGAAACGATGCTCAATATCACTAATTATCAGAGAAATGCAAATCAAAAACTTCACTGAAGTATCAGCTCACACCAGTCAGGATGGCCATCATTAAAAAAATGATAAATGCTGGATAGGGTGTGAAGAAAAGGGAACCCTCCCACACTGCTGGTGGGAGTGCAGTTTGGTGCAGCCACCATAGAAAACAGTATGGAGATTCCTCAACAAACTGAAAATAGACTTACTCTGTGACCCAGCAATCCCACTTCTGGGCATATATCCAGAGAAAATTCTAATTTGAGAAGGTACAGCACTTCTTGATGCTTAGGTGTGTCTGAGCTCAGGTGAATCTGAGTCATTGAATCTAGATCATAAGCCTTCATCCCGGCTGCCACGGAGGCAGAAAAGACGAGGACTGTCTTCTGATGTAGGGAATTAATAAAATTAATTAAAAAAAGAGTGTGATTGAAAGATGCTAAGTGACAGAACATGACAAATACCCGCTATGAAGCTCACCTCACAGAACACTGCTCTCACAAGCCTTAGTTCTGTCCAGTTTTACGACAGATAACCCTCTAAAAGGTGTTATGTGGGGACCAAAACACCTCTACAAAGAATAATCCCCACTGATACGAACACTGTTTTCTCAGAAGCATCTTCCCTGCGCCCTGTTACAGTGGCTCTTTCCTTCTATCTTTAAACATGCTGATTTCTCCCTTTTCAATTAATTAACATGCAAATTAGTAAATACTCCTTCATTTGACTGATTTTCTGCTATTCTCTATATCTCTTTCACCAATTGTATTTATTTTTTAACTCCACTGTTGCTGTTTTTATGTCCCTCTCTCTAAGAGCTCCTTGACTCCCGTGGCCACCATTCCGTGGTAGCTACGCTCCTAACAGTCCCAAACAACCAACTCTTCATTACGTTCTGTGGTCGTTTCCACTCCTGAGAACACACCACCAGTCTCTACTGCAACCCAGTGCATGCGACCCTTCAGCCAGGAGGACACGCCTGCTTAGGCAACCGCGAGGAACTTCCACGCCCAAGTGGGACCGCCCATTCCTGCCATGTATGTTGCAGCAAAACCTCTGAAACACCAATGTTCATCTACAGGAGAGCTGATAACTAAATCGGGGGGAGATTTCATTCACCAGCACACTCCAGAGCAGTGAGATCGAGTGACAGCTACGTGATCACCACGGAAGAATCTCCGAGCACAGTGCGCAGCTAGCAAAGCAATTTGCAGGATGAAATGTGCAACAGGAAACGACGTAGACAGCATGAAAAATGCACTCCGACCGCTCACGCTGTTTATGGATGAATCCACAGGAGGCCGAAATATGAAACTATGCATGGGAATGACAGACATCAAAATCAGGATAGTGGTCAACTCTAGGGAAAAAAGAAGGGATGGCGGGACCAGGGAGAGGTGCACAGAGGGGTTCCAACGCCTCTGCAATGTGTTCTTTTATAAGATTATATTCAAATAAACTATGGAAAATGTTAAATAAAAAAATTAAAAAACAAAAGTCCCGTGGTCTTTGGGACCCACGTTTTCCTTGACTTCTCTGAAGCATATGCTGCAGTGAATAATCTTCTGGAAGCTTTTCTTGTATTCCTTTTCAGGAACTCTTCCTCTTTTCCTTCACTTGATCTGTCTTCTGCTTTTGTATTCTTTATTGCTTCATCTTGGGTGTCAGCTCCTAAAATTCTGTCTTCAGACTTCTCTTTTCTCTTCACTCTCTTCCCCAATGAGATCACCTCCCTCACTGTTTCACATTCACTTGTTTGTCTACCCCCTCATTTATCCAACACATATTCATTGACTGCCTACTAGGTGGTGGGCATTCTGCTAGGACCTGTGATTAAAAAAGGTGAATAAGATACATGCCCTGCCCTCAAAGAACTCAGGGCCTCTTAGGAAAGAGCACATAACAGAGACGTCTGCTCTAAAACAGAGCACCAAGTACATGGAGACATGGAGAGAGCTGTGCACGGCTTTGGGATCATCTAAAAGATGGGTGAGGGGAATGCATCCCAAGGCCAGAGTGGACTCCATGGAAGAAATGAGGATGCCACTTTCACAAGGATGTCTCGCCCTTGTGAGTCTCCATCTCTGCCACTGTGCAAGTTAGGTCCACCTTTTTTTTTCTTTTTTTTTTTTAATTGAAGTATAGTCGATTTACAATGTTGTGTTAGTTTCTGTTGTACAGCATAATGGTTCAATTATATTTATATACACTTTCATATTCCTTAGCATTATAAGTTATTACAAAATATTGAATGTAGCTCCCTGTGCAATACAATGAGACCTTGTTGTTTATCTATTATATATATATAGTAGTTTGTATCTGTTAATCCCAAACTCCTAATTTATCCCTCCCCCATCCTTTACCCCTGGTAACCACAAGTTTGTTTTCTATGCCTGTGAGTCTATTTCTGTTTTGTACATAAGTTCATTTATGCTATTTTTAAAGATCCCACTACAAGTGATATATATGATATCTGTCTTTCTCTGTCTGACTTATTTTACTTAGTATAATCATCTCCAAGTCCATCCATGCTTAGCTACAGGTTTACCTTTCTTCCTCTTTCTGGATACCTGCCCCTCAACACCTTTGAAGAAATTGTGTTTAAAAGCAAGCTTCTCATTCTCATACCTATGCTTATTTCCCCTCTTTACTTTCTATCTCATGGCAATAACACCAATGTTTATTTTTCCAGACCAGCTCTGAGCACCTGAGTTGTTGTGGACTTGTCTCTCTGCCTCCCTCTGGACATGTGCAGTTTAACCAAATTCTGCTGATTCCTTTTTTAAAACAATTATAGAACAAGGTAATAGTTAGCAAAAAAGTCTAGGTTATAATAGTAGTAGTAGTAATAATAATAATAATAATAATAATGATGATGATGATGTCACTTACCTGTGCAGCTGTAGGCAGGTTCTTTCAGTGTCTCAGTTTCCCTCTCTTTGAGGTGGGGATTATAGTTCCTACAATACAGAGTTGTTGTAAAAAATAAATGAGATGATTTCCTGTACCTTATCAAGCATTGATCACATGTCATCTATTGTTACTCATAATTTTTGTGTTGTCTATTTTCACTTTTTCATTCCCACTATCTTGGCATGGTTGTCAAGGCCTCATAATTGTGTGTTTCACTCTAACCAACATCATTCTCCTTTATTGCTTATAACAGACAAGCCAAGCCCTTCACTCTGATTGGTGAGTCTTTTTACCATCTTTAGAAATCAGCAAGCCTTTCCTGTCTCCTCTTTTCTTTCTTTTCTTTTTTTGGGGGAAGGTAATTAGGCTTATTTATTCATTCTTTTTTATTATTATTCTTTTTTAGTGGAGATACCAGGGCTTGAACCCAGGACCTCATGCATGCTAAGCACTGCACTCTTCAACTGAGCTATATCTTCCCCTCTATTCCACTATCTTAATCCTGGCTCTAAATTTAAGTCTTTCATGTCTATATAGTCATTTTATTGAAGGAACTGAACTCCAGGCAAGCTCACAAAGTCACTTGATTCCTTTTTCTCACTGTCTCTTCATACTTACTCTGTAGATCAATTCTGTCCTTGCCCCTCAATACATTTCAGTCAGGGTGAATAGCTTTTCAGGTACCTTGATTCACAAGAACACTTCACTAACTCCTGTCAATGTGATAATCAAAAGTCCAAGCTCTTCTATAATCTGAAATCTCTCCCACCACCAGCCTGATAGGACCTCAAATCCATAAACCTGCTGGGTGGGGGAGAAGGTTAGTGGACTTCACTGTTCTGTAGTCGGCCAGCTCCTCCCCTAACCCAGAAGTTATTGTTGCCCCTTCTAGGGTGAGGCCCCAGGGAAGAAGGAACGAGGGGCTGGAATTGTGGTGGCCTATGTTTGGTTCCTCTGGCTTGAAAGAGGACGTTCAAACCTAACACTTTCTCTTCGTGGGCCTTTCAGTACTTCTTCAGTAACTTTGATGTGAATGGCTCCTCTGGGCAGTCATCCAGAACTCTCTCCTCCAGTCTTTGGGCCTCAGGCAGCATCATTTCTCTGCTGGGCCACTACCTCCTTCCTACCCTGATCTCAGGCACTCTCAAGGCCTCAGGCCAATACCCTCCCACGGATCCACTTGGTTCTGGGGAAACACCAGCATCCTTTCCCCACACCACTACTTTGGGATCCCTTCCGAAGCATATCTGCATCAATCTCTGTCTCTCTGTCTCTTTCTCTCTGTAGCTTTGTTAAGCATTAGATACAAATGAGCACAGGGCAGGGAGAAAGGTAGGGGGAAGGGACAATCCAGAAGCTAACGGTACACCTGTGGTTGGGATAAGGGGTTTCAGAGTTTTACTTTCTCTAAATGAGTGTCAACAGAGAAGCCAGTTAGAATCGAACACTGCATGTGAGCACTAGAGAGAAGGATCCAACTTAACATGACCCAATATTCATTCTAATGTAGCTGGTGTTGCAGTTTGAACCCCTCCCGTGGTTTTTTTCTGTGTGTATCATGGGTAAGAGCATGCGCAAAAGAGATGGCATGCCTCAGCACTCAAGGGGTGTGAGCCATCAAGCAATCACGAAAAACACCCCTAAGCCGGGATATAAAACAGGAGAAAAACAAAGGTGTACCTCCATTTTCCTCTCTTGATTTGGCCCGCTTTCAAGTCCCAGAGGTACCCTATACTTTACTAACTTTTGCTCTATTAAAATTCTATAATCTGGCAACTCTCCCACCACCAGCCTGATAGGACTTCAAATCCATAAACCTACTGGGTGGGGGTGAATTTTCTGTTTATATTGTGCTTTCAGTCTCCCATTTAAATTCTTTTTCTTGGGAAAGAAAAAGAACCGAGGTCTCTTTCCCCTCCCCATGGTAACAGCTCCATTTTCCTTCTCCTCCTCCCCCCTCTCTCAGAACTCTGCTGTCTTAGGTTGATAGCCACCACTGCGCATCTTATGATTTCTCAGATATGTATAGAAAACATTCCCTTGTATCCCTCAAGCCCCAGATGACAAATATCAGGCTCTTCAAAGCGTCCCTTGGAAGCTCCTCATGCTGGGTTTATGGTGAATGGAAACATCTCAGAGGAAAGAGGAAATGCTCCAGAGTTCCAACAATGCCTCCAAAGGATCCAGCTCCACTGCCCTCCTGACGAGTGCCCAGCCCTGCTTCGTCCATCCATGGGAGAGGTGACGAGCCTCACAAGGCAGCTGGTGGGTAATCGCTTGACGAGTGCCATAAGCAAGTCATATAGACACTTGGCATCATTGTTTTCAGTCTTAGGACCTTATGCCCAAAGTGAAACAGAAGGACCTTCACTTTACCATCCTGGTACCTACCCTGCCTTAGTCTATTCTCCGTGAAACTCTTCTGTCTACAGTTTTCTCCCCATCAACCAGGTGGATCGCCCTCAAGTACTGCTTTATAAAGCCCTCCTGGCTTAAAAACTCCCATTGGGCCCCACTGCTCATGGAGGACGTCTGCTGCTCTTATTCGGTCTATGGACTTTTTCATGCGCTGCTCATTTGTAATACTTAAAAACAGGATCCTTTCCCAAGTGGCTCTTGAATCATTACCATTACTTTTTAATAACTAAGAGAGAACAATCTATTAACAATTAATTAGAGTAAATGAAAGGGGAATCTCCCTGCATAGATGAAAGCAAACTGTTCATGTTTAGGGAGGACTTACTAAAGTACTTCAAACTGTAAGATAGGCAATCAAAAAAGGTGGAAATATTTTCATCAGACTGTGACCAGAAATGATTAAGAAGTTCTCTGCAGATTAGAAGCGCAAATAATGAACAGCACTCAGCACTGGATAAATTATTAGATATGTATATATTATCTTAGTCATAAAAAGAAAAGGTCTATGTGGCATATCTGTAGGTTAGAAAACTAGAAGAATAAATAATTTAGGCTAGATACTTTCTTATTTATAAAACACTGTCATTTTTTTTAATACCAAAAAAATTTTTTTAGACACCAACTATTTGTACGTTACACTTATTGAAAAGTGTACCATAGAAATGATCCATTTATAATATTGTCCATACGAAGAATGTTTTACTAACAAAGGATAATATATTAAAGTATTCAGGAAAACTGAAGAATTCAGAAACATTATAATCAATTGATAGATTTCAAATTAGATAAGACTGTGAGAGTTTCTCAAGCCTTTTAAATTCAGTCTGAGGCTGTCAAAATTATCTAATGGGAGGAGACTGACCAAAGGGAAAAAATTTCAAAGAAAAAAAGGAAAAAAAAAAAGTATTCTGTGTGTTGGTTCCAATAAGACTTAAGAATCCAAAAGTCTGAAGTTAGCTGGAAACAGATGAATTGTGATTCTTATTTCTGATGAGTCATAATGTTCAAGAGGAGGGGTGTCTGAATACAGAATGAGGTTGTTCTAATTTCTTGATATTATCCTAGAGGTCTTTTAATATATTACTTATATCTTTTTTCCCACTTGAAGAAAGAAATGATCTGACCTCTAAGAGGCACATTTTCAATAAATTCCATAAAACAGCAGGAGAGAATGCAGATTGAAAATGCGGTTCCAGCATCTTGCACTTTAAAAAGCTTTTAAAGCCTGTCTCATGCATTTATCTTTTAACAAAGATGAATGCACAAGACACCTTGTATTCTACCCTATTTGGTAAGGCAGTGATAATGTTAAATCAATGGCACAATGATCAAAAATGAGAACAGGATCGATATTCTGATCAGCTGAATTGCTTTAGATATTAAAAAGTAATTATTCCAGAACAAGTCTGCACTGGCCAAAATAAGAGTATGCCTGCCTTGTCTAATAATTTCCACTTTAAATATTGACAAACTCAGCTCACAAATAACATAACAAATTTTGAGGAATTGTACTGAGCACAAAGTTAGCAGAAAATGTGTCTGGTACAGATAAAATATATAATTATAGTCTTCTGCACATAACTCCAAAATAGGAGATTTCCCCCCAAAATCAAATTTAGTAATAAATTTCTAATTTATTGTTACACTTTTTTAAATAAAAAAGCATGCATTTGAGTAGAAAAAAAGAAAGTAGGCTAAGGTTGAACCCTCAGCGCTGGATATAAATCAGAGCTGCTAGGCAGCCGTCACAATGCATCGATTTATAGCTGCAGGTGAATGGCACCGTAGGTAGAATTAGAATCGGTCCCTGACCTTAAGGAACTTACATTCTGGTTAGAAAGCCAAACCTGAACATATGAAACAATGTGAGAAGACTTACGAGCAAAATAATGCAATGAAAGCTAACTTCCGTTGGCAGCTCACAATGAGCCAGACACAGTGGTAAGCACTTTGAATGTTGCAGTTCGGTTGGTGTGCTGCCGAGAACTGCATCAGTGGCATGGTGCACCCAACACCTAGCTGCCATATGCATCAGCTGCAAACTGCTTAAAGCTGACCATTCTCTGAAAATGTGCCCTCTTTAGAAAGGAAGCCACTGAGCCTGGGAGTTAATGCACCGCTACCTCCCTGGGGCAAGCGGCAGCCAGTGACTGATCAACCCAGGAAGGCCACCCTGCTCCCAAGGCAGGGTCAATTCTGTGGTGTAATCTGTGGTTCACGACACCCAATGGGATCAGGCTGGAACTAGTCTCCTGCTGACAGCTTGTCTTTGCATAGTTTTCTCCCCTGTGCTCCTTCCTCCTTCCTTCTCTCTCCTTTCTGTGAGATCTCCTCTCTCAATAAAAATGTTTTCTAAGTGAAGGCATCGCTATGGGTGGCAGAAAGAATGCAGGATGTAAAATAAGGAGACTGATTTTAATGTAAGTGCTTTAATTTCCTTGTACTTGTGAGTTAGTTGATTTTACAGTACATATTTGTAATACAGGCATAGTAATATGAAGCTCTTGGGAGGATAAAATGAGATCAAATGCGAGAAGTACCTGGCCTGGAGCAGGCCTTCAAGAATGTTAGAAACATTTCGAATTGGAGAATACCAACAGTGCTTTGAAAGCATGCAGCCCTTTACAACTTATAAAATGTTTTATTTAACCATCTCTTTCAGTCATCACGATAGCCTCCGGGTAAAAATATTATTGGATATATTTTATCAATTATAAAAAATTGAAGCTTTGGGAAACTCTCAGAGTTAGTGACCCAACCAGGGCTCAAATTTTTTAAAGCTATCTGAGTACAAGTCCAGCATTTTTATCTTTATACCACAGCTACTAAAAATAGTCAAGTATAATTTGAGGATGCTCTAGTGATTACTAACAATCTTATTTTATTCCTCTTTGCCTTCTAAAGGAAATATCAACATTTTGAAAATGGTGAGTCCATAGAATTAACGAAGGGGAATTAACAAAGAGGAATTAACAGAGGGGAGAAAATATGTTAAGTGGGGTCAGAGAGACAGTTTCAGGAGACACTTTGTGAAGGACAAGGCATTTGAGCTCAATTTTTATTTCCTCAACAAGCAAATATTTGTTGAGTACCTTTTGTATTTCAAACAGTTGTGTTTGGAAAGAAAAAGGTATATGATGGTAAAAAACAAACAAACAAGCAAAAAACATAAGCAGAA
Source organism: Vicugna pacos (assembly GCF_048564905.1). Lineage (NCBI taxonomy): Eukaryota > Metazoa > Chordata > Mammalia > Artiodactyla > Camelidae > Vicugna > Vicugna pacos. Next base: position 26,365,133 of record NC_133000.1, read on the forward strand.
TCAGAATGGACAGAGCATCTTCAAGAAATCAGAGGAGTATATCTCGGAAATCAGAGGAAGAATCACAGAAGATAGGGCTGGAAAGTTCATTTGCGGCAGATAGTTGGGGGCAGGCAAAGCCTAGGTTAGGATCTGGAGGTTGGGGGAGAGCTATTGAAAGCTACTGAGAACTACTCAGCACCATGGGTAATTGTGACGGGATCTGAGCTATACTTCAGGATCTGTATCAGTGAGCATGATGGATCTGAGAAAGCAGGAGATGGAAAGAAGGAGACACATTGAAACTCTAGCAAGGGCTTAAAGGAAGGAGATGTGAAACTTTTCAAAACTCAGATTAGCAGGATTTGTTGATTGACCAGCTGTGGTAGAGGGGGTGGATAAGAACGAGGAGAAAGCCCAAGATAACTTTGCAAACATTTCATTTTCATACCACACTGAGTAAGAAAAGGTCTAACTGAAGAACTTGCCCTCTTTCAAATCCTAGCTCCCTCGGTTAATTGCCAACTAAAACCTTAGGCAAGTTCCTTTTCCTGCTTCTGTGATCGCATCGGTGTTACGGGGTGACTAATTGTGCCTGCCTTCTCAGATCGCTGTAAACTGTAAATGAATCCTCACAGATCCACCTGCTGCAAAGGGGCGCTCAGAAAACACTCCGTTATTCTGACACATTTTGACACAAAGAAAAACATGGGAAGACATGATTTACAAGAGGAAGCAAGAGTTTGGCATGGAAGACTGATGCTGTCAGAAGATTTGGGTTTGTTTCCCAGCATTGCCTTTTAGTTTTGGATTTTTTTTTTCTTATCCTTCCTTTGCTTGATTTTTATGAAATCAAAGGAGAGAGATGAGTCTTTTTAAACCCCTAAATTAAAATGTCACTTAAATCAATCCATCAATACAATCAATTAAAGCATCCATTCATTTACTTTTCCAAAAGGCACATCTACCCACAACCGCAGAGACTCACATGTTTCAGCTTTTCCCCATGTTTTACGGTCTCATTTCCTCATGGCCAAAAGCAGTGAGAGTCAACTAAAGTGTCTGAGAATTGGAAAAACAAAAATAAAAAGTGTAACATTTTAATGTTATTAACAAAGAACTTAGCATAATTGATCAAATCCAAGGGAACCAGGAACATCTGAATAATGTACAATTTAAATAAACACACACACATTTTTTTCTGACCAGCAATTGTTTCTTTCTAGTGACATAATGAGATCAGTAGGTCACTCATCTTCTGCAATGTACTAGTTTTCATTATCTGTAGCTGATTCTCAGTCACACCTTAAGACAATGGGCCATCCTTTCTGAAACTCATGATTAAATAACATGGAAGAAGTCTCTATACACACATCCCCATTTATATATTCTACTAGCTGACCTATTATTGATCCTTCATTTTTTAATAGACTTCCATTTTTAGAGCAAAATTGAGTAGCAGAAGGGTAGAGATTTCTGAAACACCCTCTGTCTCACACATGCATAGCTTCCCCCATGATCAACACCCCCTCCCCAGTAGCACATTTGTAACAACTGATGAACTTACACTGATACATGTTTATCACCGGAAGTTCGGAGTTTACATTAGTCTCAATGTTGCATGTTCTGTGGGTTTATACAGATTTATAACAACATGTATATACCATTATAGTACCATACATAGTAGTTTCATTCTGCTAAAAAAATCTTCTGTACTCCTGATCATTCATTTTTTTCTATTTTCATTTTAGTGAGGCTTACCACAGTTGTCTCAGGAAAACTAACCCCTGAACCCATAGACAAAGTTTTACAAATAATATACTTAAAATGAAAGAGTTATCAAATAAAACCTGTATCCTATTTTTTGTGAGCTTTGTACATGGTAGAAAATATATATTCTGCATATTTTCCCTTGTTTAATAGAAATTAATTAAACTTAGCCTGAATATAGTGAGCCTCATGTATGTACTTTTAATAACACAATATTTTCAATATGGCAGGAAAATTTCTGCTTAGGCAGCAAGCCCCAAGTTGTAACATGGCTTCACATTTTCTACAAGATGCCAAAGAAATTTTCAAGCAGATATTCAGTACTAACTAAAAAGGGAAACTGTTAGAAGGAAGATTGATTACTCAAGTGAGACACTGGAAGAGAAAATACAAAAATATAACACATAATATTGTGAAATCGTATCCAATACTTACCAATATCACCTTCACTCCCAAAGTTGTGAAAAGCAAAAATGTCCCCAGACATTGCCAAATATTCCCTGAAGGATAGAATTGCTCTTGGTTTAGAACCACTGAAGGTAAGACATGTGTTAACTCTTCCAGTATATCCCTCCTAGTTTGGGGATGAACAGATGATCCAGTGTTACTCAATGAGTTAGACGGAAAATATGATGAAAAAATTCTAGAAATGACCATCTTCCCTTAGGAAAGCCTCCCTTTTTTCTGGCCCGATCAGTCTCTTGCTTGGACCCAAGGCTGCCATTTTTTTCAGCATGAGAGAAAAGTCAAAAGCATAGCTGGCCTGCTGGTCCAGAGCCCCAGTGTTGTGCAGCATCTGTGCAAAGCCAGAGTTTCCCTGTGCACAGACTTCTTGCCACGGGAGATGAAGGGTACTCTGTTCCTCTGCATGCTTCGGTAGATGCTGCCTTTCTTGCAGCTGAAGACATTCTCACTGCATGTCTGCAAAAAGTACCTTTTTGTCTTTGAAACTCCATTTTCACAACTTTTAAACGTGAGCAATGCTGGCAACTTGCACGAATTGTTGAGTGGAATGAAAAAGAAAATGTGTGTAAAGCAAGTATGTCTGGCACATACATGCCAGGCAATGGTAGCTGGCATTAGTAATGGTTCAGTAAATGGTAGCTATCATCATTTGACAAGGCATCATTCAACAAATAATGGATACCCTCCCTCTCAATTCCTCTTCATTCTCTCTCCATAATATTCCAAAATAGGGATCCTAGGACATTCTAGGCCGCATAAAGTCTTAAAATGGAAAATCTTAATTGAAGTCCAAAGAAAGCCTCCAGAGAGTTCATGAACTCACTGAAATAGTATTCAAAAATGTAAATATTCTACATGCTTGAACTCACGAAATGGTCCATTGCTTTCATCAGGTTTCAGGGGCTCAAAAGAGGTTGACTCAAAAATGAATTGATTATCAGCACGAGGAGCTTCTTGGCTTGGTAAGATAACTGTTAGATAGTTAATGTACATCTTCTGCTTTTGAGGGAAGATGCTTCAAGAAGTTCAGTGGGAAAAGACGATATGCCTATTAGGAACTTACAAACTGGGTGCTCTGATAGGAAGGAGAAGGCAGCCTCTACAAACACAGGAGTGATGCTAGCTTTTGAAATAATACAGAAAACACCTCTTCAAGAATTTCCCCTCAAATACCACGTGCCAAAGAAAAGTTTCTTCCTTTAACGAATCTCAACTGTCAATTACAATGAAAAATTGGGAAGCATGCAAGACTTTCTCCTCCCAAAAAGAGTGTATTTGACCCTACTTGGAAAACACAATAGGAATATTTGATTCCATAAAATGAGAACAAATCTAATTTGGATTGAATTAGCCAGGAAAGGGTCACCCTTTCCTGCCTAATGCACACATTTTTCTGGTCTGATTATTACGTATCTACGGACTTAAGATAATTGATCACAAGTTTTAGATATTCTTCAAACTGTTATAAAGAACTTCTCTTAAAATAAGCCTCCCTTTGAAGAATTTATCATTCTTCATTTTATAAATCTGTCTTTGGGAACAACACATTTTTCTTCAGACCCAGCTATGGAAAGAAATGATCACAATTAGAGAGTGAGAGAGAAGACGAGAGATGGGACAGGACGATGAAGAGAAAAGGAAAAGCCAGTGCTCAGTCATGGGAAATGAATCCAGTGTCTTGGAGCACCTGTGAATTAGCTGTCCCGTTGCAACGAATGACACCTTGATAGGGTTAACTTACCTTACAGGGATGAGAAAGTTACTTCCAAAAAATACTTTATATGAGAATGTAAAAATAGGTAAATTTGATTTATGCATGAAATTAAATACATTCACTAACATACTGTTACACAGTGCCAATTCGAAAAATTATGTGGAATAGCAGAAACTTTCCTGTTCTTTTTCAGGATTTAATTCAGTTATCTGGCATGTACCCTTGCTACACACTGCATTGCCTTAAACAATGTCTGTTCCCTACACCGTCTCCCTGAATGAGTCTTGTAAAAATCCCCATAATATCACTGAAGGTCATTGTCAAGTAGCAGAGATTTCTAACTCTTTTTTAGATCTGCAAGCAGAGATACCTCAGGAATATTAACCAACTTAGTCCTTCAACAACAATTATCCTTATTAAATAAAATCTGGATCAGCTGAATCTTTAGTACAAAAGAAATTAGAACTACTATGGCAAATCTGCGGTGTAAATCCATGGCACTAACTGATTTTTGCAAGAGAATATTAATCAAGAAAAGTTTTAACTTTATCAACTCCACTAATGAAAAGATATTTTCTGTTACATATCACACAAAGCCTGATGGGTGATGGAGCGCAAGCCTTAAGCCTCCAGATTTTAGCTGATGTATTACTTCTCCAAATTCACAATGCTTTTGAAGTGCCTCAGATCTTAAATCAAGGAACTTGCACTACAAAGAAGACAGCCACAGTGAAATTAACTTTTTCCTATCCTTGTCAATGGCATTATTTTTCTCATCTTAGCACCTTAACATGAAAGATGTGTAAATACTGCGGGAGGCAGACATTCTATACACTGAATGGCTAATGTAGTGAGCAAACAAATTGTGACACAAATCTGCTCCTTTAACCCATCATCAGCAATTCTAATCAGCTCATCTGTTCCTACACTTGTGTTACCAAGTCCAGACTCATTCTGCTTGCCACACCGCAGGCCAGTAAATCGGGAGATGAGGTATTGGGGTAAGGAATAGTGACTTTATTCGGAAATCCAGCAAACCAAGAAGATAGCAGACTAATATCTTGGAGAACCATCTTACTCAAGTCATAATTCAGGCTCCTTTTATACTAAAAAGGGGAGGGGGTGTGGTTGGTTGCTGCAAACTTGTTGGAGTAGGAATTCTTTGTTCTTGTAGCTGTCCAGTGGGTCAGGTCACGGTGCCCCTATAAAACCTCTAACAAAACAAATGTTATTTTCTATTCTGCAATTTTTAATCTCTAATGAATGGGGAAGTGTTATACCCTTAAAGGTCAGAGCCTTGATAATAGGCTGTCCTGTATATTTCAGGCTAAAGGCAACATTCTTATACAAAGGTGCAGAACCAGCAAGACTAAGCCTAGAAAACAGGGCACAGACTTAAAGCCAAAGGAACAGATCTAACATGCAGTCAGGTTTGTTCTTTTCTGTTACACTAAAACATCGCAGTTGCAACGTTTTTCTCGCAGCTGCAGTATTATCTCTAATGCTGATGCCTGAAAGACAGCAGAACAAGCATGTTGTTAAAATTCAGTTTCAAAACAGATCACATTTCAAGATAACATATCCTCTCCTCTTTGACTTCTGTCACATGGTTATCTTAATCACAATGAGCACCAGGTCTCCATCTGTGAAATGGGAATCCTAACACTGCCCACCTCACACGCTTAGTGTGTTTATTAAATGAGACAGTATATATAAATCAGTCAGCATGCCATGCCTGATGTAGCCAGGGCACAATGCACATTACTTTTATTATTATTTTTTTCTTGTTTAGAACTTTTGAGGGGAAAGAATTATTATCTTCACAATTTCCCGCTGTGATCACAGTTTTTATTTACATGTTTTGAAAATAAACTAATCAATGGAAAGAGGAAGTAAGTAGCATCACAATATGTTTACTGAGATATATTTAATCTGTGCTAAAGTTCACAGAGGGTAATTCATGAAGTGTTAAGGTTTTTCTCATTGCTTCCAACACCCTGGCTTTCTATGCTGGAGCAAAATTTTCTTACTGCATCCTTCTCTCCATGACTCTCAAACACTGGTTGGGAGATGCTTTAGAAAGTGTTTGGTAAATGCCAAGTTCTGAGTTTGGAGGAAGTTTGGCAAGTTTGGGGGAGCTCTCCGGAAAGCCCAAGAAGTGATATCAGATTGGCACAGTAATACAAGTAATGAAGTAAATGGAGGAATAGTAAAGAGTGGTCAGTGATGGGATTCAAAAACAGAGAAAAACAGGAGAGCACACAGGGGAGCCCAGGAAGCAAGTGTCCAACACATATTTAACAAACACTTGGTACCGACTCCAAACTTGTTCTGCTCGCCAAACGACAGGCTAGTAAAATCTGGAGATGAGATGTTGGGACAAGGAATGATGACTTTATTTGGAAAGCCAGCAGGTTGAGATGACGGCAGATTAATATCCTGGAGAATCATCTCCCCAAGTCAGAATTCAGGCTCCTTTAATACTAAAAAGGGGAGGAGGTGTGGTTGTTGCAAACTTCTTGGTGTTGAATCCTTTGGTCTGCAGCTGTCCATGTGGATCAGGTCGTGATGTCCCTGAAAACCTCCAACAAAACAAAGTTATTTTCTAGTTTGCAACTTTTTATCTCCATATGAATGGAAAAGTGTTAACACCCTTAAAGTCAGAGCCTTGAGAATGGGCTGTTTTGTGTATTTCAGGCTATAGGCAACATTCTTTTACAAAAGGTAAGAACCAGCAAGACTAAGCCCAGGAAACAGAGCACAGGGTTAAAGTCAAAGGAACAGATCTAAAATGGAATCATATTTGTTCTTATCTATTACATTATTATGTGCCAACTATTGTACCAGGCATGAGTTATCTATTATGGGAGAGAGGATGGTCAAATATAAGCAAAATACAACCCTTATCTTTGGGAAGCTCCAAACTGACTGGCAGGTAAAAATCAGTGCATGTATTTGTAATTAAGAGGCAGTGTGTAAGTACAATGTGCAGATAACAAAGAGTTCTTGTCAAATGTACTAGCAGGTATGAACACACAAAGGAGCAAATCACACATCCTAGGAGAGTGGAAAAGAATGATGCTTGAGCATAGTGTTGAAGGTTAGGAACTGCTTCATTTAAACAAGGAGGGAAGGAAGATTTCAGTGGAAGGGTGTAAGATGGTCATGATGGCTCTGGACATGGTGTATGTTAAGAGTGACTGAAAATCTAGTCAGAAAGCCAAGGTGGGCCCCAAAATTTGAAGCCTTCTATCTTATGCCAAGGTATCAGGACCTCATCTGGTGAGCAGTGGGGATGTTTGTAGATCTTTTAGCAAAGAAGTGACATGGTTCTAGACTTGTTTCAGAAAAGTCTAGGCAGCCATGGGAGGAATGAAAAGGACAAAACTTGAGACACCTGGAATCTGACCAAAGTAGTCCAACGGAGGAAGAAGCTGGCCTGAACTGAGGAAGTGGACATACTTGAAAGCTACATGGGATGGAAAATAAGAAGAAAATGAAAGTGGATTCAATGGGAGACAGAGACAAACCCAAACTAATGATGATAGCAAAGCCAGATCAGCCAGTTAGACCTAGAAACAGTTGAATAAGACACACATAAAAGAATTCACTCAGGCTTTTGTAAAAGTAGGCTATCTTCTCTTTCACTGAGCAGCTTAAAAGCATGTACTATCCACTCCCTTTGTTGATTCATTCTTTCAGCACTTCCTAACTCCATGCTGTTAGGTGACACTGTATTTACAACCAACACTTTTTCTCACCATGTGCCAAGCACTGTACAAAGAGTTTTCTAATAAGGAATGACTGGGCCACAAGGTGCCTAGACATTTGGTCAAACTTTATTCTAGGTGTTTCTGAACCAGATTAACATATGAATCAGTAATAAAGTGAATTGCCTTCTCTAATGTAGGTGGCCCCCAACCAATCAACCCAAAACCTGAATAGAACAAAAATGCTAACTAAGGGCTGGAAAGAGAAAGAAAAATGCCATATTATATTGCTTATATGTGGAATCTACAAGAAAAAAATAGGACACAAATGAACTACTTATTTCTTAGAACTTAGATGACTGATTTCTTGAATATGTGTGAGCACACTTGAATGTCCTTTGTTATTGGATTACCACACTGATTCTTATTTTGTGATTGGCTTTATTCCTTTGGTAACCATGTGAGTTTAAAAAGCTGAAGATCTAAACTTTTCTTAGAAAGAATGATCAGTACATGTATGTAAACTAAAAAAAATGTGCAGTATATTGTATATGTGTATTTACATGCAATATAATGTATATGTGCAGTCAAATTGTAACAATTCTACCTAATAAAACTGAAAAATGAAAAAAAAATGTGACTGAGAGGGAACCTCTCCTGCCTGATTGCTGGAGCTGGGACATCGGTCTTCCGCCCTCAGACTGGAACTTACACCCTCAGCTCTCCTGGTCTCTTCCTGGTCTCCAGCTGGTTGACTGAAGAGCCTGAGACTTCTTAACCTCCAGAATTATGTGAACCAATTCCTTATAATAAATTTCTTGGTTTTGTTTCTTTGGAAACCTGTAACTAATATAAATAATTGATTTACTCCTTATAAAAATCTTATAAGGAAAGTCCAGTCATCCTGATTCCAAGATGGAGAAAGTGAAGCACAGAAGGATTAAGTAACATGTCTAAGGACACACAAGGCAGGAGCCTAAATTCAAACTCAGATACTCCACCCAGAGCTCCAGAACCTCTGCTTTTAACCACTACACAGCACTTCACGACATGTCTTCAAGGATCTGCATTCAACAGCAGGGGGAAAGAGGGGCAGCATTAGCTTTTGAAGACAGAATGACACAATGACACAAATAATTGTTTAAAGTTGTGACAAGATACAAAAAGGAACACTAGGGTGATATAAGACCATCTAAGAGTGAGACCCTGCCAGTTTTGGGGTTCGGAGAAAGCCCCTTGAGAAGGAACTGCTTTAGCAAGAACTGAAAAATGCACAGGACACTCTAGGCAAAGGCAACAGCATGTCTGAAGACCCCGGAAGAGAGGACCAGCCTGGCTGGTGTTAGGTGGAAAGGGATGCGGTATAAGAGGATTCTAGATAAGTAGCCAGGAAACAGGTGATTCTTGATAAGGAGTTTTGATTTCTTACTAATATCAGTGAGGATGTTGAGGGGACCTAAGGGTCCACAGAGTGTAAGAGAACTATTGGCATTTGAAAAAGCCCTCAGTTCCAGTGAGACCCGGGTCAAAGTAGGGTAAGTGGGGAAGAAAAGACACATTTGGGGGACACTGCTGTAGTTTAAGTGATTTTAAATACAATAAAAAATGGAAGACTAGAAAAATGATCACATGCTTGAATGTTTCACAATGCCAAAATTCCATGAAAAATTCCTAAATGCTCTCCATTTCAACGTTTATCTCCCCGACAATATGGAACAGTTTTGTGGGCTGTCACTAGACCATGGAGAGCACTTAGAATAGTAGACCAGGATGGCAGCAGTAGACATGAGAGAAGTGGATGGATCTGAGAGCTATTTACATCATAAAATGGACAGTGAATCATCGGATTGGAGGGTTTGTATTGAGACGGAGGGAACTAGCCAGAATGACTAGCAAGAATCAGATTTTTGTCATGAGCTATTGAATGAATCAAGAAATTCTCTACTTAAAGAGGAAACATTAGGGGAAAGCACATTTAGGTCAGAAGGTAGATGTAGAGAAAAAAGAATGGGCTTACGTCAGAGGCGCTGATTTTGCAATGACAAGATTTTGAGTGAGTAGTAGGTAGGATATATGGGTTTGGAACTTCAAATGTGATATTAACAAAAATATTAATAATGATAAATAATAAATATCAGTAGTGATAAAGATTAATAAATAATAATATATTAATAAAATAAGGCTACTTCTGCATGCATGACAGTTGTCTAGGAAATTTAGACATTTAATTTTCATCATGGTATGGGTACTACTTTTAGTTCCATTTTACAGATGAGAAAAGTGAAGTACAGATGAGTACAGTTGATCCTTGAACACATGGGTTTGTACTGCATGGGGCCACTCACAAGGGCTTTTCTCAATAGTAAATGCTGCAGTACCACAGAGTCCACATTTGGTGGAAACCACAGATAAAATGTGGAATTGAAGGGCCAACTATAAGTTATACTTGGATTTTCAACTGCATGGAGGGTTAGCGCCCCAACCGCCCCATTGTCCAAGGGTCAACTGTAATTTATTCAGTCTCATAGCTGAGAAGTGGATGCCCTGGGGTATAAAAAGAGGCAGTTTGAGCTCAAAACACTATATTGCATTCAGAAGAAACATTTAGCTAAAAAATAAAAGCTTAGGGTAGAAGACTGGGTCTTAACAGAGCTCTGCCTCAGTTTATGGGCAAACTGCATGCGCTGTAACATTTTGTTGTTTAGCTTTGTGGTTTCTAATCTTCAGGAATGAAAGCTAGTCAGGACCAGTAAGCCATAGACATAACACTTACTACTTCTTTTCGTGGAACAGATGATTACAAACATCAAACATGAAATTTTGAAGGAGGGGAATAAGAGATTAAAACAACTCATTTTAATTACTTGGCATCAGTTTCCTTCTCAGGTACTGTCTCCTGAACATGTAAATATTTCATGAGTGATAGTGAGATTTTATAGCAATTGTCAATGGATACTGGGGGTGGTAGCAAGTTAGGGTGTGGGCTGTCAGATTCAATGCTTAGGCAGTAACAGATGGGCCAGGCTGAGCAGAGGTCAGATGTGTGAGGCCCCAGGTAGGCTAGGGGTCCAAACTAAAGGGCAAAGGTGGTGACCTTGAATTCGGGTCAAAACCAGCATAGGTATGAGTCCAGAAGAGCAACCTGAAATCTGTCCAAGGGAACAGGGGGCCAGATGGATGCACAAAACCTGAAGCTGAGAAGAATTCACAGTGAGATTTATCAATCCAACCAAAACCAGCATCTAGAAAATCCAAATTGCAAACAGTCATCCTAAAGTGAAAAAACAAAGGATACAGTTTGTCAGGGAGTGATTTCTAATCACTTTAAAAAGGCAGGGGTTATCAACATGGGCTTTGTATTCCAAGAGCCTGTACTGAATACTTTTGGCCATTTTTTACCTATTAACCTTAGACAATTTACTCAAGTTCCCTAAACTTCACCTTCTGCTTCACGGAGTTGGCAGACAACCAATAAAACAATGAGTATCCAGTGTTTTGCACAATATGTGGAATGTTCTAAGAATCAAGAAATGTTACTTCAGGCTGATAAACATCATGATGGTGATGATAAGCAGACAGACTGAGGTAGGGCTCCTGCTTAATAATAGCACTGTTAACAGATAATCTGTAAATATAAAAATGTCCCTTTTTCTTGTCTCTTTAACCAGGATTTTATTTTATTTTTATCTTGGGCTGATAAAAAGGAAATTAAACTTTGGTAAAATGAGACTGCCTTTTTTCAGATCAGTCTGGCTGTCCCTACAAAATTACTGCGTCAAGCCTGACCAGGGCAGAATATGGCAGAATTTTCCAGCCAACTCTCAGGTAAGATGCAGCAAAAATGGCATTGAGCTAGGTCAGGCCTGGGATCCCACATGCGCTGGACATGCCCTGAGTCCCCACACCCCCGCCCTCATCGCAGAACTGTAGCCCTTCCGCAGATCCTCCGTGTGAGACCAGCGAGCACGCCTGGGCTTCTCCCTTGGTTTCCTTTTGGTATCCCAGTGTCTAAAGCGAACCTCGAGTTCCCAGCCCTAATGTGCTGTGGATCTCCATTAATCACCTACCCAGTCTGGCCGCAAAGGTAAGCTGGGGATATGGCAAGAATTAATTGAGATGGAATAAAGGGTGGGACCTGACCGAAAAATATGAGAAAACAAAGCAAGTTGCAGGCCAGAGGAGCTGAATTTTGCAACTGCTGCTGAGAGCCAGTGTCGCCCAGAGTTCCAGGGAATGCAATGTGGGGGAAATTCTTTCAGGCTATTGAGGGCAGACAATAGCCCTGGGACCCAGCAGGGCTGGCTCAGCGAGCTGTCTGGGGCTTGAAAATGAACCCTGAAAGAGAATGGAAAATCTGGAATGCTCAGTGCTTTCAAAAATAATTTGAGGAAATTTTAGCCAATTTGTAGAAACAGTCTGACACTTCTAAGCTAATTTAGGGTACAGGAGAGACAAACTGACTCTGAGTCCTTCCTGTCCTACACATGTAGCTTCAGGTTTACTAGTCTGTTGATTTCTGTGTGGAAATTGTTATTTTATGGAACAAGGCAGTGAAACCTGGACATTTCTGGATATACATTTGAAGTATTAAAATTGGAAAAAGACAAGGTTGAGGGTGAGTCTTGCTAGCTCCAACTTTCTTGTATACAGACACTCTCAAATACACTCACACACTCATACACACACTCACAGTACCTGTCTCTCTCACACAAGGGTACACACACACACTTTCTAGATGTGTTTGATGGTTCAGATCAAGTATGAGGTTATCAGATCCTGCCCCTGACCTTTTCTTCAACTGTCAGCCTCAAAGATAAATCCGTTACCTTGCTATAAGTTATATCAGAATCATCCTTTTTGCCAAGTTATTAGAACTGTGATAGAAAAAGTTGTGATAGACATAGTACTTTACCATTTAGCAAAACAATTGATGAAGACTCTCACATAAAATGGGAGTTAAGAAGGGATGTGGTGATAAAAGTTCTGTGGAAAAAAGAAAGCAACTGAATTAATGACTGATTTAACACCATATTCAGAGAATAATTACAGAGAATATCACTCACCTTAGGACTCTGACAAAACTAACCTAAAGTATAAGCTGTGGTATTTATTAGGCTTATAGCCATGGACACCTTAGCTCACTCCTGGAAGCCTTTGTTTCCTCAACTCTATAATAGGTATAAAAACAGCAGCAACAATAAAAAAAAAAAACTTTATATGGTGGTTCTGAAGGTCAAATGAAAGTTCATTACAAGTTCTTAGCATAGTAATCTCTTTCGGAACGATTTTAAACTTCAAAGATAAAACATACCACTTTGAAAAGAGGGGCATTCTTTATATAAGAGTATATTTCAGAGATCCTTTTTAAGGGGATGATATTAAAAAAGTCAAATATCAGATGGATGTTTGGATGAAACAACATTAAGATCTACAAGCCTATGGGTCTACAGTCCTGTCCCCAGTATGAGGAAGCTGGGGTTAGAGGGACAGGGTTAGCAGCAGGTGTCAGGTATCATGCCACTGGGGCTAAGAGAGTAGGAGCCTTGCATGATGCTCAGGTGGCAAACACCTCCACTCAAACTGGCTCAGTTAATAAGAAAATATAATTATTTCAACCATAACAGTCCATTTACAGAGATTGTAAATGATAAATTAGAACATGAACTTGGCTGTGGAGCAGCCAAACAAAAGTTGTGGGAAATATGGCTCAGTTTGATAGAAATACAACTTTGAAACCCAGATAAAGAGTTAGAGGACTCTGTGGTAATTTGGGGATAAGGACCATAATAACACTGTAGAATATTTTATAATGCTCCCCTCCCAAAAGGGAAACTTTCAGATCAATTTCATGATGATTAAAATGAAAGAACAAGAATATCCAGTCAAAAGAAAAGCTTCACTTAAATATGTAAGTATTTTTCTCCTTGGAAAAGTCAACAAGATTTTGTAGTGGGATATTAAGAGTTATCAATGTCTAGGTCCTTCTTTCCTTGATTTGGACTTGAATCTACACTTATTATACCAAGTTTGGTGAAAAGTAGAATATCAGATGAAGGCTCTATGCACTATGTAGAGCCCACAACCTCTGTTCTGCTGACTCTAGGGCTGTCTTGCCTTTTCTTGCCAAATGATATCCACTCTCTGTCCATGTCCACTGGCAGTTGGACAAAGCGCTGGATCTGCAGAACCCACGGCATGCTGTGCAACAGCTCCCAGGGCACATTTCTGACAGATTTTCTTCCCCTGCAATAATAAGATCTGCACTGCATTTTGTGCAGAGGGGCAGAAATTAGCTAATATTTCTACAGCATTTTGAAGATGTAAACTATCACATATGTACTATGAATTTCTGTTGCTGTAAGGATCAGTACAAGCACAGAAACACATTGGGCTCAACTCATAGAAGTCTTAGCATGTTGTGGAGTTGGTCTAGAATGCCTGACAATGGCAGCTCATTGCATTTGCCTTCACATTTGACAACATTTGATAAAACAAACCAATCAATGTTCTGGAAAAAAATAGACAATTATGGTAGTTATAATTTCTTTGAGTCACAGATAAGGTGCTAACAAAGATTTTGCACATATTGACAATGTCATGAGTAGTCACTTGAGAATTGCACAGCACGGTCTCAATTCTAAATACAACATTCTTGTGCTAGAATGGGTACTACCCTTTCTGTATATTTCTTTCTTTTCCACGGATGAGACTTCATTTAACCCAAAGTTCTTAACGACAGACCTAATTCCTAAAAATTTCTTAAGGCTCAGGTTAAAAATACCAGTTTTTCTTAGTGACTCAAAGCACCAAATCAAAATCTTCAGGGATAAATCCAGAACATTTGTATTTTTAACAGGAGTTCCAGTTGCTTCTGCTTCCTCATTGGGGTTGGAACCACCATTAACTAATATCTACCTTCCTCAGAGAGTTTCTTCTTTCTGACAGCAGGTAATGCTTTCATTGTTAAACAAAATGTTAGTTATCTTGCTCCTCAGATTTAGATTAAATTGGTTCAAACTGTAGGAAATCCCAATTTGTAAAAATGTTGACACTCTTATTTCTTCTTTTCACCTCTGATTGAGTTCTAACTTTTCCCAAAACCTTTCTCTTCTTTGTGCCTTTCATTATATCTCTATATCTATCCTCACTTGCCACAAACGTTTGGTGATATTAGATCAGGAAATTCCACCCATAGTCTTTAGCACAATCCTGCTCTTTGAATGTGACAATAGCCCTCAGTCTTGCTCTGTCTGGGCATCAACTTCTTGCTTTTAACTCTTTTAAATTCAGACAAAAGACTCCACTTGGGCCTTTGAGGTTATTCTGTCTGTTCAGTTGAATCCTGTGTTTTCACCTTGTCTACTTTGACTGTTTCATCTCATTTTCCTTTAAAGTCCAACTGTCAATGTATCTTTGTTTTATTTATTTTCATGGTCCTTTTTATTCCTTCCCTTTCAAATGAGGAGCAGGAAATGCCGTCATGGGAAAAACAGTCAGGTTCATGGCTAGCATGCGCCAGAATGGTCCAACCAACCCCAATCAAACCTGGGCCCCTCTTGTATGATATTGTCACCTTATTTCCCGAACAATTCAGGTATATCAGGTAGAGGTAAACTTGCATAAGATCTAGGATGCAAAAGATTATTTAATCTCTGTGTAGACCCTTGTTAACTGTGATCTCAGTCAAGAAATTAACTCCCTGACTCTGTGAAGTGAAGACAATGATTATGGCTCTACCTACTTCATGGGATGGTTGTCAGGATCAGATAAAATCACAGATCTAAAAACGCCTTGAAAACTCTCAAGTGACTGTTGTTCATTTAAGAAAGTCTATGAACTAAAATACCATGATTTCAATGTGGAGAATCACTGGAAAGTAATTCTCCAATTTATCTCTGAATAAAGAAGGGCCCAAGAGGGCAAGCAGAGAGAGGGGTGGCACTTCAGTGGACAAGATTGAGGCAGTATGAGGACCATGCTGAAGCCAATGCAACAGGGTGCAGAGTAGAATGAGAAGTAAGCAGCAGCATCTGAGCTACTGGACCTGGATTAGATGAACATTAGCCATATCCCAGGACTTTGCAGATAAGTGACCCAGCACGTTCTTTGCTTTAATGCTGGTTTTAGTTGGATGTTTTATCACTTACCACTCAAGGAATCATAACTGATAAAATTCATCTATTAACTGTGGGTACTAAGGTACTGCCCTAGGTTCTAGGATTTAGAAATTTTATTCCAAATCATTTGACTTGAGAGGAGAGCTGTGTTTGCTAAAAGCATATTTAAAAACTGCAAACATGTTCTGAGAATTCTTAATTTAGACAGGGTGAATGAGGACTCCCCAGGGGAGGATTATCCATTGGAATTCTACAGAACTGAGTCCCTAGCGAATATATCTTTTATGAGAGTAATGTGGGTCTCAGATAAAGTTATTCCATTGTTGATCTGCTAAACATCTACCCAGTTTTTCACTTTGTGCTTTGTGGAGACATTTTCACCTAACTGGGGAAATATTTGAGAATAATGTAAGCCTTTGTCAGCAGTATTGATGTATGGTTAGGCTTTGATTCCATAGACAGGAATCACTATGGGCCAAACTATGTGATCTCAGCACAGATCTCAGGTTATGAAGGTTCCTTCAAAGTTTGAACCATAATACCACTGTGAGAATCAGAGCAGGTAGGAACAGACTCTCGACATCAAATTCCAATCAAAAGCCAAGAACGAGACTTGGGTCTTAGCCCTCCTTTTTTTTAATTTATTTCAAAATAATTTGCTACAGCTTTTAAATGATCTGAACGAATACCTTCCTGCCACAGGAAATGAGAAGTCAAGCACCTACTTCTGTGCTGGTGACACAGATTTCTCATTAGGTCTGAGGAGCTGCCTTAATAAGCCACTAGCCTGCTGCCTAAATACTGTCAGTTTAATATCTGCTGTGTCTGTGTGTTAGACAGACATTCCAACATGCAGATAAAAAATATGAGTGAAGTCCATCCAACAGGATTATTAACATAGCTATTTAGGCTAGTGGTAGGAGAGATATAACTTGTAGTTAGCAGTCCAAGAAGCTCATAAACATTATTACATCTTTGTTGAACAAAGATTCCAAGTGCCAGAGTCTGTGCTTAGAATAATCTGAGGCTGCTTTAATGATTAAGATTCAGTCCCTGCCTTTAAGTAACTTCTATTCTAATGTGGAATGCCAAGATCGTATAAGTTCTATAGAATCACACCATGGTATAGAGACTAAGGGAAGGAAAAAGTCAAGCGGTTGAACATTTGCTTTGATCAAACAAATTAGGAGCCTTAGTTTATTGTAATGTTTAAGTTCAACAAGTGTCCTTAAGTAACATGAATTTTGTCCTTTGTTTTAGTAATGTTCTTTGTACATGTTTCTTATTTCATGTAACCTCAAATATTTTGGATGTTATTTTAAATATTTAGAAGAATGGGTAACATATTTTGTATCACTGTTTACTAAGGTCACCTCTTCCGTGGTTTATATTCCATTCAGTAAAAACTGAAGAAAACTTGTTACAAAGAAAGAAAAGGAGAAAAAACATACCTCATGGGTGGAGAAGGACCAGCCATAAGGTTTAGTATGAAATCATTTGGGAAGGTGGTGGTGGACAGACTCTCTCATGGTATTTCTACATGACGTCTAAATATGGTAGTCACAGGTAGACTCATACACGGCTGAACAGTTGACTCATTAATTATGTTCAATCTGGAAACCAACCTCTAAGAGCACGTCTGATGTCCTTGGTTCTGTCCTTTGTGGTATTTTTAATCACAGATCAGATGAAGTCATGGAAGCCATATTTAGTATATTTTCAGGATGCAATAGTTTTAATGGGATGGCTACAATTTTGGATAGTAGAAATATGACATTTTAAGTGTTCATTTAAATTTCACATATCCCTGCTCAATTCAACAATTAAATATAAAAGATTCAGGCTGAAAGAGACTGCAACTGATTGCAATTTGGGTAAAAATGTAAGAGGCTTAAGTAAACATGAGCCATTCAAAAAAGAGGCACAAGGCTATAGTGTAAGCCTTCTATGCCTTTAGTTTATGTAGTTAACAGACTCAGCAGTCAACAGAGAATGGGGGCATAGGTGGTAATGGGCCCCCAAAACAATGTTTATAAAAATGTTGAGAAAGTATGAACTATTCAGTTGGAGATAAGAATGCTTGATTGAAATGTACAAATATTTGAAAGGGAAAATAGACATTTCAAACATTTTCAGAGGTTAAAACTAGGATCTGTGAGTAAAAGTTATAGTGAGGTAGGTTATATCTCAATCTTAGGAAGACATTTAAGTAACAGACTGGTAAATAAATTCCCTTAAAAGAAGTGAGCAATGGGGAAACTTGATAAAATGTTGCATGACCATTTGTCAGGACATTGTGAAAAAATTTCTTAATTGTTAAAGAAGCAGGACTTCATGACCCCCAATTTTTTGAACTCTAGGAGTTCATGATTTTATATTTTACATAATTCTTGGTATATAGCAGGCCCCATAAAAGTATCTGCGTACCAATTTTATTATCTTACGTACTAATGAGTGTCTCTTTTTAAAGGGACAGACCTTCAAATATCACATCCTTATTCCTACGTGGTATTTGTTTCTGTTCCCTGGGAAGGGGTTGAGTATGCTGGAAACACAAGATATTAAGGGTTTCTTAGCAGCTGATGGAACTTCCCTGTAACAAAAAACAAACAAATAAGCAAACAAACAAAACAAACAAAAAAACAAGTTGGAGTTGGGTGTTTTCAATAATTTGAATAACAGTTTTCCATATTTAGAGAGGAGACTGATAGGGTCCTTTTTTCTAGTTGATAAGAATGTCTTGAATAAAAAGAATAGCTTTTTATTTCAATAATCCCTTTGATATTCACCTTAACCTCAACCATGTTGAAAACAATGTCTTTCACGTGAAATAATCCATGCCCTTGGCTAATTTTTTTATTCATTTCTAGGATTATTTGCTGAAAGAAGAGTTTTATAATCCTCAATACTTTGTAAATTTTTACCATTACTTCCAAACTCTATATTCCATACTCTAGAATACTTTCTTAATTGTTTTGCATCTGGCAAACTCCTACTAACCTTTCAGTACCCCACTCAATTTTCCCATCTCCTTTGAAGTTTTGCCCAGCTAACCTGGTGGAAATGTTCATCCCAGATTTCTCACCAATGACTTCCTTCATACCTTTATTATAGTTTGTACTATGCATTATTTATACGTTAGTCTCCCCATCTAGAATAAGAATAATTTCTACAAAGAAATTTCATTTTGTTCACTTTTTTCTCTTCTTTTGAACCCAAAATTTGGGTATCTGGGATACAGCAGGAATTAAATAAAAACAGTGAGGGGAGATGGCTGAAGCAATACATTCAGTGGATGAGCAGATAAAGTGATTGGGAAAAACTCACTTGCAGGAATTATGAACTTAAAATTACGGCGAATGTATCATTACGTGGTATAAATACATACCTAAAGGAAGTTAAGAGAACATCTCTGAAATGACAGTAAGGCTCAATGCTGTAGCATTAACCACTCTCACTTATAGCAGTAGACAGCAGTGTACATTATCACCTAATTTGTGTGACTCTTGGGAGGTTGTTCACCTAAGAAAATTGTGCAGATAATAAAATTTCACCTATTTTATGTAACAAAACTTTTTCCTAAAAAGATTATTAATAAAATTCAGTAACTCTTAATTATTTTAATGCCAAAGATATGTTGTTCATCTTTGCTTCTCAGTCCTTACATGTAGTAGAAGCATGAGTATCTGTTGAATGTAGTATTAATTATTATACTTTCTGTGAGTCTCTCTTTTCTTTAGCTGGCAGTTTTACTATTAAAAATCTTTTGCTGGACACTTTTTTTCAAATTACTAGATTCGTACATTAAGAAATTAGATAAATAGTGAAGAAAGCCAGAAAGAGGAAGAAAAAATACCATATGATATCACTTATATGTGGAATCTTAAAAAAAAAGGAAAAATTAAAAGACGACACCAATGGACTCATCTACAAAACAGAAACAGACTTGCAGACACATAGTAAACAATCTTATGGTTACTGGGGGGGAGGGGGTGGAAAGGAATAAATTTGGGAGTTTGGGATTTGCAAATGATAACCACTATATATAAAAATAGATAAGAAACAAATTTCTTCTGCATAACACAGGGAACTGTATTTGATATCTTGTAATAACCTTTAATGAAAAAGAAAGTAAAAACAAATATATGTATATATATGCATGACTGGGACATTATGTTATACACCAGAAGTTGACACATTATAATTAAACGTAATTCAATTTTTAAAAATTCGATAAATAATGTGATTAGAGTGGGGAGGATATAGCTCAGTGGTAGAGCACATGCTTAGCATGCATGAGGTCCTGGATTCAATCCCCAGTACCTCCTCTAGACATAAATAAATAAATAAAACTAATTACCTTCCCCTGTCAAAAAATTTTTTTAAATAATGTGATTAGAATTATTTGTGTGGAAAAAAAATCCAAAAAATATGAATTATGTTCTCGTCACTGCACCAAAGTTGGAGTTTTACTCAGAATATTTCTTGATAGCAGTTCATATTACTTTCATTAGTCATTGCTCCTTCTCTTTGTGTTTCATATTGGTCAGTTTTTTACTTCCATATTACTGAAGCATGATTGTTTGAAAATATCAATTGATATCAGGTATCTAAATGAGGAGAAGTTACTGTTGTAGTTTTTCAGGCAGAATCTCCTTATTTTTACACAAAGGTGAAGTTGATAGGTAATAATATAACTAAAAATTTTAACTCCTTTTATCTAGTTTTGGGAAAAAAAACTATGATTTGCTCTGAATGAATACTAACAAATCTTAATATATTTGAGTCTTATTAATTCGGTGGGAAAACAAAACCTATACAGAAGGGTTAACAAAGTTTATATGACATTACTGATGAAAAATTCACACATTTCACTGCAAAAATGAATGATATTACAAGATGGAAATATTATCCATGGAACAATGCTATGGTGGTTACTGAAAACCTAGTTCTCAGCAAGAACTTTGCCTAAGCAGCATAATGCTGTTATTTGAAATGCAAATAGTAGGTGGTGTAAGGGACTACTTGTTGAATTGGACACAGTCTGATTTAAGAGTGTTTTAATGAGTGAAATTTACGGAGCAGCAGTATAACACCCTCATGGACCCGATGCGTTCGGCGTTATTCCGGCAGTGGTTCTGTTGTATGCTTGTTGATTACTGAAGTGAGAGGTATGCCACATGTTACGTGTTACTTTCTCAGCAGCTGAAGAACACTCTAAATGTTATAACAGAGATGAAATACTGTCTCCTGAGCAAATCACATGACTCTCACTTCCCTAACACTTATAACACATGTCACAAATGGATTTCAACTATACCTCACACTTCAAATATGCTTTATAATTTTGTTTATACATTTAAGCCATAAGGTGTTGTAAAACAAATCAAAGGAACTCTGCTTATTAAGATTACAGACATAACTCCCAGGTAAAAGGAAATTTATGTGGGCAAACCAGAGAAGTTGTCTGTATTCCATTCCAAGTCTAAAGTTTGCATTGAAGAATAAAGCGTTCTTGTGTAGGTCTTCTAGATTTTGACATTTTTGCATTTGCCTTTATTCCTATACATTTGCACTGTGTTTAAGGATGTTACTACTTGGAGGTGAGACCTCATGTGCTTGAAATTCTTCACCAGCTTCTTACAATATAAAGTTCAGAGCAGGAAAATTGACAACACCATCAACAATAAGAAGTATGTTCTTAATTAAATAACTTCAGGTAAATTAAATTCTATGCATTTCTCATCTACTGAATCTGCATAAAAATTCTGTAAGGTGCACCTTGTTACTCTAATTTACATAAAAAGAGGCTGGGACTTCAAGTGGCAGAGTGGCTTGTCTGCGGTCACACAGGATTGTGAAAGAATTTGAACCCAGTCCACTTTCCCCTTGGTCACAAAGTATGCTATGCCTGAAAATAATGTAACAAACCTCTGTGAAAGAGTATTCAATTCTAGTGCTGCTTAGAGATTTAAAGAAGAGGATAAAATATCCCCAGTTCCTTTATGTAATTGTAAATGTGTACGATTGTTTGTTTATTCCGTATTTCTTGAAAAAGAAATATGGGGGGAAAGAAACAATGAAAAGTATAACAGTGAAATGTTAATCCTAGACCTATAACCATCTTGAGAAAATACTCTGTCTAACTTTAAGGTCTTTTGAAAGCTTTAACAACGATCAGAGATGAGAATGATACTCCACAACCGAACTGGCAGTACCTTTCCTGGACGATCTTGTTAGCACGCTCTTGAAGGGCATGCTGACCTATGTCGCTCCAAGTGTCCAAAAAGCATCAATTTTCTACCTTGATTTTCTCTGATTATTGACCATTTTCTCTGCTAGGGACTGTTTGGACGATGCTACAAAACTCAATGTGATTGGCCAGGCTAACAAAGTGAGAGCATCCCAGTCAATCAGTGTGCATCTGATTAGTTCTGTTCTCTTGTCATTCATGAAAAGGTATCTTGAGATACACAAAGAATTTTCACACAAGGTAGAAAATAGTTCCTTGTTTGGTCTTCACAACATCAAGCTTTGTAGTATTTGATGATAAGAATCTTAAAGTCTTTCGATCTCCATTACCAAGTCCCACCCTAAAGTTTCTCCTATCCTTCCCCAATTGAAAGTAGCAGTTTTTACCTCACCATTATACGTAGTATGATTATTTAATATTTTAAACTTCTTATGGCTAAAACCTGCTTATTCATAGAAAAATGAGCAGCCATAAAAATCTTGGAAAGATAATTTCAAAGGCATAAGCTTCAAATTTATTTTAGGATATGATTACTTATTTGTAAATAAAATAGAAATCTGTACTTATAATTTAAGATAACTAGTAGGAAATACTGCCATTTGAGAACAGCAGAGAGTGTTTATTTTATTATGAATATTCTAACTTTGGCAAGGACCTTGGTCTTAAAATAGTGTTGAGTTTGGAAGACGGCCAAAAATGTATTTGAAAACCACAGGAATATAAAGTCTGAAAACAGATAATAACACTTAATGCAGACAAATGCTTGACTACACAGTCAAACTAGTAAATTGTGTCTCTGAAATAAAATGCCATTTTTCATAAAATGGCTGCATAAGTCAGCTTAAAGTAGTGACAGATAGATGGCACTCTATAAATTCTTAAAAAAAAAAAAAAAACAGTGAATTTCTATTGGCAATTAATGCCAAGCTGCTTCTTCCTACAAAAGCAGATGTTAAAAATGGCCTACTCTTGGGAGTCACCAATGTCATCGATTTTTCTTCAGAAATACAGTTGCAAATCTGCTTCTAATACTCACCAAAAACATCTGCATGTATTGCTTAGTTTTACCTATTTCGATATTACCTAAAAGGACTCTGGGAACTTTAGATAACTGAAAGTGAAAGGCATATTGCAGTTAAGAGTTCCTCATGATAACTGTCACCTAGAAAATAGTCTTCAAATAATTTTCTGATTTCCAAATTGTCTTCTAAAAATTTTATTGGAAACTTCTTTCTCTCAACTACAAAGCCTGTGTATTAGATTGAATGCTGAATCAAGAATTAGACTGTCTGATGAAAAAGAGTATGTATGTAGAACTGAATCACTGGACTGTACACTGGAAACTATTGCAGCATTGTGAGTCAACTAGACTTCAATAAAAAATAATGAGAATGTCTGTATTTTTATCATGTTTGCTTTTTATAATCTTCTTATTAAACTCATCTTTCATTGTATTACTACAAAATGACATTGATAATATTTGTGAAAATTGTTTTAATGTCTTAATTTACAAAACTAGGGTATCTACAGATTTTAAAAATCTCTGTAAATAGATAAAGTTTACATTTTTTTGTTTGACTCTATCACTTATTGTAGAAACAATATTTTGGAGTTAGTCCATTTGATGATTTTAGGGACATATTTTGACAAGGTTTCTCAAGAAATAAACTCAGAAAAATAAACATAGTTTGCATGTTGACATTAACACATGAACTGAAAGCTGTATGAAAAGTTAGTAAAGAGAGGTGATGAATAACTAACAGTTTATTGAGTTGATTGGAAGGGTCTTGTACGTGTCACGGGAACCAATGTTAAGTCCTGTTAGGCTCTTCTAACAGCTTCGTCAATGATCAGGGGGAAAGAAGAGACAACATGTTAATTAAATCTTTGGAGCCATTTAATCCAAGAATCAATCTATAAAAACTGTCAGCTCAAAGTACTTAGTTCAAATATGCTCAGAAATAAACTTTAAAACAAATGAAAAAAAAAAGGTCTGCTACAGAATTTATATTTCAAAACAAAGTTGATAGAATAATGCTTAACATTATATTACAAAGATATCAATTCTTAAAATATCGAGAAAATTGGATAAATTCAGCTTTTTGCCTAAATTTCATCAATATTCTTTTTTTTAATTGAAATATAGTCAGTTTACAATGTTGTGTCAATTTCTGGTGTACAGCGTAATGTTTTAGTCATACATGTAATAGTCTTAATTTTTTATTTGCCCATAGAGATGAAAGCACAAATTTTACACAGTGTTCAGAGCAATAGCAGACAAGTAATTAAATCTAGTTTTAGACCATGAAATCCATTTGTCCTCGACCATCTGCTTTTCTTCACAGCTAAACACCTTGAACTCTCACTGCAGAGTCAGCTTTGCTTCACTCTTTTTGAGAACAATCCTGACTTGCTGGTGGGCTGGGAAGGAGCTCTGTTCAATATTCTAGAAGGGGATCCACAGCCCAGATCCCTGATGTGAACCAGGTGTGGCCTCGCAACTCACCCAGAGAACTGAGTTTCCATTGTCTTCCTGAGTCTAACTTGAAGTGCTTTCCCATCTTTCTCCCTTGTGTTAACTTTGGTCCCATCTTTACAATCTGACCAGATTTCTGGTTCCTGAGGTATGAGTTTTTCCTTCTTCTTACCAGCCATTCATCTTCCTCTCACCCCAGGAACTGAGAATTCCTGTCTCTGAATCCCAAATTCTCTTTATGCTGACAGACACCTCTGACACTGTTTACCTGGCAGCCTAGCCTCTTCCCTGAGTGTCAATATACTTAGCTGCTCCGACATTGTATTTTTTTGTGTCCTATCTCTTCACTTGTGGATATACTCTATTATCCAATCCTTCTAACAGCAACAGCTTGTTACCACAAATGATGTAATATATACATAGCTGTAATTAATAAACAAAAATTCAAAGAAACAAAATGCTTCTCTAATTTTAATACAAAGATAGCAATGTGTGGTTTATTTCACAATTATCCTTAACAGTACATGCGAGTTTAAAATAGAGTATACCCACATTAAAGAAAAACACTTCTAAATGAATGTAGCATATTTATTTGCTATTAGACAAATCTCATTTGCTAATTTCAATAAGGGAATAAATTCATTGCTTTTTATTGTTTTAATCTAATCTTCTAATGTACTAGATTTTTCTCATTGGGGCAATTTTCTATCATATTCAGGTTTTTAAAAATAATAATTGGAATTTTGCTAAGTATCAGTGCTATTTTTTGCATGATGATTTAATAGGAATAATTCTGCTCGCTGTAAAATAAAGCAAAAGAAATGCTGCACTGCTCACCAGTTCATGCTCCACATAATAATGTCTGGGCACCTGCACTGTGTTCTCATTCTTTAGCCATGCACACCTTCCTGAAGAGACCACCTCTGTCCCTGGAAATGAAGTATATAAGAAGTCTTTGGTTCTCTATTAAGCTTTATTCTTGGCAACCTTGCCTGTTGCTCAAATGTTTTATGAGGCCAGTCCTTTTCCCTGCCTGGACATACAATTTCACTCTTGAACTTTATTCCTATATCTAAGGAATCCCTGTCTGATGTCCAAAATTCTTGATTTTGTATGCAGGGGTGAGCTAGCCAATATTTAACAACCAGCTCTCTGAGGGGGGTAAAAGCCTTCACTTGTAGCATTTACCAATTTTAATGTAGAAATGGCACCATGGACCCATTCAAGCTACCAAAGAGACTTCACTGAAGGTAGAGTCAAGGACACGGATTAGTTATTTGTTGCTGCATAACAAGTTATCCCAGAACTTAACAGCTTAACAAAATACACATTAATTGTCTCACAGTATCCATTGGTTAAGAAACCAAGCATGGCTCAGTCGAGCCTTCATTGGAGACCAATGCGCTGGCTGAGCAAGAATGCACTTCTAGATTCATTCTCAAGATTGCTGGAAGAATTTGGTCTTCTTAAAGACATCAGTCTCTGCTCCTTCCCAGCTTGAAGTGTCCTCTTCATTGGAACCCTTGCCTATCTGAGTTAAAGACAGGTCAGGAGGGACAGCTGTTCTGGGAGATGCTGTACTTTTTGGATGGAGTTGTCCAACTTCCCTTCATTGCACCTGAGTCTCAGTAAGAAGACAATGAATCCAAACAGCAATATGGTATCTCAACCCCCCAAAAAGCCCAAAACTTTTTATCTGAAGGCAAGAGCCTAAACCTGATGACATCTAAAGCTGAAGATGTCTTCAGTTTCCTACAGTCAATTATTTTAAATTCATTTCTTTAACAGTGACAGATCTACCCAAGTCAGCCCACCATTGTCAACTTTAACTTGGCTTTTGCTTCATGAGACAGTCTTCACATCTTTTTCTTTTTAAACATTGTTTGACCTCTTATAACTCTGTTCTCTGGGTTTCTGTGATTCAGTATTTTGTATGGTGCACACTTTATCTCACGATCACCTTTTCTCTGTCTCCACGAACACCCTTTCTCTGTCTCCATCAGAGCTTCCTCTTCTTCGCCTGCCTTTCAAAAGTTGATTTTTCTAAGGATTCCCCTTTTTTTGCCTTTTTATCCCTTTAGTCTACAAATGCTTCATAAGTTTTAGGTATTCCTCGTAAGTTGATTGCTCTGAAAGTTTTATTTAGCTCAGGTTTCTCTTCTAAGTTTAGGCCTTTTAATGAATGTTTATAGTATCTTTATTTATAATCACTAAAAACTGGAAATAACACAAATACCCATCAACTCATGAATAAATAAACAAGTTGTAATTTAATATACAATGAAATACTACTCAGTGGTAAAAACAAAAAAAATTAAATGAGGGAGGGGATAGCTCAGTGGTAGAGTATGTGCTTAGAGCATGCACAAGGTCCTGGGTTTAATTCCTGGTACCTCCTTAAAACAAACAATCAAACAAAACTAATTATCTCCTCCCCTTTCCCCTGAACAAAATTAAATAAAACCAAAAAGAAAAAGAAAATTGCTGATAGATGAAACAGCATCATGGATCTCAAAAACATCAAACTAAGTAAAAACAGTGAGATGCAAAAAGTTATATATGGTCTGATTCTATTTACATGACATTTTGGAAAAATAAAAGTTTAGGAACAGTAAACAGTTGAGTGTTTATCAGATGCAAGAAATCTGTGAAAGAGATTTACTATAAAAGCACTTAAGGGAACATATGGGGTGATGGATATATTCTTCAACTTGATTTTGGTGGAGGGTATATGACAATATATACTTGTCAAGATATAGAACTATGCTTCCCCAAAAGAGTTGTTCTATTTCATGTAAATTAGATTTTAAAGATGCTGAAATTTAAAAAACAAAAGTATCAAATGAATTCAGATTCATTATCTTCTTCCTTAACATTTTCCTATACCTATATTTTAAATGTCAATTTATGCACCTACCCAGTGACATCAGGAGAAATCTAAAGTTGCTTTTGATTCTTCTCTCTTCCTAATATTCCATTTCTAGTCCATCACCAATACCAGCCAATCTAAATCTCTAAAATATGCCTTCAAATTCCTCCCCTTCTTATAGCAAGTGACCAAGTGTAGACCCTCATCTCGTATGGCTTAATTAAAGCAAAAATTTATTGAGGTCACCTCTGGAATAACGACTCCCCATTCCTCCTTTTATCACCAGGGCACGTCTTCAGATTGCCAGATCTTGGCACAATTCACCATCCTTCTTTTTTCCTGACAAAATTAAATTTTTAATATTTATATTTACTAACATCCTGAGTGCACACGTGAAGTTTCTGAAGCAGGGCAAATTATTGTTATTTACTGACAACAAACAACACATGTGTAGTTCTCGTCTGTCCCAATTTTTACCTCTGGGAAATATGGCACAAGCTAGATATAATCCTATATATAGGGCATTTGTATTGTAGATGAAGAACTGAAAGAACCTAAATCTGGGCATTTATATAAGAGAGAGAGAGAGAGAGTACCTCCCCTCCTGAGAAAGTTTCCTTAGAAATGTAAGGGAAAGGATCCAAGGGTCTAACCTTTTGGAATGTAAATAAATTCTCCAGGGAAAGGGTAAGACCCTTATATCCACAGCCCAGGGGTATTGCCACAGTCCCAAGTCTCATCCCCTTTTAAAATAAAAGCACATGCCTCCAGGGAGGTAGATCTCTCTGGATTGTTTCTCACTATCTATTCAAGTCATGGTTTAACTTCCAGATTTGTCTTTTAGTTCAGATCTCAAGTTTCAGTAAAAGTTTCTCAGAAAGCCCTGACTGTGCAGAAACATAAGAATATCTTCCCTATAATCCTACAGGCTTCCATGGCTGCTCCGTATCTCCCGATGTAGGATTAGCACGCTCCTCGGAGTCCTCACCCTTCTCTCTGAATAATCCCCTCTCCTCCCCACCCTAACTCTCACCTGGATATCCTTTGAGATCATTATTTCTCCTCTGGCCCGTTCAAGCAGAAGATGTTTTTTTTCTCAGTCTCAGGAAGATGATGGAATAGGTCTCCTTGTTCTCTGGCTTCATCCAGGTCACTTCTCCCCTTCTTGCCTGCAGAATTCTGCTCACTGAAGGACAAGCCATTTTAGCATTTTACCAGTTTTCCACTTCAGTTCTGCCATATCTTGACCTAGCAACTATTCCTCTTCTTTCAACTAAAACCTTAGCTGTCCTTTCTGTAGCCACTTGTGTTGTAGCTCTCTCATGAGTAACAACTAAATCCCCTTCGTAAGCGATAGATCTAATACAAATTTCAAAAAACTCACTGCCAATGTCCCCACTATGGCCCAAGCCACATTCATAATCTTCCTAGAATTTCAGTTTCCCAAATAGTCCTGTTCAGAGTATTTTATTCATTGACTTATAGATCACTCACTAAGCCACCCTAAAACAAAATAGTTTTCAGTTACTATCCCTATCCGCCACCTCATTTCACTTCAGAGCAAGGCTATGTTATTCCTTAGGAATGTGAGTGGGGGAAAGAATAGATATTTTGAAAAACTCCCCTAGTAATTCTTTATTGGTCTGCCTTACTTAAAAATCACCAATATAGACCCCAGACTTCATGGACACATATACCGGAACAAAGCAGAAATAGCAAAAAGTCATTTTTGCATCAGGATTTGAAATCAGTCATTACTATTTTCTTGCCAGGTAAATTTTCTTTCTGAATTCATTGACCTTAAGTAGCTGTCCCTCTGTTTAGTATCATCTGCCAAGATTAATTTATGAATTACACAAATATTTATAGAATGTCCATTATGTGATAGCCTTTATCCTGTGTGCTGGTGATACAATGATGAACACAAAGTACAGTCTCTCTTCTCAGTGAGTCTAAGTTCTAAAAGGGAGTCACATGTTAAGCAAATAATCACGATGATGATGTATCATTATGAATTAAGATAGACATACTGAAGAAATTAATCACAGTTCTATGAGGTAGTATATCACATGTATCTGATTTACACTGGGAATCATGTAAAGCTTCCTGAAAAATAATTGGCTACAATGCTAAGGACAAATGAGTTAACACACAGAGGAAAGAGGAAGGAAATGTTCCTGACAGAGAAAAGCAGTGTGTGCAGAACCCTGTAGTGGAAATGAGCAGGCAGATCCCAGGGACTTAAGGTCAGTGTAATGAAAAGCAGAGATAGAGGTGGGAAGCCAGAGACTGCAGGGGCAGCAAGGAGCCAGACTACTGAAGCCTTCTCGGCCATTTTAAGGATTTTAGTCTTTATTTTTTCTAAGATCAATAATTTCTCATTAAAAATTTTAAGCTTAGTAAGGGTCCCATGATTGGTATTTTAAAAATACTGGTTGCAGTAAAAAGAATATATCACAGGGAAAAAGTCAGGATACAGGGAGAACTGTTATTAATCAATTCTGTTTCCTAGGCTGTGATGGGTATTTTTATGTATCAACTGGTCTAGATTAAGGGACACCCAAAGAGCTGGTAGAGCATTATTTCTGAGTGTGTTTGTGAAGGTATTTCTGGGTGAGATTAGTATTTGAGTTAGCAGATTGAGTGAAAAAATCATTCTCACCAATGTGGGTGGGTGTCATGCAATCCATTGAGGAGCTAGATAGAACACAAAAGCAGAAGAACAAATTTTCTCTCTCTTTGCTAAGACGTTGACCTTCTTATGCCCTTCGATACTGGTGCTTACCTTGTTTCTGGGCCTTTGGATTCAGACCAGAACTTACATCTTTAGCTCCTTCTCAGGTCTTTGGACTTAGACTGAAACTTACACCATCAACTTTCCTGGTTATGCAGCGTGCAGATGGCAGATCCTGGGATGTCTCAACTACCATAATCATGTGAGTCAATTCCTATAAAAAATCTCCCTCTCTCTCTCTCTCTCTTTCTCTCTCCATACGCACACACACACATATATCTTATTGGTTCTGTTTCTCTGGAGAACCCTGACTAATAAATACACTCATTGCAAGGGTAATTTGGATTTTCATGGTGGTATTGGAGATAAAAGGAACTGGATTGATCATGAAATATTTAGAAAAGAAAATAGATTAGGTTTGATATGGCAATTGAAGCAGCTAAGAATTGCTCTCAGCTTTCTTGTTTATCAACATAATTTTCTAAACTGGGTAATATGGTGGTGATAAAGAGTTTAATTCTGTACCTGATGACATTGAGGTACTTTGAGACTGTCAAGTAGCTATGTTAAGCTGGCAGTCAGGCATTAAGGCCTGAAGATCAAAGATGAGAATTGAGCTGGAGAAACATATTTGGGGGATTATAATTTTACATATGTAACTAAGACTATGGCATGAATGAGATTGCCTTGAAAAGAATATGGAGTAAGAACTGCAGAAATCTTAGATTAAGCCTTAAAACATTTCAACTAAGAGCCAAGCAGAGGACGATGAGGCTGAAAAGGAAGAAAGAGAAGGAGACACACAGGCAGAGGAAATCCAGGATAATATAAGTTAATAAAGGCAAGGGAGGAGGGAGCTGTAAGAAGATATAGTCAACATCATTAAATGAGGCTAGAAGTTCAAAGTAGAAAATAACTGGAAAATGCCCACTGAACATAGAAATTAGTGCAAGTTCTTTTGAAGAATAATGGACAAGAAGTTGGACTGAAGTGGTTTTTCCTGTTGTCAGTTATTTCCAATAATCTGTTTTCCAGCAATCTGTTTTCCAGCTCATTGATCCATTCCTCTGAATCCTTTAATGTACTGTTGATTCCTTCTACCGCATTTTTCGTTTCAGTTACTGTATTCTTCATTTATGTTTGGTTGTTCTTTAGATTTTCTAACTTGTTGTCAGAAACTTCCAACTTCTCTCTCTGTTCTTCCTTTCTTCTCCCAGGTTCTGTGGTATTCTTTACAATCATTACTTTGAATTCTTTCCAAGGTAGATTCCCTACCTCCACTTTGCTCATTCTTCTTTTAGGGTTTTATGTTGTTTCTTGATTTTGAACATGTTCCTCTGCCTCCTCACTTTGCCTGACTTGCTGTTTTTATTTCTATTTGGTAGGATGGTTATATCTACTGACCCTGGCAAAGTGGTCTTTTGTAGGAGATATTCTGTGCATCACAGCAGTGCCCTCCCCTCTGGGCACCAGAGCCATATACCCTAGAAATTTCCCCTATGTGGGCTACAAGTGTCCCTGTATTGATGGGGTTGAGTACTGCGAGCTTACTCAGCTCAATACCTGTCTTTTATAGGGGCTATTGACTGCTGTTGGATTGAGATGGGTTCTCAGGGAGCTGAGAGGGAGGCCTGTATTCCTGAAGCTGGTGCTGCTTGCTGGTGGGTGGGGCCAGGGCCTTGGGGAGTCCTATGACTGGTGCCAGCCAGTTGTAGGCAGGGCTAAGCCCCAGCATGATTGGTTGCCTGGACAAGAGGTGTCATAGGACTAGTACAGATCAGCTGGTTGGCAGCTATATCCCCAGCACAAACAGGCTAGAGGAAAGGTCACTCCAAAAGTTCACTTGCCAGCACCAGTGTCTTCATTGTAGAACGAGCTCCCAAAAATGGCTGCTGCCAGGGTCTACATCATCTGGTGGAGTCCCAGTTGCTTCCTGCCTCTCTGAAAACTTCTCCAAGATCTGAAACTGGGTCAGACTTAGGCTCCTTTCAAATTACTGCTTCTGCACCGGGTCTCAGAGCACATGAGATTTTGCATATGGCCTTTAAGAGTGGTGTCTCTGTTTCCTACTTATTCTCCTGGACATAAGCTCTGCTGGCCTTCAAAGCCAGAGATTCTGGAGGCTCGTCTTCCTGGTGCAGGACCCCTGGGCTGAAGAGCCCAACTGGGGCTCAAACCTCTCATTCCTTGGGAAGAACCTTTGCAGTTGTGATTATCTTCCCATTTGGGGGTCACCCGCTTAGGAGTGTGGTGGTCTTGACTTTACTGCATCTCTTCCTTTCCTTCCTGCCTTGTTGTGGTTCCTTCTTTATATCTTGAATTGTAGAAAATCTTTTCTGTTCCTCATGTCATTCTCATCTAATGTCACAGGTGTGCCCATGGAAACAGACAAGCTCACGATCTTCATACTCCACCATCTTGGCCCCTTCCCCTGAAAGAGACTTTCTTAATGGCTTTGAAGAAGTAAGTTATTACACTGTGGGCTGCCTGTGGAGAAGGCCACAAGGCAGGGAATGGGGGTAGCCTATAGGAGCTGAGAGCCTCAGTTCTAAAACCTCAAGAGACTAAATTCTGCCAACAACTTGAAGAAACCTGGAAGAGGACCCTGAGCTCGAGATGAGACTGCAGCCCTGGCGATATCTTAACTGCAGCCTTGTGAGACCCTTGATGGTGATGCCCAGACTTCTGACCAACCCATGGAAATAGTAAAATAATTTAAAGGTATTGTTTTACATCACTAAATTTGTTATGCTGTGATAAACAACAGATTTTTGTTTCTGAAAATTGATTTCAAGTGGTCTCTAATTATTCCCTTTGATTGGAGAAAATTGAAGCAAACTTTGAGAGTTCATCAAAGACTTTTTTCTTAATATGCCTACTGAAAGCTTTTCATATTATATCACCCTTAAACTGTATTTGCTTCTGCTCACCTCCTGATGACTTTGGGATTAAATTAAGTTATGTGTTATATTATATTTATTATATTATTATTATATATATATATTATTATATATATTATTATTATAATATATAATATATATTATATATATATAATATATATATTATATATATTATATTAGTTATATCACTAATGATATAAGAAACTGTAAGTCACATAAAAATATAAGAAGTTCTAAAATCCAAGATAGCAATAGTATAATAAATTTAAAACCCAGATGGAAGAAGTCATGGCATCCTAAAATAAAACAGAATGTTAGAAATAATGACAGATAAAAACTGAAAGAGTAATATTGGTAATCATGATAATATTTGAAAATTACAAATAAAGTATCTCCAAGTCAATTACAAACCCTAAGAAGCCAAAGTACACATGACTCTAAGGAAAAGACATTTTCCAAATGCTAAACAGTCTTACTGTACTGTCAGTAGTGGCAACAGAGTTGTAACTACCATTTATAACTATTTACTATGTGCCAGGGACTTTACATACTTCATTTCACTAAATTCTTTCTATCAGGACTATATAATATAGATATTATCATTTGTATTTTATAAATGAGGAGATAAATATTAAATAGATTAAGTAATATTTTCAGAATCAGGCACAAAGTAAGTATCAGAATTGGGAATAAACCTACATCTCTCTAATTCAGTAATTAATATTTTTAAATCCCCTCCAAAATTCTGCCCAATAAATAATAGTTTGCATTGTATCAAGAAACTCTCTTTTCAGAAATTTAACTTCTCATACTGTTAAATTGAATCTTAAATTTTTTTTGTTATTTTTTTCTGTTTCAGTAAAGAAGTATATCAGTCAGAGAGTCTAGGTTATGCTGCTGTAAGAAACAAACCCCAAATCTCAGTGGTTTGCAACAGCAAAGATTTATTTTTTTTCTGGCTCTGCATGTCCAGATTGCCTGCAGCTCTGCTCTACATCACATCACCATCATTGTGGCAGCCAGGCTGACAGAGCAGCCTCCATCTGAAATAATTCTGGTTGTGATGGCAGAGGGGTGAAAGAACAAAGCAAACTGTGAGCTGGCTCATATGGTTTTCAAATAGGAGGACATCTACTCTTCCCATATTTCATTACCAAAGCAAGTCACATGATGACGTCTACTGTCAGCAGTGCATAGAAATATATTCCTCCATCCAGACAGAGCAGCAAACATTTATGAACACTGATGCAATTAACACAAGGCATTTGTCAATTCTAAGTCTTTGAATATTTCACATGTTCACATATCTGAAGTAAAGCAAGAGATCGTTTTATTAACCTTAAAATATGAAACAGACACAAAATCAAGTTAATTTTTGAACAAACCTGTATAATTTTTTAATTGCTAGAATAAGTAATTTGAAAAAACTAATAAAACAAATTTAAAGCAAATATATATATATGTATATGTTTATATCCACAGCTACTCAGGAATCAAAGATCTCTACAACTATTTTACAGCTCTCTGATAGTAAATTGGAAGATATGGATGAAAAGGATGATTTCTAGGAAAATAAAACAAGTTAAATCTGATTTAAAAACCTAATTATTCTAAGAGCTATGAAAATAAATTGGAAAATTGCAAACAAAACACTTCATGGAAAGGAAAGTATGGTGAAATTGATTTTAAAAGTAATTTTAAGCTATTTAAAATGTTCTGTAGCATACAGAAATAATAAATTATCATAATTTTATATAGAAGTTCAACTTAGAGCTGATAAAACTTTTGTGAAGGATAGCAAAAAAGAAGAAAAAAGGAAGGAAGGATGGAAGGAAAGAAGAAAGGAGAAAAGGAAAATCATTGACTAGTAAAACATTAAAATGTCTAATAGAATAGTATTAAATAATCCTGAGGATGAATTGGATGAATACATGGATGGATAAAATGATAGAGGACCAAAAAAACTCAAATATATCTGGGAATCAAATATACAATAATACTTAATTTGGTTGACAACAGTTTTATTAATAAATATTGAGAAGTCATTGGATTAAAAAAGGTGAATTTCTGCTTCATTCTCAAAACAAAACAAATTCCAAATGGATTAAACATATAATATATAAATAAATAATTTTATTTTAAAACTAGAAATTGGCTTACTTTTACACTTACCCGTAATTTTGTGTGGCAGACTACCTAGCATGAGAACAAAACCAAAATTAATGAAAATATTAATAGATGTTTCTACAATAGAATAAAAATAACATTTCTGTGTGACAAAAGAATCCATAATCAAAATAAACCTCAATTAATGATCAGGAAAATTAATATGAAAATTCTTAGCATAGTGTGTAGTGCCAAGAAGGCACCCAATAAATATTTGTTGAATGAATTCATGCATTTGACAAAAAGCCTATATTCTTATTTTATAAAGTACATTTATAAATCTATAAGTAATATATAAATAGTGAAGTAGAGAAAGAAGCAAAGGTTATGAACTAGAAATTTGCCAGAAGGAAAGGATAAGTGGTCAAGAAATTTGTAAAACATAGGTGATATTTTATCAGAAAAAAAGTAAACTAAAACAACGGTGATATAATATTTCTACGTATCAAATTTTCCAAGATAAAAAAAGACTGAAGGAAAGGGAGAAAAAAAAAAAAACCTAGTGATTGTGAGGGAACAAACCACAGGAGCTTTCAAGCTTTCAGGCACTGTTGGTTGAAATATAAATGGATAAAAGTTTTCTGTAGAGATATTAGATGGTATGTTTTAATGTTTAAATGTGCCTCCTTTTGTCAGAATCTAGTAATTTTTCTTTAAGGGTATAACAGAATCATTGTGGAAAGATCTGCCAGATTAGATAGATATAGAAATGGATAGCTATATACATGTAGACACATACAGACATACATACAGACATAATACATTTGTACATACATACAGAGATGTTGATGTGGATATAACAGTTTTAAAATTAAACAATGATGCACATCAATATTACTGAGCTGAGGTTTCCACGAAACAAAATCTCGGAGTGCCTGCCACATCATCTGTAGTGGGGAGTGGAAGATGACCTACTTAGATCAGTTTGGACATCAGGATGCCCATGGCTCCCTGGGAGCCCAGCCAGTCTCATGGTAGAGGCTGTCCTTAACTCCCTGCAGCATCACCAACCCTGGAAAGGGTACACTCAGTCTCTAGGAATGAAAATCATAGGTCAGGTTCTGAACCCCCAGGGATTCTTCAGAATACTGGGCAACCAGCTTGTCTGTGAGCCTGCAGTGGAAACAGCAAGGTGCAATCAATATATCTTGAGGTTCCCTAAGTTTCCTTGGGCTCTACCTAGAACTTACTGCATCTGTCTCTGCCTTGATTTCTCCAATAACGGACTCCCTCATAAAAGAGCAGGATTTCATCAGACCTCTGCCACTTTCTAGAGGGTGAACCCCTTATAGGTCATGATCTAATTCTGGACTCTGCCACCACCTGCTCACGGTATCTCAGACAATCCCATAGAATCGGAGGCACTTTTGTAGCTCCTCGTAACATCAGGAGAGTTGTGACCCTATCAGATGGTGATGGCCACTGTCATAAGAAGGA
Source organism: Vicugna pacos (assembly GCF_048564905.1). NCBI lineage: Eukaryota > Metazoa > Chordata > Mammalia > Artiodactyla > Camelidae > Vicugna > Vicugna pacos. The sequence goes on from NC_133000.1 coordinate 26,401,723, forward strand.
CATTTTTTACTCACTTCTCCAATTCCAGTTTGTCCTGAAACTACCATCCTGCTTACTAGCTCAAATGTGGGGTTTTAACTTGTATCCCTCTTACAACACTATGTTGATGTGGCTTTTTACCTTCTAATAGAATGATAGCATCTTAAGAAACTTAGCATTGGTGACTATGCTATCCCACGAAATGTTTAGCCCACAAATTTGAAGCTCAATAAGTATTTGCTTTGGACTAATAAATAGGTGCTAATTTGGAGATAATAAAGCTTAAAATTTCTGAGGTTTTAAATTCTAATATCAATCCCTGTATTTTAGCCCTAGACATATAAAATCTTAAGTTTTATATACAGTATTTCTAGAATGCCAAATTTCTTAGTATCTGAGCTCACATATACTATGTTTTTATCTGACTATAGGTATATTTGAACTTTTATAGGGTTCTTTCATAGAGTTGTGTGCCTTAAAGTTTTTTTCCAAACCTTTCTGAAAATTGTCTCTAAGGCAGTAGCATTATCTTATCAGATGTATACTTACCTCCTGAAAGCAAGAGCATTTCACACCGTAAGTTAAATGTCCTTGTAAACCTGCCGTTGACTAAAATGTTCAGATATAAGATCTAAATGAAATTTTGCCGGTGGAATTAAGGAAACTGATACTCAGCCAGCAAAGGTTGCTCATTGGGTGAACTAAAGACTGCCCTTGATTACAAACCAGGCAGTTAATATGCCTGGTTTCAAAGACTTGCCTTCAGAGACAGTGAATGTAGCCGCTATTTTGAATTTGTAAATGAGGCACTGATTTCCTGTTGCAGAGGGTCTGGGTCTTGCTGACAGGTCCCCGGGTTTCACAGCTATGCCTCACTGCCTGAGTTTTGCTTCACTGTGTCCTTCTGTCCACGTACTTGAAGTCCCCCTCCTCCATTTGCCATCAAGAGCTGCTTGAGCATCCAGCTGTCACCCATCTTTCACACATGCCCCTCCTAAAGGAGCCCCTCCTGCAACACTCCAAAAGTACATCTGAGCTGAGGAACTGACTGCACTCAAAACCCAACAGGAAATAGCCAGTTCAAGGGCAGACACGAAGAATATGGGTACTTGGTTGGAAATGCCAGAATAATTGTAAATGGAAAGAATGTAGAAGTAAGACCAGAAGAGTGGCAAAATGACTAGTTACCTGCACCTAATACATTTATAGCCAAAGATAAAGGTTAATAAACCAGAGGTACCGACTGAGTGAATAAATGGAAAAAGGTAGATTAATATATGGAGTGAAAGCTTTACTGAATACAGAAATATTTCCAGCGCTACAAAAGAAAATTTAAAAATAACAACATGAAATAGCAAACTAATTTTTAAAAAGCTGTTCCTAATTCAATCATCTTCATCATAATGCAGATATGTGAAAAATTACTTTAAAGTTTATGTTTCTGTGAAAAGTTTATACAAATCTTAAACCTGAAAAAAATTTGGTGATGAGTAACCCAGGGGCTGTCAGCAGATCATCTCAGAAGTCACAATGACCAATGCCATTATGACCACCTCACAAAACTGTCCTTTGTGTATTGAAGAGGAGAGGGGCTTATTTGATATGGTGTTTATCCCAATGATATCGAAGGGAGCTGACAGAGTGAATTTGTACAAGGAAGGGCAAAGAGAATAAAATAAAAATCCAGGGCTATTAGTCAAAAAGAATGAAAAAAAAAAGTAAGTTCTTCAAGGTAAAGTGATTAAAAGCATGACACTGAAATGTCCAAAGAGAATAAATGTTTCAAATGAGGCTGGGGTGTTAAAATATACATCTAGAAGGATTTGACACGTAAATTTCTAAAGGGCTTGAATGATTTTCAGCAGACCTCAGGCAAAAAGTTTGTAACGAGAACTTCTCAGAAGAAATACCGAGGGGAAAGAGTCAGCTGTTAATAAAAAGGAACTTGTATTTGATTTTCATTAATTCAAATTTGTTTAATTTGCTTAAGTGAGGAAGATAACATCATCACAAAAAGAGTAAGAAAAAATAATAGTTTGTATCTACTACGAACATTTCTGATCATTTTGTGAACACTGCTATATAGAATTTCTTTACAACTAAGTGACATTCAACAACTATCACAGTGAAATAACAAATAAGCAATAACAAAAAGAAGCAGGACTATCGGTCTAGCGCTATATCAGACAGACAGTAAATACACATGGTTTGAAAGCCTTGGAGATGGTGTAAATCAGGGATGTTCTCACATACATAGGGGAGGCAGTCAGCCCACCTACAACGAGATTCAAAGAAGACAGGCACAAGCACCTTCCCCAAACTATGTCCCCAAGATATGTACCAGTTACAATCTTCAACCAGTGATACTTTTATTATTTTAAAGGGATACTTATGTTAGTAATCAGCTGTTTAAAAAAAAAGCATGAGAGAGAGAGAGCAGTTAATGACAAAATGAATACAAAAAGTCTTGATAAAGATCTTTACCAATAGAGCTTGTCTATTTAAGCATCTTAGAAGGGTGGAGTATCAGAAGGCAGAGCAAAGATGGAGCAGAGGATGAAAAGCGTCAAGAAAAGTACTCAATATTTCTTAAACTTACAAGGCCAGCAGTGGCCTCTATTGTATTGCATCTGTGGGCAAAATGAAAGAATGAGAATTTGAAGGTAAGTATGTACCTACTGAGGTGAAAACACTAAACTCATTCCATCATTTTTCACACTACTTTGTACCATAATGAAGACACCATTCAAATAACAGAATTTACAATCTAGTCTTCTGAGCTCTTGTAAAATCTCTGACATTTTACTGATGGCAAACAGAATGTGACTTACTGAGTTTATAAACCATCTAGCTGTACAGCTAAGACCAGTAGCTCATTTCCTCAGGTTCAGTGGAATCATAATACATCTCACAGTCTGTTGTTATTCTAATTTGTTCCTCCATTAGATTAACCTACTAGTGTCAGTGATGTCACCAATGTTATAATCAGACCATATGGAGAGTTGTGTCTGCACTATTGAACCGGTAACTGAAGGTGCACTGTGATTCAGTGACTGGAGTGGAACGTTGCATTGCTACTTCCTGAAAATGTTGTCTCAAGGTGGTGACACTTTCCACTTTCTTTCTAAAGATACTGGATGTCATTGGAGCTAGTTTCCATGGAGTTTTACTTTCAAATTTAGGAATGGGTTATTTACCAAAGAATGGTAACTATTGATTAAAATTCCCAATGGTGAAATACTAGAAAACTGGAAAATAAATGGAATCGCTTACTATTTGAAGTATAGGTTGCTGCATCGCCTATCATGAATGCATCACTCAACTTCAGTTATGACTGAAAAGTCTGTTTTTTCCCCACCTGTTCAAGTTGATATCAGAAATAATAAGGCAGATGATCCAACTGGACTGAACTGTCTCATGTCTCAGCATACTGTCTCATGTCTCATGACCTATGCTGTCATGAGCTTCAGAGTGATACTTGGGTGCATAGGATGACCAGAGGAAATCTTCTTGATGTTGGAGCCACTTTATTGGTTATTTTGAGAAAGGAATTCAGTGACCATTGTAGCTGTCCAGTGCTGAAAGTGTGATAGAAAATGTAGTTCTTTTTTTAGCACACCGGCCACAGAGTGGCTTCCAAAAAATGATAAAACAGTTTGGCATATGCCTAAGTCCAAATTATATCCAACATGATTGAAATTCATTCATTTGTAAAACATCCAAGCATTCAATTTTTCATAAGCTTCCACAGGCAAACAGTATTATACTATGCCTGCTTCATCCTACCTTTTTCCCATATTTGAATGATTAACTTCTTAAAACCAAATTAAGAGATTAAGAGATTTTGTTTAAATAACAACAACTACAACATCAAAAAAAATAGATTACACAGATGTCAGATGTATAATGAAGAGAATACAAATAAACAGGGAAGATTGTTGGGAACTCTTGACCTCCAAACTAACTTACCACATTGACAGCCAAGGATGATGTTTTCTGATACCCTGAAAAACTGGAGGACTTGGATGATACTTCAAGTATGTGTTTCCCAGAATTTCTAGGACTTCACCACATGTAGAATACCCAGTAATTCCCTTCATGTTCACCTCAAAGCTGACCTCTCCTCTTGTTTCTCTGTGGTAGTTTGGATTGCTGCCTCCATTCCTACCTTTCATAAGCCACACATCTTACCTCACTTCTCCTTCAAGAGACACATGTTGCTAAAACAATCTTTGTACTGATCAGAGAGAGAAGCTTTTTCCATTAACTGGAAGTGGAAATCAGCCTCTAGTTTCTACTTCCTCTAACTCTAATTTTGTTATTATCAGAACCCTCTGATAATCTCTCTGCCTCTTCTTCACCATGCCTCTGTATTTCTTATAGCAAAATTGTATTTCCTGTCCATTCATTTATTCAACAATTATTCACTGAATACTACCATATGCCAGACATTCTTTTAGATGCTTAAAAAACAGACATCAAGATAATAAAATCCCTGTCCAAGGAACTCAAAAACTTTGGGGCTCTATGGTTGTAACAATGTGTTGAGTTTATAACCCAGGAGACTAAAATCGCTCCTTGATAGAACTCTCCACATTTATCTCTGAAGTCATTCGATCTCTTAGAAGATTCCGTCATTTGCTACAATGTAGACTGATGGTCAGATACAGTGGAGAAACTGTTGGAAATGAAATTAAGCAATTTCAGTTCAAATTTCATCTCTGCCATTTTCTAGCTATGTGACTTGAACAGGTCCCAGTTAAGTGGCTGTTACCTAAGATGACTGTCCTTATCTGTGTAATTGTTATAACAATGCCCTTCTTCAGGGTCATGTGAAGGCTACTTCTGATACCCCTTGGGAAATACAGCACAATTATTGCTCTCTAGTAAGCAGTCAAAAATGTTATTTTAGTCAAATTATCATCAAATCAGTCCATTAGATGCCAACCATGTAATAACTTTTTAACTCTTTGTTTTAAAATGTAAGGCCAACAAGTTGCAAAAAACAGTACAACAAATCCTCATATAGTCTTCACTATGATTCTGCAAATTGTATATAATATTCAAATATAAATATTTCATAATATAATTTTTCTGAAACATTTGACAGTAAGTTGCAGATGTGGTATCCCTTACTCTTTCATGCTTCAGTATGTATTTCCTAAGAATAGTAACATTTTCTTATATAACCACAGTAGAAAAACCAAACTTAGAAACCCACATTGATACAATATTGTCACCTAATCTACAGATCTTACTCAAATTTCATCACTTGTCCCACTAATGTCCTTCACAGCAAAAGAAAAAGAATTTCTGGTCCAAAATTCAATTCAGAATGGCACATTTCATCCAGTTATCAGGTCACTGTAGTTTTCTTTAACCTGGAAAAATGTCTCTATCATCCTTCATCTTTATTAACCTGGACATTCTGAAGACTATAGGCCATGTCAGCCACATGTGGAATCCCCAGGCCACCTGCACTTCTGATCAAGTGGGTACAAATTGGGGGTCTTCCAGACCCATCCCAAGATTTGATAATTCACTAGAACAACTCACAGAACTCTCTTCTCACAACACCCCTGTCCCACCATATACTCTGAATAAGAATTCTTACTCAAAGTCAACTCAATGTATGTCTCCTTTCAGTATTCCTATCCTTGACCCTAGACAAAAATCATCATTCTGTGCTACTTTGAGCCTACTTATGATGCCTACTCTATTAGGCATTTTGTTGTAATTTTAGTCCAGTTGTGTATATTCCTTAAAAAATTCTTACCACCTTGAAAGAGAAGAAGGAGAAGGAGGAGGAAGAGGAGGAGAACATATAGGAGAATATAGTGATTTTGTAGAATGTTCCTCAACGTTGGTTTGCCCAAGGTTTTCTCATGATAAGATTCGGTTTATACTCTTTTAACAAAAATACACAAGAGTGATATTGTATTCTTCTCATTACATCATATCAGGAGGCACATGAAGTCAACCTGTCCCATAAACAGTGATAATAACTTTGATCTCTAGATTAAACTGATATAACATGAATCTCCACTGTAGAGTTATGCATCCTCGCTTTGTAATCAGTATGTACATTGTGAGAACTTCTGAGACTATGTGAGTGTCCTGTTTCTCACTGTATTTATATCCACTAGTTTTACCATACCATGGTTTGTACCTGAAACAGTTATTACTATGGAGGTTGCCAAATGATGATTTTCTGATTCCTTCTACATTTATCAGATGTAATCCTATGATCCTGTGGTAGCAGTCATTATTAATTGTGAATAAACTAATACTTAATTGATTTATCTAACAACAGATGTTAAGAGAAATAACTGATTTAAGCATTAGAGGAAAATATTTTTTACCTGTTACATGTAACTTTTTACTAGGTCATCATCATCAAGACAACATCTGATTGACACATAATTTTAGAACTGCATTAAAATCCCAGCTCAAAGAGCACTGAATCCTAACGAAACTGACGGTCTATAATAGGAAATGGGAGAGGAAATTACCAAGAACAAGATTAGTCAAATAACACCATCAGAGTGCATTTGAGACATAAGAGAAGGGTATCTAGATATAGTCACTAACATGTCTTATGTTTCAATTCTTCTTTGTTTTTAAAGTCGCCCTGCTCCTGAAGAAATCTCTAGGCCTATCTTCATGGTGAAGCTCAAAAGAAAATTGAAGAAATCACTTTATATTTTTACAATTAGTTTTGTTATTGGCACAATAGTACAGAAGCCAGAAGGGAAAATTCTTCCTCACTAAGAAAATATGTAGAGTAATTTTTTTCAAAGGTGCTTTTCTAAATGCTTAGGAGTTCAGGTTTTTTTTCTTCAAAATTGTAATTTATGCTTTTGTTCCTCAAGGCCACTATATTTTGGTTTTTATGATGTCATTTTACTTCTAATTCCCAACACAAATTTTCTGCATGGCACAATAGAGTGCCCAATGAGTCATAAGAAAATGTGAAAAGTGTACTATATATATGCAGGGTTCTCCCGAGAAACAGAACCAATAGGAGGGATATATTTGGGGAGAGAGAGAAAATAATTTATTATAGGAATTGACTCACACAGATATGGGGGCCATGAGTCCCATGATCTGCCCTCTGCGAGCTGGAGAACCAAGAAATATGATTCAGTACAAGTCTGAAGACCTGAGAACCAGGAATGTCAATATCTGAGGGCAGGAATAGAGAGAAGTCCCAGCTCAAGCAAACAGAGCAAATTTGCCCTTCCTCCACCTTTTTAGCCTCTCAGCTGATTGGATGATGCCTGTCCACAGTGGGAGGGTGAATCTCCTTACTCAGTCTACTGAATCAAATGCTCGTCTCTTCCAAAAACACTCTCACAGACACACCCAGAAATAGTGTTTTACGAACTAGCTGAGCATCCCTTTGGCCAGTTGCATAAGTTGGCACACAAAATTAACCATGACATTTGTATTTTATGATAGTGGGAACTTGGTTGTAGAGCAAAATTTTACTGTTATGGACTGATTGAGAAATCAGCAAAAAGTCTTAATTTCTTGTTAATTGTTGATAAATTAAACATACAGATTTCAAGCACTATATTAAAACAAACTAATTTTTCCTGCTAGATGCATTTTGCTGCCTATACAGATCAGAGCTGATCTGGATAGGAAGAGCGAATAAAGCCCTAGTAAGTCTAACGAGCAGGAAACCTTGCATCCAGACTCAGCTCAAGATCAATTAATTATGTGATCTTGAATGAGTTAATGAACATCTCTCACCCTGACTCTTTATCTATAAAAGGAAAGGGGTGGATAATATGATATCTTGAGGGCTTTTTAAGACCTAAAACTTTTTTATTCTAAAGAAAAACTGTTGTAATTCTGATTATATTTCTAATTAGCACATTGTGTTCAGCTGATGTTGCTCTACCTTGTGGATATATCAAACCACTTGCTTCTTATATATATTTACCTTGAATACCTATGTCTATTATTTTTAATAGCTTGGGTGTGTGTAACTTCAGCGTCGATTAAAGTATCATTAACACTGCATTAGTCATGAGGATCACCAATTTACATTATCAATATCCATATAATGCCATTTGCAGCAACATAGATATTCCTGGAGAATGTCATTCTAAGTGAAGTAAGCCAGAAAGAGAAAGAAAAATACCATATGAGATCGCTCATATGTGGAATCTAAAAAAAGAAAAAAAAAGAAAGTAAGTAAAGGAAAAGACAAATGAACATAAATGCAAAACAGAAACAGACTCATAGACATAGAATACAAACTTGTGGTTGCCAGAGGGGAGGAGGATGGGAAGGGACAGAGTGGAAGTTTGAAGTCTGTAGATACTGACAGGCATATGGAGAATAGGTAAACAAGATTATACTGTATAGCACAGGGAAATATATACAAGATCCTGTGGTAGCTCACAGTGAAAATGTATGAGACAATGAATATATGTATATTCATGTATAACTGAAAAATTGTGCTCTACACTGGAAATTGATGCAATGTTGTACACTGACCATAACTCAATAAAATAAAATTTAAAAGAAATAAATAAATAATAAATATCCAAATCATGAGATTTTACTGCACATGGTATGCATGTTTTTTCTTTATCTTAGTAAACATCTGCATTATTCAACTGAATCATTCCCTCTTTCTTTTCTCACCAGACTACCTCTGATTATAATGTTGCTCTCATAAAATTTTGCTTTCATAGAGAGACCTCACAAACATTCTGATCTGCCTGCTAATTCCCACAATAGCAATAAAATGCATTCTGATGAATATTTTATTTTCATGAGTTTGGTTGATATGAACTAACCCCTTGGGGTTCTGATGTCTCTAGAATACTGGCAAAAAACAACCTTCTGCACTACTGAGATCAACAATCATGCTTGGGCCTTGGTAATTTCATCTAGAGGTCTTGATGAGATCTGATTGGTGAAGTCTGATAATAGTCAGTAGACCTCGTTCCATGACAACACTGCCTCCCCGTAAGTTTCTCTTGGATGGTGTTACTTCCTACTTCTGCACTGGGCAATTCTGCAAGCTTCAAGCCAACTATCAGATCTCTTTAGGTAAAAATGGGCTCTAGAAATGTTGGGCCTATTTCCTAGGGATTTACCTGATAGAAAAATCATGTCAGGTAAGAGCCACCAATCAGAAAACTCAACATTTCCCATTTGAATATTACGAAAGCGTATGAAATACACAACCATAATGGCAAACACGCAACTCCAGGCCCAGAAATTAAAGTGAATAATGGAACAGCTCTAACTCGAATTACTAAGTTATATTCAGTCTCCAGGCTTATCTAATAACTTACATGCCTAACACCAGAACCCAGTAGCTCATCTCTGTGCACACAGCCTGAAGAACTATTTCACCTCAAGTGACGAATTTTTTTTTTCCATTTAGGAAGCACTACATCTAATTTCCAGTTAGTCTTGTCAAAATAAGTAAACACCCTCATCCTGGACCAACCTTTTCCTGCCACGCTATTTCATTTACCTGCTTTAGAGTATGTGTGCATCCAGGGAGTAACAATCACTTTTCGGGGAGAAGGGTCTTTGTCATGTGTTACTAAAGAGAGTCGGATTGTGTTAATAGTTCAAGCCACATTAAATATGCCCTCCATAGCCATCTTGTTGACAAGGTGCTGCTCTCATCTAGATGCAACCCTATTTGCTCCTTTTGGTTGCTCATTATTTATCTCCCAGGATGCCTTCCATCTCCCACATGTTATCTCTGCCTCTATTTTAATAGTAGCAACATGTATGGACACACTCCAAGTATATAACCATGTGCCCTAATAGGTAGATAGAAAAATAGATAGATAGAGATATCTTCTCCTTCACTTTGTCTCTATGTTTTGCCCTTTCTCCTAATCACTTCTGTCTTCTTAAAACAGGTTAAAGCAACTACCAAATGGTTAGTACTGTCCCTAAATCTGAGGATTTGTTTGTCCTAAACCATAAGAACTTGACCTTCCAAGAAACATAAAGTTCTATAATTTTCTTTCATGGAGGTTAATGTGGTTGAACCTTGAACCTGAGATTTTTTTCCCCTAAGTCATTTCCCGTGGTTCCCTATATTCTATTTTCTGTTGTCACCAATACCAAGACCCAGGATAGACATTCACTGAGTGTCTCTATATGCCATATGTTTGTAATCTCATCTCATTTAATATCACTAGCAAGCATACCACGTAGTGAAAATTATCCATAGATCACATACAAAGGCAGTGAAGGTGAAAGAAGAATGGTAGCTGTCCAATGTACCACAGTTAATTGACTGCAGATTCTGATCTGCTTGACTCAAATGTCCATGCCCTTCCACTATAACAGACTGTCTTACAATGAGAATGCTGTCTGCATGCTTTAAGTCTATCTGTGGTATCACAAAAAAATAGATCAGAGCCAGCAGTATCCCAAGATTTCACTTTGTCAGTTTCCAATTTAATTATTTGTCAACATGGTGCACATTATAGGCAAATAATAACTACATAGGTTGTGTGTGTGGGTGTGTAAAAAAAAAACAAGTCCTGAATTTTTAGTGTCCTTTTCAACAATTACTTTTGAAAAGCATTGTCATAGACGAGGTCTGACTGAGTGTAGCTGCATTTATTATATGTCAATCAAATTAGCACAGTACATGAGTAACTTTGTTCTTTGGGATGGTTCTAGGAATCTTTTGATTTGGAATTGCTGTTTACCCCTGCCTGGAAAGAAAGAATGATAGTTGAGGTGGTTGTAGATAGACAATGGCCTCATTAATCACTGTGATGGAGATATGGCTGGTTCCTTACAGTGACTCATTATAGGGCGCATCAAATAATAAACAGTGACAGCTAGCTAGTAGTGAGTGAAGGCTGACAGATGGCCAATAAATTCAGAACTGGCATATTTTTGTAAATTGATTGTAGATTTGAAGACTTCCAGTACCTTTCACCACAACTTTAAATCACCAAAGTTCTCTTCCAGATTAAGCAATTTAAAATTCAAACACGGGAAGTCCTAATATTTGAGAATGGGATATTTCCTACTTTCCTATGCCACTGAAATTTACCCAATTATTTTTACTAGAAGAAAACCATTTTTAGAGTTTATGCAAACCAAAAAATATTACAGTGGCTAAACTACAGATGCTTTTCTGTGAATGCCATGAAAGGCTTATGTAAAGTAAAAATATAGCCGAAGAATCCATTAAACATTTTTTGTGCTAGGAATTATTATTTCCAACCTAAATGTGCAAAGTTAGAACAAAAACAAATGCAAAGCTTGAATAATGTGTGATCATTTATAACATGTGTTTCATACATCTAGATATTCTGCCATGTAAGATATAGTTACTACAGATGATAAAGTTCATTCTTCCCACAGCTTTCAAAATTGCATGAGTCTTATTCTAGTGGTTTTGGAAGACACATAAAAGACATGCCAATTTCAAAGCCCGGGGCGATGATTCAAGGAAGGCCGCAAAGCTGTCTTCTGTGTCTGTCGTGTTCCAGCAGCTGCCATAGTCATTCTCCTGCAACAGCTCTCTGCACAAAGCATAGGTTATAAAAGAAATCAGTCCTCAACAATGATGAGAGAATGCTCATTCAGTTCATTTCATTAGTGATGAGCTTATGTTGAATGGCAACATCATAAGCAAGCACCCAGAACATGGCTTTTTTCCCCCCTGGAGTTATGTACTGAGTGTCTTCTATTTGCCTCTCCAGACAGACACTGCTCCCTGCCTGTTAGGGGTTGAATTGTATCTCCAAAAAAGATGTTGACATCCTAACCCCCCATATCTGTACACGTGGTCTCTTTGGATATGTGGTCTTTGAAGACGTAATCAAGTTTAAAGTGAGGTCATGCTGACTTAGGGCAGGTCTTAATCCAATGCGACTGGTGTCCTGATATGAAGAGGAGATAAACACATGACCAGAGAACACTGCCTGGTGACAAAGGCAGAGATCAAAGTAGTGCCAGCCAAGGAATACCAAGGATTCATTTGCGGCAAATCACCAGAATCCAGGAAGAGGCCCAGCAGTATTCTCCCCTCTAGGCTTCAGAGAGAGCACGGTCCTGCTGAAACCTTGATTTCCGATCTCTAATCTACAGACCTACTGTTTTCAGTCACCCAGTTTGTAGTCCTAAGAAACAGTGCACTGTCCATCCTGCTTTGTACGCAGGAAGATGACCCATCCAGGCCATAACAATGAGCTTCCCCTAACAATTGGTTTAGTTATGGCCAAAATAAGAAGTTCAAGGGCAATGGGACAGTGAGGATAGGTGTTTATTTCCAGCTCCCTCCTTCTGGGTGCTCTGACTCAGCTGTTCCTCCACTGAAGGCCACAGTTACCCCTTTCCACACAGCTAGATTCTCTAGGTCTAGAACTGCCTGGTCCCCTTCAGGCTTCTGGGTGTCAGTGGTTGCCAACTTTTACCACCTATCCTAAGTACCTGTTGCTACATAAGAAATTATCATGAACTTAGTGGTTTAAAACAGCATCCATTTACTAACATAAATCAGGAATCAGGCATAGTTTAACTGTAACCTCTGCTTCCAGGTCTCCCAGAAGGCTGTGGTCAAGGTGTTGACCGGGGCTGAAAATCATCTGAAGGTTCAACTAAGGAAAGATCTTTGAATTTATTTACATGTTGTTGGCTGGTTTTAGTTCCTTTTAAGCTGTTGATCTGAGGACTTCAATTTCTTGCTGGCTGTTGAGCATAGGCATCCTCAGTTCTTTGACACATGGGCCAACCCAACATATCAACTTGAGTCATCAAAACTGGCAAAGGAAAGTGTTTGCTAGCAACATAGAAATCTGAATCTTTTGAAGTTTAATCATAGAAGTGGCAGATCCTCAAAGTCAAGATAGTCTATGGATTATAAACAATTTAATCAACAGAAGGAGATTAAATTGTTTATAACAATTACATAAGGAGATTACATACGGCAATGATGACCACAAAACTGGGATCACAAGGGGATCATCTTAGAATCGGCTGACCACATCTCTTGTCTTATTCCTTAAATGCTGCCCACACCTTAGTAAATGTTTCCCTCTGAGTGTGCCATCTGTTTCCTCCCTCGATGCTGATGGATACGAAGGGTGATAAACGGAATTTAATCACTCTTCTTTCTATTTGCTGTGATGAATTATCACTCTCTCTGAATAATTTGCTGGTTTCCAAAATTCACCAAAACTAAAGCAAGCTGTATAGATTTGACAAGTGTAGGCAAATCAGTGCTGGACTTTCCCAAAATATTCAGTCAACCAGGCCAACAGGGGCGATACATTTAACATTTCATCTAAAACATGGAATACAACTTTTTTTTTTCTGAACTGATTTACATGTAGGCCAGATTAGACCAAAGAAGAACTAGTTCATGAGAAATTACATATTAAGGACCAGGGTGAATTCAACCAGTGGGTGAGTAGAACAAGTGAAAATGTAGCAATCCAATCAACGTGAAACGTGGTCATGGGGAGGACAGGGTCAGAGTTGGAGAGACAACAAATAATGTCACTTCCAAATGATAAACAAAGACTATAAACAAGTAGATAGGTCAAAAAAGGAGGTGATGAGAATGTTCAGAGAAGCCTTTAGAATGGGCAAGGCTCGGACCGGCCAGGGTTGTCAGTACAACAGGAAAAGAAGCCACTTGCATTTGGAGGAAGGGATGCTAGTTCAAAGACTTTGCTTAAAGACAAATAAGCTCTGTGCAGAAGAAGTAAGCATATAATAGTGATTCTCTTTTTAAGAAAACAAGAAAAAGATGATTTCATTTTCCTTTTATTTTTTCCCTCTCTCCCTCTCTGTTTTTATTTCTCAAGTAATAAAGTATTACAAACATAGTTTCAAGGAAAGAATACCAAACCAGAAGCAGAATCAGGGACTGCAGATCCATCTTTGCTCAGACAGGAACATCAATTTACCAGGTTATACAGACAAATTCACTTCATCATTTTCTACTTTAATTTCCCCATCTATAAAATGGGATAATAGCAGCTACCTTGCCTAACTCTTAAGAATGTTGTGAAGATTAGATAAGACAATGAATGGAGAAGTACTCTGAAAAGTAAAAAGCATCAGGTAAATATTATTAAAAATAGTTTTCAAAATTCAGTCATGTGGCATCTATTTATGACAGTTAATAGGATTCAGCAAAGCACAGGCATCTCTAAATTTTGTCATTAAAATTTCAAAAGCACAACATGTCTTTACTTTGCTTCTGATTGGCCTATTTTGGCAACTATTGAACTAAAACATATATAAAAATATATCAACTTAATGGCACTAGAGAATTTTTGCCTAAGATATAATTCAGTAATTCATGTCAGCTCAATATTGTGAAAAATGAGGATAATGTTTTCTAATATTTCCTGACATGGTTTCCTTCTCAGTAATTAGATATCTCCCTAGGAAATGTTATCTTGGAGGGAAAAAGATATGATATAGGAAACATTCCTGAAGACCAAAAAAAAGTGGGGGGTGAAATAGGAACTTTTTCTAAGGGTTGAGGACAAAAAAGAGACATACCAATCCTCGTGTGGAAAGGTAGGAGGTAGAAAAGACACTAGACAGTTTAGGAGGAACGTAACCTAAGGAGGTCAGGTCCTGTAAGGGATCATAAACCCTATGGGAGGATACCATCTAGAATGTCTCCTACCAACATGAACTGACCACTGCACAGAAGTGCTGGTGGGACGTTTGCTGGGGAAGGAAGATCTGGCATCAGTGTTGCAGAGACTACCCAGGCTAGTGTGGGGTGTGATATACCAACAGAGGCCATTGGAAGTAGCTGGGAGGTAAAAGCTGGCCTGCCAACCATAGGGCATCATGGTACAGATCATGATGAAACTGTCAAGAGGCTGAGATGGAACGTGTAAGCCAAGGGCAGACATCAGATTTGGTTGAGACTAGGAGGAGTCATAGAAATGAGGAAAGCGTAGAAGAGGCCAACACAGCCCAGGAGTTACTCCAAGTGTCACCAAGTTTCTCAGTTCTGCCAAAAATGATGGCAGGAAGTCCCACGAGCAGATGGAACAAAAGATCCATAAGGAACCAAAAAGGCCACACGAGGAAGGGCCCACGCTTAGATCCAGGTTACCCCCCCACATACTGAGAAAGTCCACAGCAATCCCCCGCTCCAGGTTGTGTGGTGCCTCGGAAGTCAGCAGACAAAGGAAAAACATCTCTGAAAGAGTGGAGCTCCGTATTGCCTCAAGAGGTATCCAAAATGAGAAGGGCTTAGGCTACGTGACAGTAAGGTACGTTTACTTGGTAAGTTTACATTTTATCCAACACTCCATGGACATTGGTTTTGAGAAAGTCCAAATCAGTCACAGGTAAATTTTTGCACACCTGGGTAGAAGTGTACAAATTTCAGCTTTACTGCATTTCCAAGCCTGTTTCAACGTACATATTTTAAAAGAAGTATCACATTTCAGATCCCCAAAGAATTTAACCATTCAACAGGAGCAAACACAATTTCCATAAACATCTGTCTTAGTGTGAAATGACAGATTCTGAAATGAATGTAAATCATGGTACATTATATGTGACAAGCACTCAATGGCACAGGGCAAGTGTCCTTAGGAAATGGTACCCTCTTCTTTGGGATGAGATGTGACCCCTGTAAACCAAAGGGCAGTGGAAGTGCAGCCTACGATTACTTATTTTATAATTCACAGGCTTTTGTGTACAATAAGGTATTCATAAGTTAAGCAGAAATTTTGAACTGGAACTCGGAGTCCGCCTTGAGAAGAAGTGTTCGTTAGTACACTATAAATAAGGAATAGTTTAGAACTTGGCTTAACTTCGTTTCCACTCCATTAAAGATTTCTTCTTTATGAAGCATGTAGATACCAGAAACATTTGGAATACTGAGCAGATTTTTGAAAATCTGAACAAAGGAGAACTTTTATTGAAAATGGGAAATAAATGTCAATTCTTATAACAAAAATTATATTAGTAATCTTGTTATTCAGATACTTATAAGTTAAAGTATCTCATCTTCAGAAGCCTCTAAGAAAAGAGTTAATATTATCCCATTTCTCAGGAAAAAATGTGTTCAAAGTCTTAGAAAATATTATCTTATAGCCAACTTAGATTATGTATCTCTGCAGACAATACCAAAAGCACAACAAACCACGCCAAAAAAAAAAGAAAAAAATGTTTCGCCTTTTTGGTTGATCAGTGGTTTCTGTACATAAGGTCAAATAATTATTTCGGTTGACATTTTTCTTTAATGAACAATTTCAATAATTTTGAGTATAGCATTATTGACATTTATCACAAAATCTACCAGTTTATATTCAATCAAAATCAAGAAGCCTAGGGATTTCTTGATTACAAATGAAAGGTTTCTGCGATAGTAACCATCTGTACCTTCCCTCTAGCAGCTTCATGTTTTCTCAAGGTCCAATCATAATTACTAGATTTTTCAGAAGTGGCCTAGCAGAATGAATCTTATCTATGTCAGGCTGGAAGTCTCTACAAAGATTCAGAATACAAAATACTCCACTCTGTACATTTCTGTTTCTTATGGCAAGAGATGGATTATGGTTTAATACACAACCAGCACGTCTACCCACAAACCCTCTGTGACAGAGACAGAGGTGTATGGCACAAACATTTTTTTTTAAATCACTCAATCCATCTATTTTTTCTCCTGAGAGTTTTTGAAGCAACAAGCATTTACTTTTTGGGGCGATCGCTGAAATCAGTGGCATAATTGGTTTCTTGATTTTCTTTTCAAAAACCAGATATTAAATGAAGATAGAATCTCAGCTGTCAGTATATTTTGATAGATTTTGCATCCTTGAGAATATTGCTAATAATTTGTAATACAAGTTTATAAAAGTTATTTTTAATTATATATATGACATTCAAAAAATAAGAGAGCTTGAACGTGCCTGTGTCTACAGCAAACAGAAGTGCCCACTACTTTTGGAACAATTACTAACCCTGAATGAATTTTGAAAGAGTTAATAAGTAGGGTGGTGGAGAACCTGTAACTGAATTTGGTAGAAAAGTTTGATTCAAAAATAAATAGTTGTGTTTACTTCATCAATTGCTTACACTTGTGGCAACTTCAGGTTTCTGTCTTGCATCTGAAGTTGCTTCAGAAGTAGCCAAAATATATTGGAAATAAATTTTCAGTAACTTTGGGATAATCTATTTCCTGGCTGGATACTTTAAATATTTTAATTTTTTTGAAAATTCATGTATGGTAAGTCACATTCATACTCCCAAAATTTACAGTCCCTGAGGAGCAGTAATTCCAGCTTCTGCCACTGACTTACAACCCTGACAACTCCTTCCTTATTTATTTATTTTCTTACTGTCGTAAAACTCAACACTGCTGGCTCTGGCAAGAAGGTAACCCCTCCCACCCAGTTATCGTCTCCTCCGCACTTAGAATTCACCTGTGAGGTTGATTAAAGAATTGGTATGGATGTGGCTTCTCAGACAAGATACTGCTGGCTGACTAGGAAAAAAAAAACTTAAAGATGACAGAATATCAGCAGTGTGATTAAACATAGGAGTGAAATGAGAACAACCTCTCTGATCCTCTCAAAAACCATATTCAGCTATGCAACACTATTGGAAACATACAGACAAAAATCCCTCTGGAAAGTCATTCCTTTATACTTTGTTTCATTCAGAAAAAGTTATTTCTGCTTGAAGATTAGTCTCTCACCTTGTTTATTTCCTGTCTTTAGAATTGTTGACCCTCTGAGAGCAAAGATGACTTTTAGAGAGTGAAAAAGGAAAGACAAGGGTAGAGTTTATTTTTGCTTTATTATTATCAATATCAGTTACTTGGTAATATATATTTTCTATAAATATCTATACATTCTAAAAGGATTCCTTTTAAATTCCAACTTCATCAGCTGGGACTTTTTGAGCAGGGCAAAAAATGCCTGTGTATCAGGAATTCTGTTTTGTCCTGTATTATTGTCTTCTCCACTGGGCCACAGTACAGTAGGAGACAACTGGTCTTTTCTTCTTTGTAATAAATTTACCTTATGCCCCGTAGGAAATTAGATTTTTTTGAAATTCCTTGTTTCTCCATTTATTAGATAAATATGAAAGTAACCATCACTTTCAATAGAATGTGGTAGGTGTTTTAACTGGTTTATGTAAAGGAATTTTGAGAGCTGGTCTTAGAAAGTTCTAGGGCACATCATGTGTGATGATCAGTTTATAACTCCAAAGTTATTATATGTTCATCTTTTATTGTATTTCAATAATTGTTTAAAATAAAGGTCTAAAGCAGTGTTTCTCAAGCCTGAGTGAGCACCAGAATCACATGGAAAGCTTGTTACCATACAGAATCCTGGGCCTCATCCTTAGTTTCTGATTCAGTAGGGCTGAGGTGGCATCTGAGAATCTGTATTTCTAGCAAATCCCCAGGTGATGCTACTAACCAAGGCACCACACTGTAATAATTAGCGATCTAAAGGAAAGCTCTGTTCGGTGAATGCACATCAAATGGTAAACATAAGGTATATAGAGGTGACTATAGAATAAGATAAACCTGCAAACACATTTGTCTGTCTCTGATCATTTCAACATCAGTTTTTGGAAGCTTTGCTAAAAAGTAGTTTGGACCATCACAAAAAGTCATCCAGGCTGGGCTGCTTACATGAATTAGACGCTTAACAGGAAAGACATCTGGCAAGATGGCTAGGTTAGATCGTTGCACCATAAACTGTTTTCCACAGCACACAACAGCTAGTGGTCCAGCTAACTCAATAAAAACAATATTAACACTGTTACATTGCCCAATGATCGCATTCCCATCAGCACCAGCCTCTGTGAATGGTATTCCCGAGCTGGAAGTTGGCCAAACTCCTTCAGACAATCTCAGCTTACAGCATAATGTAATTTGGAAATGGCCGTATGGCAATAAATATGGCTACAAAGTATCGCATAAGTCCTTGCTCAGCCTTTTTGGGTACAGAGAGAACAGAACACCAAGGGATTGCCTTAACAGTAGCCTGTATGTATATATGAAACACATCACCATAATCTTTGGCTCCACAGCCACAGAAAGCTAAGCATTCTTTCTGAAATAGAATAAACAAACATTCTATCACTGTAGTCACTTTTAATACACAAATCCTTGCCTGTGCTCAATAAGATGTAAGTGGTAGAAATACAGGAGAGGCTTACAAGCAGGGTTTCTTCTATTGTGTAACTGGTCACGTTTTCTCCCACAAAAGAGATTGCTTACACCATCTTCTTGTATTTGATGAGACTAAAGAATGAATGCTGACAACATTAAAGCAGAAATATTTAAGACCTGATAGAATCTGAAGTGAGGTCTGTTCCCATTTTTCCCTCTGCTGTGTACATCTGTTCAGAGACTGCAGTGGACTTCTCAAAATAAGAACTAGCTTTTCTAGTCTCTTGCCTTTTTAACATTATCCTTCAAGAACAGCTACCTGCTCCGACAATCAACATGACTCTCTATGACTTCTCAGTAAATGAAGCTCACTCCACTAACCCAGGGGTACCATCAATCTGAAATACCGATATGAAAGCTTGAATTGCACATTTTATGATCAGCCAGCTGTATGTACTTAGGCAGTGGCTGTATTTAGAAAAGAGCCATTTTCTTATCTTTTAAAATCATGTTTGACTCTGGACTCACCAATATTAGACACCTATCATTTTTGCATATTAAATGCAACATTACTAAAAAGACAGCAGAATGAATTGGTAGCTCTATTTCTTCCCAAAGGAATTTCACAGTTGTTATTTCTTTCAGACAGAAAGCTCAAGAAAATAGCATTAAGGATTTTTAAAGTGTCTTCCTAGAAATGTGGCTGAAGAATATGAAACTAGCAAGTAAATATCCTATGCCAATTCTGGCAAATGTTTCTTCATATTAAGACATTTCTTGATATGTTTATATCAAAGATGTCTACTTTTTCAGGATGGAAGAGGGGATTAAAAAAAATTATCATCTCACTCCTTTCAGCCTTTTGTAAAAGGCATGTTAGGTCTTACTGTGTATTCTTCTACAATCTACCTAACATTTGTGAATGAGAGAGTTGTCAGACAGCTCCCCAAAGATAGAACATTCTGCCTTAATAAGATTGAATAGGCATTAAGTCAGATGGTGGTACTTCAATTTGTATTTTCCTCTTTACCTGAATCAATTTTTAATTATCGAAGTTGCCATAACAAGTGAGCCTAAACAGAAACCAAATCATTGGCAAAATGGACTTCAGTATGGCTCAAATTGTATTTTCCATGTCTTGGCTATTGTAAATGATGCTATAAACACTAGGTGCATGCATCTTTTTGAATTAGAGTCTCATCTGGATACATGCCCAAAAGTGGGATTGCTGGATCATATGATATGTCTATTTTCAGCTTTCTATAATGGCTGTAAAACACTACATTCCAACTAACATCAAAGGGTTCACAACCTAAATGTCCATTGACAGATGATTGGATAAAGAAGATGTGGTATATATATATATATGTATATACATACATATATATATGCATGCACATACATACAATGGAATATTACTCAGCCATAAAAAAGAATAAAATAATGCCATTTGCAGCAACATGGATGGACCTAGAGATTGTTTTACTAAGTGAAGTAAGTCAGACAGAGAAAGACAAATACAACATAATATCACTTATATTTGGAATCTAAAATAATGACACAAATGGAGTTATTTACAAAACAGAAACAGACTCACAGGCATAGAAAACAAACTTATGGTTACTATCAGGGAAAGGGAGTAAGGAGGGATAAATCTGAAGTTCAGGATTTGCAGATGGTAACTTCTATATATAAAATAGATAAAAAACAAAGTCCTACTGTATAACAAGAGAACTATATTCAATACCTTGCAATAGCTTATAATGAAAACAATGAAAAAGAATATATATATGTATAACTGAACCACTATGCTGTGCACCAGAAACTAACACAGCAGTATAAACCCACTGTACTTCATTGAAAAAGATACATCTCTTTAAAGAAATTGTATTTTCTACCACCTTAAATGTGAAATGACTCTGTTCTGAATACGAGCTCAGGATTACCTCAGGCAAGGCTGCTTCCCCCACTGTACTGCATAGTCACAATACTGACCTTAGAAAGTCTCCCTTTGGTAGAAATAAAAGCACAGAAGAAAAGAGGATTTTTCAGCAATGTTACGATTATAACACATATATGAGATATTAGATGAAGTCAGGTGAGCAGAAAGCAGTTCTGATGTAATGAAGTGAATACTAAGTTTAAAGGCAGAAGACCAACCTGGGTTTGTGACTAGGACTCATTCTTTGTTATCTGTGGAAGTCCTGTAACTTACGTGAGCTGCAGTCCTTATACCAGAAAAAGGGAAAGTTGAACGTAATAATGCCTCCTTTATAACATTGTTTGGGGCATAAAAATGGTGTGTTTTAAAATGCTTTTGAACTATAAAATCTCTATATTAATATTAGGGGTTTTGACAACTCCCTCCATTTCCCGTTTTCTAAAAGAAGCAGTCCCCTGGACAGTCCTGAAATTCAATTTACGTCTTCAACCACCTCCCATATCCTGCTGACTCTCGTGTCTTCATTTCTTGTTTGGAATTCCATCCCACTCCAAACCAGCTGACGCTCCCCTCCCCAGCACATCGCTACTCTCAAGTCAATTTCAGGTTCATGTGTCAAAATCAGAATTCACTCTTTTCTCTCTTAAAAATCTGCCAATGTTCTTTCATTCTCCCTCTTGGTGACCAAAACTTGGTGATCACGATTATCAATTTTCTCTTTAGCCCATCATCTTTATCCAGCTAGTCACCAGCCTTGATAATTCTGTCATTAGTATTGCCCAGTGCCATATTTCTGTATCAATCATTATTGACACTAAGGTTCACGCCTCCACCTCTTCCCTCCTGAATTAAGGGATGGATACTAACATATCTCCTTATTTCAGGCTCCTCACTCCACTTCATCCCTCCAACAGTGTTGCCAAAATGCTTTCATTAAACACACAATCTGATTAGGTTACCCTGGTTTAAAATCCCATGTTAATTTGCAGTCATCTTGAGGGTGAAACTGGAATTCCTCCCTGCAGACATCGCCAGAGCTAGCTTCCTTCCAGGGCTACCTCCCCTGCAGCTCCTCATAATCTACACACTAATTCCCAGCCATGCTGAAACTGGAAGTTCTCTAAACTCAACGTGCCTCCAGTTTCACTAAGCCTTACCTCCACCCGCCTCTTCTTACTCCCTGAAAGCCTTCATTCTTTGCCTCTCATTCTTGAAGAATTATTAGATCCAGGCTCTTCCAGGAAGCTCTGCCTCAGACCAAGATCAGGGCCCCCCAAGTTACTCATAACACACTAGCAATTTATAATTATTGCTTTGTTCTTTGTCTCTCTCAATTAAAAATAAGTACTACTTTTTCTTTTAATATCTGAACTACCAGTGTCATTGTTTGCCCAGAACACTGTAGATGTTCAATAAATATTTGGCAAAGAAGCACTTTTTCCTGGGCATTTGTCTTCCTGACTCTTTGGTTTGTTGAAAAGTCACTGAAATATTTTAAATAACTAAGTTAATGATGTGTATTTTTTCCCCTCTAGTAAGTAGTTTTTTTTTTTAATTGAAGTACAGTCAGTAACCTTTAGTGACGAAGAATATGAAAATGAATATATGTATATATACATTGTCTGGGACATTATGCTGTACACCAGAAACTGACACATTGTGACAATACTTCAATGACGTCTATTTAATAGCAGAAATACTATCTACTTCCTTACATTTAACTGACAACAAAATTTTGCCATTAAAATCTCACATACGTATGGAGTTAAAAATTCCAATCCTAGGGAAATAAGTTGAATTTCTTATCCAGTCCTATCATAATGATTCCAGTTACAGGAACACTATCTGATTTCCAGAACATGGAAATGAAAATTACCAAATAACCTTGTCTCATTCCAAGCAGCACTAAAGGTTGAGAGGGTCTTTCTTTGAAGAAAGATGACTCAATGTATTAAAATCGAATCTGACATTGGAGATTTCTTTGATGCTTAAGAACATTTATCTTTTATCCATTAATTTTGCATGTCTAAATAATGATAAATTTAAAATGTGATAAAGCCTCTCTTATTTAAAAAGACATATTCTGTGCTCAATGTGCCTATGTTGTTTCATATATTTTCAGAATTTATATTCAAAGAAAAAAATTCTAGTTTTTTTTTTTTCTTTGGTTGGTATTGTAAATGGTGGTAATGTCTAACTAGTTGTTTTGGAAAAGTAGGATATGCTATCATAAGGAAAATAGCTTTTAAAAGTAATTCCCTTATTCCATAAAATGATGTTCAAAAGAAAGTTAGCAAAAGGAAGCCAGATAGTATGGAAAATTCTTCTTCAGTGTTCACAAACATGCGAGCCATCACAGAAACAGGAAAGCAAAGCATAATTAGAGTAGTCCACAAATTACATTACAATTGTCATAAACAACTTGAGGTCAAGGCTCAAATTTACTGATTGTTTTCTATAAAGACTTTTCCTTATGTTTCTTCCTGCTTTTCATCCTGTGACTGCACTGCTTTACACTAATTACTTCTCCTACCAAATTGTGCCCCCTCCAATGAAAACAAATATATTTATATACTAAAAATCCTGTAATTCAGCTTATTCTCTTTAAAGACTCTTTTAAAAAAGAAACCCATTCACTTTAGTTCCTCACACCCTCCTCCGAAAAATAGAACTGTTTCAAATAAATTATTTCACTACCATCTTATGTTCAGGGCTTTGGGTTCACATACAAAGCTAAACTCCAGAGTAACGTTTATTTTGTAGCAATAAAAAGATAACATGGAAGATGCTGAAATCTTTTCAATGATGTCTTTTAGGGAAAGTACGCTAGAAATGGGTTTTGGTAAAATTTTTCCAAAGATCCTTCGGCAATCCTGTCACTAAACCTTTTATTAAATCTCCTGCTAAGTTAAGCAATAAGCCAACTGCTAGCTAGGAAAGTGCTCATGTGCCAAAATAATCACCCAGAACATTTTCTGATTAATAATCAAAATGCCCTCTGAAGTAAGTTGTTTGTACTACCATTGCCAATTAAAGATAAAAAGACAAGGAATGAGCCTAAGTGAAAAATACTCAGAAACCTCAGTCCCCAACTTCTTAAAGATTAAAGATTACCACAACTTCTGAAAAATGAAACATAATTGACACAATTGAAAAAGAAGTCAGAGCATGTACATTTAAATGTGTCATTTTTTTCATAACATTTTGTATCAGCCGACCGTTAATCAAAACAAGAGTAAAAATATTCACTAAGTAAACCTCAATTATAAACTTATAATAAACTCCTTTGTTTTTACACTGGCAATTATTTATATATAAACCAATTCACTATCTTCGTATGTTCAAGTGTTACTGTTCATGTACAAAACACATTAATTGAGAGTTTTAATTACTGCCTTTGATAATGTGGATCTTTGGAGTTTCTGTGATATATAGTATAGTAAGCTTTGATTTTCCTAGGGCTAAAATAATAAAATGTTTGCAACGTGACTTCAGCGAGATCTTACAACATCTCTATGATGGCAAGGGGAAAGGTAGTATAATCCAGAAATGGAAAAAAAAAAAAAGGAGAGAAAGAGTAGCCTTAACCTTTAGATCTCTCTCTTTCTTAACTGAAGTATAGTCAGTTACAATGTGTCAACTTCTGGTGTACAGCATAATGTCCCAGTCATGCAGATCTCATTTGAAGATAATGGCTAAATCTATTCATTGCTTTTAAAGTAAAGAAATTTGCAGAGATAGAGAGAAGAAACATGACACATCATATAAACAGATGCTCTAATTTCAATGACACTGGTCTTATAAGCCCCCAAACACCTGCATATTCTCTGGACTGGAATAAAGGGCATGGCGGTACACAGAAATCTCAATCTTTCATAAGATAGCCATTTACCAGAGAGTAATTAATTGCAAGATACATAAAACTCTACTTGTTTACAGAATAGGTCTGATATAAGATCAGTTTCTTTGATTTTTTTTAAGATATTTACTTTACAAATCAAAGAGAAAAAACAAAGAAAAAATATTGAGTTAATCTAATATTTTTGTTGAAAAGCAATCATCACTTTTTAGTAATAATTAATACATGTCAGTGGCATTCTTTCCCTTTTATTGATGAATTGGCACATTCAGAATTTTCTTAAAATTTCCATGAAATACCCCTAAACACTTATACTATATCTTCTCAGAGAAACAGTCCCTGACCATCATACCCAACCACCACATACTCTCAACTCTCTTTCCCTTTTCTTATTACTGTTTTAAATTTTCTTCTTTTCTCACCTGTTTATTTATCCATCTCCCATCCCCCAAGAGCGTGCACACTATAAATGCAGGACCGTGTCTAACTTGGTAAATTTTGTACCCCAGTCCCCTCCTGTGTGACGGACATAGTAGCAACACAGTGAGTCATTTAAATTTCTTTTCACACATTCACTCATTAATTTGACATTTGTCTTTCATTATAATATCCTGATGATTCTCTGTATAAAATCAATGTTTTCACGTCCAAATGTAAAATCAGATATACAGACTGAGGTCCTTAAGTTCTTTTCGTTCTTGGTGTTTTTCCTTTAGAAAGCCTCCTCTGTGATGGCTGGAATGAAACTCACTGGCTGCGACAGGCTCTCATTTGAACCCCTGGTCTCTCCCTGAAGCCAGAGGCCAGGCTGACCCTGCGGGCAGGATTACCCACTATCACGCATGCATGGAATGTAGCTTCCTAAACTTTCTCTACAGTTGGAACCAAGAAATGGCCGGCTGCTATCTCCAGGCTCCTTGACAGTGACTTTTTCTTCTCTCCTGTTCTTTGGACCCCAAGAGAGACATGCAGGAAAAAAACAAAAGAGCACAAGAAGGGGGAAAGAGGAGAGAAAACACAGCTGGGGAAAAGGGTGTGGTAGCTTTTCCCTTAACTATCAATTGCCAAGGTTACTTTTGGCAGAGAGAAAAAGGAAAAGGGCCAGACTGTGCCTGCTTGAAGCTTTTGTACTTCTGCCCAGACTGTGGGGAAAATGATGGGATTAAGTAAAAATGCCAGCAATAACAAAAAGGAAATCTTCCCAACAGCTTTCGTTGCCTGGAGGATGAACTGCTTGAGGCACTGACCTCCCTGCCTCTCTCAATGAGGTCAAGAAACTGACTGTCACTCCTACAATTATGATTAATGATGCTCCCGCTGGTGACAGATTTCAAACCACAGCCTCTGGAGCACAGTGAGACTCAGGTGCCTGGTGGTGTGTTGAGTCACTGCTCTGGCAAAAGACGTATTTGTTAGAGCTACAGGCTTAGCTTTCAGCAAGCTATCCTCTTGATTCTTTGCTGCGACATCCTATCATGAAAGAACAGAAAGCCCGGTACAAAGAAGGACTGCTAAGAAGGATAAAACATGAAATTAATTTTAAAAAAAGCTTTTGTACTGAACGGCAAAATGCAGCATAATGAATAATTAAACAATTAATAATATAATCCTCTTAAATGCGCAGAACCACTATGTGAGAAGATTAAGTGTTTAACAGTTTCCAGTATAATGCAAATGGTAAGGATCAGCCTTTATTTTCCACTTTTTAAGGTAATAAAATTGAAAGCACGTTTCCAGATTTTAATTAAATAGTATTAAATTTTCAGTAATAAGCCAGCAACAGCAGTGCTGTAATACGGAAGGATTATCAAATACAAAGGTAAGTACACAATAGCAAAAAGGTAACATTTCTTGGTTCTTTTTATAAAGAAAGAGGTTACTTAAAAGGGTGCAGTCAGTTTCTAAGTTGCTGTGGTGCCCATCACTAAACATCCAGTTGAACGCTAATCTGTGGTAATGACTGTAAGATTGGGATTTAGATTGATGCATTTCAGAGACAGTCCAATCATGGAAAAAGAACTGAAAAAACAATGTAGAATGGTTGCAAAGCTATAAAACAAAGTAATTGTTGCATCCAAATTCCATTTCACTATTACATTCTCCAATCTACAATTAATACTCTGCATGACATAGCACCTGCATTCCCATGAGTATATTTTTTACTATTTCTTAGGTATCAAAAATACAAATTATTTTATCTCAGTTTCCCCAGAAGAAGCACGTAAGAGGAAGATTCATGTACAAGTGATTCATTAAGGAAGTTCTTCCAGGAGAAATAGGGAGACAGTGGAGAAGAAGCCAAGAAAGGTGGTTTTGAAATGAAACCCGAACTCAGCCCACGTCTGCATGGAGCATAACTTACACCACAGAGCTTGCTGTGGCATCTGGCCAAGCAGTTTCTGCAGCCTAAGGTTTAACACTCTGAAGAAGGAGCAGCACACGTAGATGTGGCCCCGGGTAGTACCGGGGATTCTAGGGGTCTAGGCAAAACACCCTCAGTATCTCTACACAGATGTAGTAAAGAAATATCTTTGCTTATAATTATCCATGAACTCTATTAGCTGTATAATTAACTGCCTTCTAAGTTTAAAATCCTGCTTAGGTAGAGCCTTGATCCCTACACTCCCCCTGCCTCCACTCCCCACGGCTGACTCCTACATGAAGACTCATCCCTGGATCCATTCAGACTTCAAGCAGAAGAGGTTTTTGAAACTGGTAGTATTTTGCCTGATATTGTAGAATTCGGCCTCAAGTTACATTGGGCCCTGTTCTGAGAACTGAGATATATATATTATGTTTAGAGGAGATACTGGAGATTGAATCCTGGACCTCATGCATGCTAAGCATGCACTTTACCATTTAAGCTATATCCTCCCCTCTCTGAGATATATCCTTAAAACTCAACTTCACCCACACTCCCATAATGGACCCCTTTGTTTAGTATTCTAGTGTTTTACATAGATTCCAGTGGTTTGCACAGATCTCAGTCCTACTAAGAAGAGAGTTTCACTGCTGCTGTGAACTCTGACTCTAAACTCAGATCTTACCACTCTCCATTTTGTTATTTTCCATGAAATCCCAGTGGATGTGGCCCATGTATAAGTTTTCACGAATGCAATATCCAAAATCATTGCTGCTCTCCACTGGCACAGTCTCCAGCCGTCAGTCCATATTCTAGACTCCCTTCATCCTGTATCTGTAGCTGGAGATATAGGTTAGTCTCTCACAGATGCCACATTCTCCTTGTCTCCTATGTGGCAGCAGTCCCCTGGGCCATAAAAGTCACATCTTAAAAGATAATGCCACTTATGTTTCTAAAAAAACCCAATTAAAAAAAAAAAGAATAAGTTGCTGAAGTCATTCAGCAGGCAATTGTGGAAGGAGAGGGAGATCTGAATGAAAAAAAAAATCATGAACGTACTCCTGTGTGAAAAGATATTCTAAAAGCTTGGAAAAAGGTTTGCTCTAGAGAGCAAAAAAGCTTCGCTTCAGGGAATAATTCTTCAGACTGCACCAGACTTAGGAGACAAGTTGATCTGGAAGTGAATAACAATACTCACAATGTGCAAATCTTAACCACAGAACATAATGACTATTAAAATTACTTAAACTTGTGGGTGTGGATACACCAGCGACAGCTAAGAATCAAGTAAAAGACTGACTTTGGTAAACTAACCACAGTTAATTTAAAAAAGAGATTTTAAGAAGCATAGCTTAGTTAACCAGTAGTACTTAGGTTGCCATTACTAATAAAAGGACAATTAAATAACATATTATCAATGTAAATACATTTTAGTGTATATAAATTTTGGAATTGCTTGGGATTCTTTGTTTTGAACTAATTTTAGAAATCTTACCCTAAAGTAAGGTTCACAGACCTTATATTTCCCATTTCCACTATGTGGAGTACAGAGTTTGAGGACAGTAAGTTAAGGCAAAATTCGATCTTCAGCAGGTATGGGAAGTCCAGAAAATGGTGGGAAAGAGTTAAAAAAAAAAAACTTGATCACTGAAGTAAAGAAGAATCAGAAGCATAGAAAGGACCAGATGCTTAAGAAAACCAATTTCATGGGAATTCATAGAATCTATGGGATAAATCAAGCAATAAACCCAATTGGAATTGAGGAGATGGAAGTAGAACTAGGAGGTTCAAATCTGATTAACATCTTTATGCTGGTATTGGCTTGAGAGCTCATTACCACCTAGGACACAACCTTTGGTTTTGCAGTTACAGCTCTCTGCAGTCAATGTCCACGTGGTGTAGCAGAGAGTTCTTAAACCTTAAATCAGAAAGATCTGCATCCTAATTCCAGTTCTAACAGTGTAAGCTGCATGAACCTGGGCAAAATATTTACACTATTTAAATTTAAATGAGAAACATAATATCCCACTCTTAGAAATATTGTGAGGATTAAATAAAATAATGAATGTTAAGTCACACTGTTGGCTCCTTGTGAGTGCTGTTCCTTCCCTTCCCATTCACCCTTCAACACTTCTGGAGGCCTGTAATAGAAAGTATCTGGGAAGGAGAGCAATCAAGGCGGTAGAGTAAAAAGATCCTGAGCTCACCTCTTCTCATGAGCACATCAAAATCACAACTATCTGCGAAACAACCATCCATGAAAAAGACTGAAACCTATCAGAAAAGGATTTCTGCAACTAAAGCATTAAGGAAGAAACACAATGAGACCAGTAGCAAGAGAGGACTTGTGATATAATCAAATGCCATATGCCCTGTGTGGGTGACCCACAAACCGGAGTAGAGTTATATTGTAGAGATTCTCCCATAGGAATGAGAGTTCTGAGTTTCACAACAAGCTCCCCAGCCTGGGGGTCTGGCACTGGGAAGATGAGACCCAGAGCATTTGGCTTTGAAGGCCAGCAGGGCTTAATCACAGGACTGCCACAGCTGGGAAAACAGAGACTTCACTCTTAAAGGGCACACATAGAATCACACAGGCAACAGGACACAGGGCAAAAGAAGTAATTTAATAGGAGCCTGGGTTAGACCTACTTGCTGGTCTTGGAAATTCTCCAGGAGAGGTAAGGGGCAGCTGTGATGCACCATGGGGAAACAGACACTGGTGGCAGACATATTGGGGAACATTGTTGGTGGCTGACATCTTGGCTTATTAGCTCTAAGACCTGGCCCCACCCAACAGCCTGCAGGCAACATTGCTGGGATGCCTCAGGCCAAAAAACTAACCAAGCAGGGACATAGCCCAACTCATCAACAAACAGACTGACTAAAGACAAAAGCACCCACAGCCATCTCCGGGCCCACCCCACCCTACTAGACACAGCCCACCCTACTAGAGGCGAGGAGTCTGTTCCACCCACCAGTGGACAGGCACCAGCCCTTCCCACCAAGAAGCTTGCAAAAGCCTCTAGACCAGTCTCACCCACCAGGAGGCAGACATCCTGAGCAAGAAAACTACAATTCTGAAACAGGCCAGACCCTACCTTGGGACCAGCTGGTTCCCGGCCCAGCTCATTAGCAGGCCAACACAACCGTTAGGACACCCAGGACCGCATACATAAATATGTTGGGAACCAACTCCCCTAAAATTATCTGAAATGAGCTCTGGGGTCCATGGGCCCTGTATCCAGACTGCATGAACTAGTTCTCCCTGCCAGTGGACTTGCACTAACCCCAGGATCTGGCTTCATCTGCCAGTAGGCAGGCAACAGCTCCAGAGTCTTTGGGATCCTGACTCCACTCACCAGTGAGCCAGCACTAACCCCAAGGCCCTCTAGGATTTCACAACCAGCTGCCTCGTGACCAGGTCCCACTAAACAAGAGCCAGCAGCATCCACACAGGGCAGGACCTGGCAATCAGTCGGCCTACCAGACCACCCACATAGCCTGCCACAACAGAAGGACCCACATAGCCCTTTTTGGGTAAACGTTTAGTGATGAGAGGGGAGTGCATTGCTTGAACACATGGGATAACTCCTACCACTTCTCCAAGGTCGAGAAATATAACCAATCCACTACATACATAAAAATACAAATAATAACTTAGACAAAATAAGGCAGCAGAGGAATATGTTCCAGATGAAGGAAGAAGATAAAACCCTAGAAGAACTAAATGAAGTGGAGATAGACAATCTACCCGAGAAAAAGTTCAGTGTAGTGATCATAAAGATGATGAAAAAACTGGGGAGGACAATGGATGCACAGAGTGAGAAGTTAGAAGTTTTTAACAAGAATTAGAAAATAAAAAGAATAACTAAACATAATTGAAGAATACAATAACTGAAATGAAAACACACTAGAAGGAATCATTAGTACACTAAATTACTCAGAAGAACAAATCAGTAAGCTGGAAGACAAAGTAGTGGAAATCACTGTCACTGAACAAAAACAAGAAAAAAGAAATGAGGACAGTTTAAGAGATCTCTGGGACAAAAGCAAGCACATTAATAATTACACTATAGGAGGCCCAGAAGGAGAAGAGATAAAGGGTCTGAGAAAATATATGAAGAGATAATAGCCGAAAACCTCCCTAAACTAGAAAAGGAAATAATCACCAAAGTCCAGGAAGAACAGAGTCCCATTCAGGATTACCCCAAAGAGGTACACACCAAGATACATTGTAATCAAAATAATAAAAATTAAAGATAAAGAGAGACTACTAAAAGCAACAAGGGAAAAGCAACAAACAGCATACAAGGGAACTCCCATAAGACGATCAGTTTATTTTGCAGCAGAAACTCTATAGGACAGAAGAGAGTGGCAAGACACACTTAAAGTGATGAAAGGGAAAAACATACAACCAAGAAGACTACTGAGCAAGGCTCTCACTCATATTTGTTGGAGAAATCAAAAGCTTCACAGACAAGCAAACACTAAAAGAGTTCAGCACCATCAAACCAGCTTTACAACAAATGTTAAAGAAATTTCTCTAGGCAAAAAGGAAAAGACAGCAACTAGAAACAAGAAAATTATGAAATGGAAAGGCTCACTGGTAAAGGCAAACATATAGTAAAGGTAGGAAATCATACACACACACAGCTAGTAGGGAGATTAAAAGACAAAAGTAGTAAAAATTATCTGTATCCATAATAAGCAGCTAAGGGATACACAAAATAATTAGATGTAAAATATGATACCAAAAACAGTAATTGTGAAGGGAGGAGAGTACACATGCAGGGTATTTTAAATGAACTTGAAATTAAGAGCTCAACGACTAAAAACAATCATATATATATATATATATACACACACACACACACATACACATACATACACTGATATATTAAAAAAAACTGATAAACACAAACCAAAAATCCATAATAGATATACACAGAAAAAAGGGAAAGAAATCCAAACATAACATTAAATGTAATCATCAAATCACAAGAGAACGAAGAAGAAAGGAGGGGAAAAAAAGACCTCCAAAAACATATCCAAATAATTAACAAAATGATAATAAGAACACACATACTGATAATTATTACCTTAAATGTAAACAGACTATGTGCTTCAGCCAAAAGACACAAATTGGCTGAATGAATACAGAAACAAAGCTTGTATATTTGCTGCCTAAAAGAGACTCATCTCAGATCTAGGAACATACAGACTGAAAGTGGAGGAATAGGAAAAAAGTATTTCACACAAATAGAAATAAAAAGTAAGCCAGCTGGAGTAACCATACTTATATCAGACAAAAGAGATTTCAAAATAAAGACTGTTACAAGAGACAAAGAAGGACACTATATAATGATCAAGGGATCAATCCAAGAAGATAAAACAATTGTAAATATACATGTACCCAACATAGGAGCACCTCAATATTTAAGGAAAATATTAACAGACATAAAAGGAGAAATTGACAATAACACAATAGTATCAGGGAACTTTAACACCCCACTTACATCAACAAACAGATCATCTACACAGGAAAGCAATATGAAAACTCAGACCTTAAATAAAACATTAGACCAAATGGACTTAATTGATATTTACAGAGCATTCCACTTGAAAACAGCAGAATACACATTCTTTCCAAGTGCATATGAAACATTCTCCAGGATAGATCACATGCTAGGCCACAAAACAAGCCTCAGTAAATTTAAGAAAATTGAAATCATATCAAACATCTTTTCCAGCCGCAATGTTATGAGACTACAAATCAACTACAAGAAAAAAATTGCAAAAAACAGAAACACATAGAGGCTAAACAATATGCTACTAAACAATCAATGAAAAAATCAAAGAGAAAATGAAAAAATTATCTAAATAAAATGAAAACAAAAATACAATGATCCAAAGCATATGGGATGCAGCAAAAGCAGTTCTAAGAGGGAAGTTGATAGCAATACAAGCTTACTTAAGGAAATAAGAAAAATCTTAAATAAGCAACCTTACACCTGAAGTAACTAGAGAAAGAAGAACAAACAAAACTCAAAGTTAGTAGTAGAAGGAAAGAAATAACAAAGATCAGAGCAGAAGTAAGTGTAATAGAGAGAAAAAAATAGAAAAGATCAATGAAGCTAAAACCTGGTTCTTTGAAAAGATAAACAAATTAATAAACCTTTAGCCAGTCTCATCTAGAAAAAAAAGGAAAGGATCCAAATCAATAAAGTCAGAAATGGAAAAGGAGAAATTACAACCCACATCATAGAAATACAAAGGCATATAAGAGACTACCATGAGCAAATATAGGCCAATAAAACACACAATGTAGAAGAAATGGACAAATTCTTAGAAAGTTACAATCTCCCAAAACTGAACCAAGAAGACATAGAACATATGAACAGACCAATTACCAGCACTGAGTTTGAATCAGTAATTTAAAAACTCCCAACAAACAAAAGTGCAGAACCAGACGGTTTAACAGGTGAAGTCTACCAAACATTTAGGGAAGAGTAAACACCTAAACTTCTGAAATTATTCCAAAAAATTGCAGAGGAAGGAATAATTCCAAACTCATTCCATGAGGCTCACCCTAATACCAAAGCCAGATAAAGATATCACAGAAAAAGAATACTATAGGTCAGTATCACTGATGAACATACATGCAAAAATCTTCAACAAAATACCAACAAACTCCAACAATATATTAAAAGGATCATACACCACAATCAAATATTTATTCCAGGGATGAAAGGATTTTTCAATATCAGCAAGTCAATCAATGTGATATGCCACATTAACAAACTGAAGAATAAAAACCATATGATCACCTCAGTAGATGGAGAAAAAGCTTTTGATAAAATTCAAAATCTATTTATGATAAAAACTCTCCAGAAAGTGGTCACAGAGGGAATATACTTCAATATAATAAAGGTCACATATGACAAACCCACAGCTAACATCATACTCAACAGTAAAAAGCTGAAAGCCTTCCCTCTAAGATCAGAAATAAGACAAGGATGCCTACTCTCACCACTTTTATTCAGCATAGTTTTGGAAATCACAGCCATAGCAATCAGAAAAGAAAAAGAAGTAAAAGAAATCCAAATTGGAAAGGAAGAAGTAACACTGTCACTGTTTGCAGATGACATACTATATATAGAAAATGCTAATCACCAGGAAACTACTAGAGTTCATCAATAAATTCAGCAAAATTGCAGGGTACAAAATAGCGTATAAAAATCTTTTATATTTCTACACACTAAATGAAATATTAGAAAGAAGAATTAAAGAAACAATCCCATTTTCCGTCACATCAAAAAGAATAAAATACCTAGGAATAAACCTATCTAAGAAGGCAAAAGATGCCCCGCCCTACTCCAAAAACTATAAGACACTGATGAAAGAAATGAAGATGCCACAAACAGATGGAAGGATGTACCATATTCACGGATTGTAAGAATCAATATTGTTGGAATTTGGAATTAACCAATAGACACCACTCTATAAAAAATAGATAAACAACAAAGACCTAATGTATAGCACAGTGAACAATATTCAATATATTGTAATAACTTATAATGGAAAAGAATCTGAAAAAGAATATATATTTTTATATTTATATCTGAATCGTTTTCAAATCTGTATGTATATATATATATGTATATATATATGTATGTATATATATATATACACACATACATACAGCCCCAGCGAGGACTCTCAAAAGTAAGGTTCCTGAGGGTCTTCGGCCCCCAAATAAGAGCCTCAGGTAGAGGAGTTTGTGTAGGGGTAAGTACTCCCCCAGACTGTCTTGTCCTGAGGTGAACTGTGGATTCCGAAGTGAAAGCTTTGTTAATTTTAAACAGAGAGGTGCCTCTGGACACAGAGCAGAGACAGTCCTGATCTGACCAAAGGGAGGGCTTCCCAGGTGCCCTATGAGGTTGGGGCTCCCCGCTCCCAGGTGTCCTGTGGGGCTGGGGCTCCCCGCTCCCAGGGTCGCTCTCCACCCCCGTCCACTCCCTACCGCCAGGTCTGGGCGCAGGGCTCGGTACTGCTCGCTGGCGAGGAAGCCGCAGCGCTCCTCCAGGGGCACGTGTGGCTCCCCGGGGAATCTTCGGCAGAAGCCCCGCAGGAGGCCGGTCTCGAAGTCGGCCAGCACACCGTCCATATACACCAGCACCCGCACAGGCCGCGCGTGCCGCGCCGCCATCACCATTGCCATCGCCGCGAGGCAGGGAACCCGGCCGGAAGCGTGGAAGCGCCGGGAGCGGGAGCCGAAGCGGAGCTGATCGCCGACCGCTGCTTCCAGAGACCCCTGGGTGGGCGGGGCCGACCAGGGCTAATTTGCATGGGCCCGGGGTGCCCCGCCCTGCGGAAGCGCGAGAGCTTCCCAGGTTCCCCAGGACTCAGCGTGGTGTCGGCCTGGGTCACTTTTCTGGTCTGAGGACGCGCCCGCGTGCACATCGGCTGCCCCCCAACTCTGTAGCAGACGTCCCCGCTCACCCCAAAGATTGCTTGGGGCAAACCTTACAGGGGCCTGACCCGGGACTCTGCTAAATACTGAGAAGCGGCTTCTAACAAGGAGTCAAGACTTCTAAAACCGGTGGGGTTGGCTCCATCTTTCTTAGAATCCATACCTGGCCCCCATGCTTGTAGGGACCCCAAAAGCAGAGTTCCCACGGCGTCAAGGCAGCACCAACCCAAGGCTTGAGTATGGGGGCTTCCAGTAGCTGTTTGAAGTAAATGAATCTGTTGAAGACCATTGGTTTGTGTGAGCTGAGCTCCTCAGAGATGAGTTCATAAACCAGAGTCTGCTTGAAACATGGGAGCATCTAGTTTAATATCCGATCTCACTTGGAAGAGACGATTTTCCATCAGGTAAACCGGACTGTCCTCCTTTTTATGGAACTGACACTTCTCTAGAATTGGCAGCTGTATCCTAGAAAATGCTGAACATTGCTGTTCTGTTGACTTTCGTTTTGTAGATTTAACACAATTTCCTGACAAATACAAATATATTTACCTACAAAAAAATCCATATATATATATATGGATTATATATATATGGATATATATATAAAACTTAATCATCCTGCTGTACATCTGAAACATTGTAAATCAACAACTCAATTTAAAAATTAAAAAAAAAAGTATCTGGGATTCATGTAGTGGTGCTAGGAGAAAAGAGCCACATGATGGAGATAGAGGGTGTAAAGTCAGGTCAACCTGCCATTCTTCCTAACTCAGCAGGTACTGCAACCAGGTCCAGCACCAACACAGTCCAGTACCCGCTCCTATGGGCATGGGGCACAGAGAGGTCAAGTGAAAGATGAGTTCCTCCATGATCAGGTAAAGCAAAACCCATGATATACAAAGTTGAAAAAGAGAAGGAGGAGATATAGAATGCAACCAAGTCAACTAAGAGGTTAATTTAAAAAAATTGTATCCCTACATATCTATATCTGTATCTATAGATATAGATAGATATCTAGTAAATTAAGCACCTATTAAGTACCAGAGCCTGTGCCCGGCATTTTACATCTCATTTGATCCTCACAACTCCTACAAAGTAAATATTAATACAATCATTTATAGATGAGGACATTGAGCTTCACGGAGGTAAAATGACTTGTCCAAATTACAGAGTGAACAAGTGACAGTAAGAGGTCTGTTTAAATCCACATCCCAGATCTCATCTGTGATTCACTGTGATCCTTATTTGGACAGATGATGGGGATGAAATGATGTAAGGATTTTTTTTAATGTTAAAGAAAATTTGTTTATCTTTCTAATGGTTGATTGTAGATTTAAATCACTATGGTATTTAGATTCCACTGGATACACTTGGAAGACTGATGGGATGCATTTTAAATGTCATGATTTACCAGTACTGGGAATCACATTCTTTACAATTGCCGAACCTACTGATGTGAAATTTTTAGATGTCAACTTAAAAATGTGCAAGGATCTACATAATTTTTCAATGGGATATGTTTTCAAATATTGAACTTTTCTTCTCCAGAACAGGAGTTCTTACCATAGGATAGAGATAGGAGTCAGTCTTGTTAATTGAGTGACACTGGGCAAGCGATTTACATTCATCTCAGTCTATTTTTCTCAAATGGAGATAGTAGCAACACCTTGTCTCAGTGTTTGCCAAATTGTAGCGTACATCAAGAATGGCCTGAAAGTCATAAAAACACAGACTGCTAAGCCTCCACCCCCAGAGCTGCTGATTCAGGAGGTTTGAGGTGAGGCCCCCAAATTTTCATGTCTAACAAATTTCCAGGTAATGCTGATGGCTGCTGGTCCAGGAACCACACTATGAGAACCTTTGGCCTGTCACATAAGGTCACTGTGAGAATTTGAGAAGTTAGTGCCTAAAGTTCTTGGAAACGTAATGACACATAATAGGTGCTAATGTATGTTAATTAGCCAGTATTATAAGTTAGGATTGAATTCACTATAGCAGAAAATTCTACTCCAGTGGATTAAATGGAAAGGAGTTGCTTTATTTCATTTAACACGAGGTCTTGAGATAAATCTCCCAGGGCTGGCAGCACTGCTCAAGAATGTCATCAAGTTCCCTGTTTTCTTGCTCAGTCATCTTTGTTTCCTGGCTTGTATCATCATGGACACATAATAGCTGCTTTTCCTCCAGGAATCTTGTCTACAGATGTCTGTGGCTATACACTTAGTCAAAGTCACCAGGCTATTTATCAGCCCTGCATTTGCAACCTGGGAAAATCTTCCTCCTCTACCTGTCCATCCAAGACAACTCTGACATTAGCTGCCACATCCTCTTATTTCCTGATCTCCTTTCTTAGGCAGAGTAGGATAGATCATTGATTTATCATGAAGGATATTATAGGAAATGAATGAACAGCCATATAAAGAGTTACACAGAGCAAAGTCTGGAAAGGTCCTAAGCTCAGAAGCTTCTGTCCCCATGAATTTGGGGGGGCATCACCCTCTCAGTAGGTGGCTGCATTCTTGTTCACCAACCTGGGAGATTTGATGTAAGGATTTTGATATGGTCTTTACACTAGGATACACTAGGGTAGCCTGCTACAAGATGGCCACATATTTATCCTAGAATTTTCACTGAGGATGGATAAATCCCTCCAAGTTTAACTAGATAATGATCTATAATGAACACAATAGTGAACTAGTGGGTGTTGGGAGAATATGGGAGAAAACCATCCTAGATGTCATGCATATACATATGATGAGTATCTATCTGAGCATCATAAAGATTTCTCTGAATTTAGAAGATTTATTTATTATGGAGAGTACATTCCTACAGTAAGAGAAGAGAAAAAAAAAAAAGGGTGGAGGAAGCCAAACTAAGTCCTCTTAAAACCAAATTCCCCTGCCAAGTTCATGTTTAACCTCTCTATCCTTTATTCCCTTTCTTGTTCCATCCCTGTTCCCTTCAGGATTGAGGAATATCAAAGAAAGGAGTGGGGAGGGCTGAAACCAAGCAAGACCCTATGGAACCCCACCAACTACAAAAGTGACTCTGTGTCTTAGTTTCTAGTTTCCTTGTTTTTAGAAAAAGGCTTTAGTCTCCCAGGCCTTCCTTGAGTTCCAAAAAAGCAGACTCAAGCAGTTACTAATTAGAGAAGTGATGTAATGTAGAAATAAAGAAAAAGCAGTTAAGCAAGATAGCTTGAACAATAATTCAGTGACAAAATAGAGTCTCAGTTCCTCCTTAAGGGATATACATAATAATCTGACACATTCTTTGAGTTGTTCCACAGACACTAGGACCCATACCCAGGTGGAGGATGGTGACCACAAGCTGATCACAAGCACATAGACCCCAGACGGGTTGGAACCAGAAGGTTGATGATTTAAGATCCCAAAATGTTACCCTGTAACCTCACCACCAACCAATCAGAAGAAAGTCTATGAGCTGCAACCACCTTCACTCCAAATGTTGACTTTAAAAACCCTCCTCTGAAAGCCATCAGGGAGTCTGGGTCTTTTGAGCATCAGCTGCCCATTCCTCTTGCTTGGTGCCCTGAAAATGAAAGTTGTGTTTTCCTTCACCACAGTGGTGTCAGTAGACTGGCTTTACTGTACAACAGATGAGTGGATGCAAGTTCAGTTTAGTAACAAGTAATTTCGAGAAGTTCCCATAGTGTTATTTTACTACAATGTGTGGAATATAATGCTGAAAACCTCTATCTCCATCCAAAGTTTTTGATACAGTCTCAATTTCTTTTTATTTTTTTTAAGGAAATGCAAATCCAGTTTCTAATGATAACCAGTGGAGAAATCTGATTTGCTTTTGAGGAACTATTTTTCCAATCAAGTTGGCTGGCATTCATCTACACACTAATGAAACATAGAAGTTTAGTTCTCAACATTTTAACTACCCCATGTTGACATTTGAAACCACTTTAAAGGAAGGAAAAGAGTATCATATTTGAATGCGAAGACAATGGGAAGAGGTGTGAAAAGGCTAAGACCTCAGAGTCTCTTTTCTTAAGAAATTTAGCATTATTTTTAACATTCACTTCTTAAAGAATGAATGGCAGAAGACTGTTGTGAAATGAAATTTGTACATCAGTTACCATCAAGAGCTTTGATGCCTTTCTAAATAAACCGAATTTGGATGAGATAAGAAGTGAAAGAAACAAAATACCTGTTATTACAACTGAATTACTCCACACTTCCCAAATTTCCGCCAAAGTCAGAAAGCCGGGAAACATTACCAGGAAATCAGATGACTATATTTGCCAGGTAGGGCTGATTAAATGCTCTCCCTGAAGAATGACTGATATGGAGAGAAAGCTAACATTTTGAGGCAAGTAACATAAATAACACATTTATTCAAGTAACACTCTTTATTAAAGACTCTATTTGGTTTGTCTGCACCAGTGCACACGTGTGGATGCGCTCATGCATGGAACCCTGAAAGCCAAAGCACACAACAGTCCACCGCACAGCCAAGGCATACAGGGTCGTTCTAGAAGGCAGATTAATGCAGGAGGAGCAGTCCCAGCCATTGTTTCTCTCAATCCAGCTGCTACTTCCCTTTCCAAACTTAAACACAAAACTCACGTAATGGCTGTTGAATTCCCTTTTAAATGACAATATAGACACCTCAATCTCAGCTGAATCTAATTTTATGCTCATTTCACTTCGCTGCAGCAATCCTTTTTTTTTTTTTTCCCAAAGCTGCCTTTTTCTTGAACAATCACCAACCTGGCAGATTCTGACTAGCTTGTCAGAAAGAAAAACGAATTTATGTTTCATGTGAAATTAATATAATCAGCAGAACATTTATAAGAAGACCAAGCCAGACTAGTTTACAAATTAACAATATCTGAAGGAGAGAAATTTTAATCTCATTATAATATGACCTGCTGAAGCCTAGGATACAATTGTTTAATCCTTTTCATTGACCCATTGAGTTTAAAGTTTACCATGTCTTAGGGTTTTCAGGGAAAATAAGGAAGCTGAAAATCACCTTATTTCAATAACATAGGAAGAAGGAGGTAAACCAATAATAGCCTTTAATACTATGATGAAAATAGCCTTCATAAAACAAGGATCAACAACATTTCAGTCTAATTTACCTCTGCATAAAATGCAAACTAGAATTCAATGTGCAATAAAATATTGGAATCTTTTCTGCCAGCATAATCTTAACTAATCATTTCTTATGTTCTTTCTGTAGTTACAGAAGGTCGTCTGCATGAAATTTGACTGAATAAGGCTCCTCCAACAATTGAAACTATGCTACCATGGTTTTCCTCTCTTTCGGATGCAAATAATCTTTTTTCATTAATGTTCTCACACATTTCTAGACTGGTCCCAAACAGGATCACCCTCTCTACTCTCTTTAGAATGTCACCAACCCAAAACAGTTTTCTTCTTAACAATCCCCTTCTTCGTAATACAAAAACACATTCCTCAGGGGCACTGTAATTATCCAAAATGAGCTTTAGTACTGCAAATTGCTTCAGCACCCCTATGATTTATCTGTAGTAAACACACTTTATAATATTTATATCCTCATTAAAACTGCCACTAATAATGAATTGACAGTCCAGAAACATTTATACACCACAACGTGGACAAATACCAGATGCCCCTATAATAGTTACAGTCCTTGCTCTTCCTACCATTGTTACTTCCAACCAAACCCTGGCATTTTGCCGTGTTTATGAAAATACCTTTGAAAATGGTTCAGCACGATGCACTTCACATTTGCAACCGTCTTGTTTAAAAAGATGGCATTTGACTGTACTTATGAGGTCTGGGTTATTGCATTTTCACATCATGCATCATTACTCTGAGTAGGTGTCTTATCAGCAGTTCCAGTTGCTGTGGGGAAGATTGGAATTAAGCACTGGAAGCTTTTTATTTATTTTACATGCTTTATTCCTACAAGATTTTCTGCATATAAGCTTCTTTGTTCGGCTGAGGGTTGGATTCATTGCCAAGGCATTGTAAAATTTACATCGTGCTTTTTCTCCTGTATTCTTTCCAAAATTTGATTGAAAACAAAGTATAGTTTTTAATTAAAGCTCTGACCGACAAGAGACATTTTTTTCCCCTAAGCATTGGCATTTCTGATCAGTGGTGAGGTTTTATAAAAGCCTAGTAGAAGATGCTCACTACTTAACTGCCATCAGCCTTCGAGCAGTTTACATGTCAGCTAAAACCTGTGGTATTCCTGACAATATTCATTTAAAGATAATCATCATTAAAGTTGATCTAACTATGATCAACAACCAGGACAGGAAGAAATCAGAAGTAAATTTACCTTTTCCTTTTAATACCATGTAACTCAGAGTGATTTTCCTGCTGATTTTAACAGAGGGAACCTAAAAGAAATGCTTCAGTTATTTTTTTCAGGCAATTTCAGGATAGACTTTTGATTACCATTTTATTACTTATTTCAAACTATGATGGCCTATTTTATCTTGAAGTGGAGTCCAAAAGTCATCTCTTTTTTTGCCTCTCAATTGTCTTAATGGCCTAAATGTTCTCAGTAAGGCCAAGAGCCTGGTCATCTGAACACAGGTTTAAGAAACCCAATAATCATAGTAAAAATTGTTATCTGATTTGAAGCTAACCTAGTCAAGAAAGAATGAGGTCAAAATGTACAGATGGCCAACAGGCACATGAAAAGATGCTCGACATCACTAATTGTTGGAGAATTGCAAATCAAAACTACAGTGATGTAAAATGATTATAAATCAATAAAAAATGTTAAAAAAAACTGCAATGAAATATCACCTCATACCAATCAGAATGGTCATCATTAAAAAGTCTTCAAATGATAAATGCTGTGGAGTGTGGAGGAAAAGGAACCATCCTACACTGTTGGTGGGAATATAAATTGGTGCAGCCATTATGGAGGACAGTGTGTAGGTTCCTTAAAAAACTAGAAATAAACTTAACCATATGATCCAGCAATCCCACTCCTGGGCATGTATCTGGAGAAAAATATAATTCAATAAGACACATGGGCTAGTGTCCATAGCAGCACTATTTACATTAGCCAAGAAATGGAAACAATCCAAATGTTCACTGACAGATGACTGGATAAAGTTGTGGTATATTTATATAATGGAATACTACTCAGCCATAAAAAAGAATAAAATAATGTCATTTGCAGCAACATGGGTGGACCTGGAGATCGTCATTCTTAGTGAAGCAAGCCAGAAAGAGAAAAAAGAATGCCATATGATATCGCTTATATGTGGAATCTTAAAAAAAAAAAGACACAAACGAACTTATCTACAAAACAGAAACAAATTCACAGACACAGAGAGCAACCTTATGGTTACCAGTGGTTAAAGAGGGTAGGAAGGGGTAAGTTGGGAATTCAAAAATTGCACTTATTGGAGAGTAATGGAAATGTTGATTGTGGTGGTGGTTTCTTTGGTGTATATGTCTATCAAAATTCATCAACGTGTGCATCTGAAATATGTGTGGCTTACTCATAGGAACCATACCACAACAAAGGTGTTAAAAATTTTAAAAATTAAAAGTAATAATAAAAAATAAAAATAACTTTTAAAAAACAAAAGAAGGAAGTCCATTTTTCCCATTTGTAAAATGAAATTTGTAAACACTCTTCTAATACAAGAAAAGCCTTTACAATTCTTTTTGAAACTCTCAGGTCTTTGACTTTTATGGTACCATGACTTTCTCCTCCCTGCCTGGGCTGTCTGCCTCTTGCACCCAAAATTTAGATATTAAAATATCTCAGGACTCAGTCCTAGCTGTTTTTATTCTCTGGTCATACTTTTCCCTGAGGTGATACCCATTTTCAGAGGTTTAAAAACACTTAATTCTGATGACATCTACATTTTTACAGTCAGCACAGGGCTTCACCGATATCTAGATGCCTATATTCAAATGCTCACTTGACACCTTAAACATCTCACAGACATTTCAAGCTTGATCTGTCTAAAAAGAGAATATTAAATTTCCCCAAATTTCTCAATTACTATACATTTTCTCTATAATACATCTCAATAAATAAATGCCACCATATTTTACCCCACTGTCTCAAGCAAAAAAAAAAATTAATAAGATGCATCAACATCAGTAAATTCTGTGCAGGCTAGCTCCAAAGTACACTTAAAATTAGTCCAATTATTTCTACTGCCACCAACCTATTCAAAGACACCACTGCTCTTATCATAACTTTTATGTCTGTCATCCACCAATTCCTATTCTGAAAATAACAAAAATGATCTTTTAAAAAATATAGTGAACTTTACAT
This sequence comes from Vicugna pacos, assembly GCF_048564905.1. Lineage (NCBI taxonomy): Eukaryota > Metazoa > Chordata > Mammalia > Artiodactyla > Camelidae > Vicugna > Vicugna pacos. The sequence continues at coordinate 26,445,753 of NC_133000.1, forward strand.
AAGCCTCCTATTTCAATCTGCCAACTGATTCCAAAATAGTCAAACTCATTGCCAAGACCTAGGAAGCCCTTCAGGATCTGACCCCTGCCTATCTTATCAAACTTCACTTTCTTCTTTGCTAACTACATTTCAACCACACTAGCTTTCTTTCTCTTCCAGAAAAAAACATCTAACACATAGCCTAAAGCTAAGCTCTATCCTCTATCTGGAATATTTTATCTTCTACTCTTAGCCAGTCTAGCTCTTCCAAGCTCCTCAACCCAAGCTCAGTCAACTCCTCTGAGTTACATTTCCTAACTACTCAGTACAAAGTAGATCCAAACGTCCCTCCCACTTTATTTTTCCTCACAGTTTACTTTATCCTTCATAGCTATTATGACAATTATGTTGCTTATATTTTTATTGTCTTAACTTTTCATTTATTACTTTAAAATTTGTTGATTTTATTGTTTATTGCTCTATTCCTAACTCCTGACATGACACCCAAAACATAGCTATTTAATAATCCTTTACAACTTTTATGTTTTGTTTTAGATTGATTCCTGAAGTATGAAGTTATTGGTGACTTCTGATGGTTATTAAGTTCTGACTATTATTTCAGTAAAAGGAGTATCTAAAGGAAAGCAAATAAGGAGTTTCCAATAGGTAGAACAAAATCTATGTCCAAAAAAAAGTTGAAATGCAAAAAGAAGTAAAGAGCAAATAAAGCAGTAAAATTATAGGTATCACTAGATAAATATTGACTGTATAAAACAATAAATTTAACATTCAAAAAGATAAAGAATTGGAATACATAATAAATATACTAGTTACTACATTAAAAGTAAAGAAACCTAATAATAATTAAAGAATCATTAAGAAACCCTAACAATTTAAAATATGTATACAATCAATAACATGACCTCAAAATATATAAATTTATAAACCAACAGGACCACAAGGAGAAAGAGCTAAACATACAGTCAGCTGGAGATAGTACCTATAAACTCAAGAAAGATAAAGAGAAAAAAGTTGATTCAATGGAAATCAGAGCACCTTACAGTGTTCTTAAATTCTTTTAAGAAAAGTATAATGACTATAAAAATTGAATAGTATTTCATGCCATAAAACAATTACTAGTAAATATGAAAGGTAATCATAAGTTATATGTTCTTTGACAACTATCAATAATTTAAAATACAGTTAGGAAATCCCTATGTGTTTAGACATTATAAAAACATATGTCAAATAAGGAAATTAAGAGGAATAAGGAAATATACTGAACTTACTGAAAATGAGAATATAGCATATCAAAGTTTGAAAAGTGCAACATGTGAAAAGAAATGTATAGCATATATTTAAAAAAAGAATAAATAATGACTTTAATGATTTAAGCATCCATCTTGAGAAATTATAGAAAGAACAGAAAAAAAGACAGAAATGAAATACTAAGAAAAAGAGCCAACACTGATGATGATAAAATAAGAGTTTCAATATAATATAATAAAGAAGACAAAGCCAAATTTTAAAAAATTTAAATATACATATGAGAAGATTGATCAAGAAAGCATTAAAGAAAGGATAATTAACTCATGTCAGGAATAAAATAGGGGAAAGTGCGTAAGTAATATACAACATATATTAAAAAGATAGAATGTATTACAAACAACTTTATTCCAGTAAATTTGGAATTTAGAAGAAACTTCTGAGAGAAATACAATTTACAAGTTTTCCAAGAGAAATAATAAAAAAAATTGAGGTAAAAATAAAGAAAGTGACTCAGTAACATAAAATTTTCTTCAGAGCAAACTCCAAGCCCACGTGACTTTACCAACAAATTCAAGGAGAAATTCATCCCAATCTTCCGCTCTTCCAGAGAACAGAAAAATTAGATAACCTCTAATTAATTGTACCAGACTGATAGCTCCTTGATACCAAGACCCACAAAGGAAAACATAGGAGAAAAATATAGTCCAACCTCATTTTGACTTTAGATGCAAAAATCTTTAAAAGTTATTGGCAAATTTAAATGAGCAATTAGTTAAAAAGGATAATTCACCACAATCAAGTTGGTTATACCAGAAATGCATGGTTAGACTAGCATTAGAAAAGCAATGTAACTGGCCATATTAACAGATGAAAGAAAAAAAAACTAAAAAACAAAAAAGCATGATAGAGAGAAGAAAATAACTATATCTTTGTATCCCAAAATGCAGTTAAGTGTGATGATATTAATTATCACACAGTATATTTGCTTTTAATAACCTTCTTTTAATTATTGCAAATAATCATAGCTTTTTATTATAATAATATTAGATTTCCATTTCTAATATGTTAATTTAAGTTAAAAAAAGTGATTGATTTTTAAAAATGTAGTAAGTTGAAGGGAGATAATAGTACCAGTATAACAAAGATAGTGTACCTGGTGGTAAATTCTGAACAAGGAAAAGAGGAAGAGGAAAAGAATTTCAGGTAGATGAGAAAACATGTGAAAGTCTTAAGAAAGTGCTTTGCACATAGGGGAGCTGAGAGGAGGAAGGACAAAGGATAAGTGTTGGCAAAGGACATCAACCGGGGAGAATAGAAATAAAAAGAGAAGAATGTTTTGAGAAATTCCAGTATTGGAGAGGTGGAGGAGCAAATGACAAGAAACTAAGAAGAAATTAACCAGAGTCATATTGCATCATTGCAGCTGAGGGAAAAAGTGTTTTCAGGAAGAAGAAATGGGTCAGCTGTGCTCAACGGTGCTGACAAGACAAAATGAGAACCAAAAAATACCAGTTGATTCAACAACATTCATGTCCTGAGCAAGAAAAATGATCACATCTAAAGTCTCTGAAACATCTTTGAGCTTCAGAATGAAAAACTAGGCAAACAGTTGTTTTAGGCAGCCAGTAGACCTTAATCTCTCTCCAATGTTATGCCTCAATTCTTCAGAAAGACATCATCTTAAAATTTTATTCACTGAAAATTGATTGCATAAAAGGATCATAATTTCTTACATATATATTACTAATTATTCATGTTTTCCTTTGACAGCAAAGTAACATGCCTTTACTAAGATGTTTGATTGTGGACAAGTTATTTATCTATATGAAGTTAGGTTCCTCTCTGCCAAATAGGGGAAATTATACCCATAGTACATAATTTTTGCTAAGTTTAGGGAGGATGTACAACCAATGACTGACATAAAGCAGGTGTTGCTAGATAGCTTGGATTCACATTCTGTTCCAGAAGGACTGCCTTCTCTCACAGCTGCGTCCCGGGCCCCTTTACTAAACCATCAGGAGAAACTGAGTCTAAAGATTTACCCTTCAACACCACACAGTTACCTAAGGGCTTACACAATCAATTCCACATAGGATCAGTGTTTGACTACAAAGCAGTCTGTTGCATGTCATAAAGTTCCAAAAATAGTTAATGCTCGACGCTTGTAAGCCACCCTCTCCCACAAATACACCAAGACCCACATCTACAGACCCACTCAGCCAACCAGAGCACCTGCGGAACTCCAACAGATCATCGCCCTCTTCAAAAGATAAAGACGCCAAAAATCTGGTAGGAGAAAAGGAAAAAAGAAAGAACAAAAGGCAAAGCAGGGGAGGGAGCGGCAAAGGAGGACTGGCGCTTGCTCGCTGGGTCTCCCCTCTCCAACTGAGAGGCCAGCGGGACGGAGGGGGAGCCTCCGAGGCTCGGATCTGTACAGAGCAGCCCTTGTCTGACAGAACTAAGTTAAACGGGCACAGAGCGTCCCCCCGACACCCAACCTGAGACACGGGCCGGCAGCAGCGGGCAGGGCCAGGCTGCATAATCTGGGCGGAGGACGGGGGCGGCTGCACGGAGGAAACTCCGGGGGACTGCAAGGGGCTGGGCGCCGGGGCTGTGGGTGTACAGGACAGAACAACCTGGGCCCTACATAAAACAGCAAGGTTGATGTGCTCTCGGGGGAAGGGTGCATACCCCCATCTCTGAAAACACGCGGAAACTTTTCAGAGGAAGAGGGGCGGGGCCCAGGCAGAGCCGCCATATTCTCCGGCGCTTAACACCCAGGCGGGGGCAGAGACGAAACCTGCGTCCGCACCGAAGGGCTTAGCAGCCTCAAGGGCCAGACTGAGACGGGCCTACAGCCCTGGGCAGACAGGACCCTTCCATTCTGGTACCCCAGAGAACTTGCTCCACAAAGACAAACAAGCAGCTGGGTCTTGGCTCGGAGCAGGGACGAAGATGCCCCTGGGTCTTCCTCGAGCCCACACACGGAGCGCGACCAGGGCGGAGTGCGACCCGGGCGGAGCGCCGACCGGGGCGGAGCGCCAGCGCAGAGCGCGCAGCCGCACAGAGCAGTGGAGCTACCGGCGGCGCAGGCAGGGGGAGAGCGGCCCCCCGCCTGTCGGGCAGGAACACAACCCCTGACCGAGGTGCTGGGAAGGGGCACGACCCGCCCTCCTGCCTGGCCAGTCTGCAACATCTGTCTGCTGCATCCAGAGGGGCAGTGACCCGCCCGCCCGCAGCAGAGGAGAGCTGCATCTGACCCCGTGTTAGGAGGAGGCGCGATCTGCTTGCCGACAGGTGCTGGGAGCAGCACAGAAGAGGGCGCCAACGGAGGGCCTATGAAAACAAGCTGAGCTTCCAAAACAGGACGAAGACAGAAGGACTTCACATTAAAAGCACACAGACTCCAGGAGAACACCGACAACCCCCTTTTTTTTTTTTTTTTTTTTGGTTTTTGTTTTGCTTTGTTTTGTTTTTTTGTTTTCTGTTTTTGTTTCGTTTTGTTTTAATCGGTTTTTACCTGTTCTATTTTCAATTACTCTTTTAATTTTTACTTCTTAATTCATTTCTATTTCTCTTGGGTTTTGATGTCCTGTTATTGATTAGACACAGGCTTCAAACACATATATTCATCTCCCCACCCCCCCTTTTTTTTTTTAAGGTTTTAAAAGGACTTCTCCACCCGATTAATACTCTGCTACAACTCGTTCTTCTATTATTCATTATACATTGTTTTCAAACCCTCTTTCTCCCTTCTTTTAAAAATCTTTCTCTCTCTCTTATTCTTTTCTCTTTTTTTCTTTTTTTTTCCTAAGTTCTATTCCTAAATAGGCATTAGATAGATAAAATCCTTAAGATCCAAAATAGACAACTGATACTTCATAAACCACAGTGCCAGAGAGGTATGAGCAAGATGAAGAAGCAGAGAAACCTTTCCCAATTAAAAGAACAAGAGGAATCCCCTGAAAGAAAGCTCAATGAAATAGACATCGATAGCCTACTAGATCAAGATTTCAAAAAAGGAGTGATCAAATTGCTGAAGGAATTAAAAGAGATAATGCTTAGAGAAATAAAATATGTCAAAAATGAAACTGAAGCTATAAAGAAGAGCCAAGCAAAATGGGAAAACTCAATGACAGAGATGAGGAATGATCTAACAGCTGTGCAAAGCCGACTAGTTAATGCAGAGGAACGAATTACTGATCTAGAAGACAGGGCAACAGAAAGCACCCATTCAGAAGAACTACAAGATAAGCAAATAAAAAATAATGATAATAGCATAAGGGACCTATGGGATAATATAAAGCGTCCCAATCTTCGCATAATAGGGGTCCCAGAAGGGGAAGAAGGATCAAAGGGGATTGAAAAGGTTTTTGAAGAAATCATGACTGAAAACTTCCCAAACTTAAAGAAGGAATCAGATATCCAAGTACAGGAAGCTCAGAGGGTCCCAAACAGGAAGAACCCAAATAGACCCACACCAAGACATATCATAATCAAGATGGCCAGAGTCAAGGATAAAGAAATGATTCTAAAGGCAGCAAGAGAAAAGCAAAGAGTGAACTACAAGGGAACCCCCATAAGGCTCAAGCTGATTTCTCTACACAAACACTACAGGCCAGAAGGGAGTGGCAAGATATATTCAAAGCCCTGAATGAAAAAAAGATGCAGCCTAGGATACTTTATCCAGCAAGGCTATCCTTTAGGATAGAAGGAGAAATAAAGAGTTTCACAGACAAAAAAAAGCCGCAGGAGTTTAGCAACACTAAACCCATGCTAAAAGAAATATTGAAAGGGCTATTCTAAATAGAAAAGCAGCAGGATGCTACAGAAATGAGAAACGTACAACTGGAAAGGTGATAACTCATGAATTACAAATAAAGAAAACACGAAATTATAAAAGAAGACATACAAATCACTGAGAGTGGGAGAGGGAGGCAGGGAAATATAGAATTTTTTTTCTTTCTTTTTTAAAATTTTTTTAACAGTAGGATGGGTTTGAGATCATGTTATTATCAATTTATTAAAAACGGGTATAGGTTAATAGATTTACAAAAAAGGGTAACCACAAGTCAAAAATTTACAAGGGAGTCACAAAAATTAAATAAAATCCATGATAATACAAAGGACAATTACCAAACCACAAAAGGGAGAAGAAAGGAATAAAGAGGATATACCAATTCAACTGCAAAGAGAAGTTCAAAATGGCAATAAACACACATCTATCATTAATTACTGTAAATGTCAATGGACTAAATGCTCCAGTCAAAAGACATAGAGTGGCAGAGTGGATAATAAAGCAAGAACCTTCAATATGCTGCATACAAGAGACCCACTTTAGGGAGAAGGACACATATAGATTGAGAGTGAAAGGATGGAAAAGGATATTCCATGCAAATGGAAAAGCCAAAAAAGCAGGTGTTGCAGTACTGATTTCAGACAAAATAGACTTTAAAACAAAGGCCATAAAGAAAGATAAAGAAGGACATTTTATAATGATTAAAGGAGTGATACAAGATGAAGATATTAGACTCGTTAATATACATGCACCCAATATAGGAGCACCTAAGTACATACAAGAATTACTAACAGAGATAAAGGGGGATATTGATGGGAATACAATCATAGTTGGAGATTTTAACACTGCATTAACATCACTAGACAGATCTTCCAGACAGAAAATAAACAAGGCAACAGAGAAATTAAATACTACAATAGAAAAACTAGATTTGGTGGATATTTTCAGAGCTTTACACCCCCCAAAAATAGAATATACATTCTTTTCAAATGCACGTGGAACATTTTCCAGGATCGATCATGTACTTTGACACAAAAGAAACCTCAACAAATTTAAGAAGATAGAAATTATCTCAAGCATCTTTACTGACCACAATGCCATGAAACTGGAAATCAACAACAGAGAAACAAAGGAGAAAAAAAGAAAAGCATGGACATTAAACAATATGTTATTGAAAAAACAATGGATCAATGAGGAAATCAAAGCTGAAATTAAAAAATACCTTGAGACAAATGATAATGAAAGCACAACCACTCAAAACCTATGGGACACAGCAAAGGCAGTGCTAAGAGGGAAGTTTATAGCGATACAGGCCTTTCTCAAAATAGAAGAACAATCTCAAATAAACAAGTTAACCCACCACCTAAATCAATTAGAAAAAGAAGAACAAAAAGCCCCAAAAAGCAGCAGAAGGAAGGAAATAATAAAGATCAGAGAGGAATTAAATACAATAGAGATTAACAAGATCATAGAAAAAATCAACCAAACCAAAAGTTGGTTTTTTGAAAAAGTAAATAAAATCGACAAACCTCTGGCCAAACTCACAAAGAAGAAAAAAGAGAGAGCACAAATTAGCAAAATAAGAAAGGAAAATGGAGAAACTACAACAAACAAAATAGAAATACAGAATATCATACGAGAATATTATGAAAAACTATATGGAACCAAACTGGATAACCTAGAGGAGATGGACAAGTTTCTGGAAACATACTGTCCACCAAAACTGAATCAAGAAGAAACTGAACACTTGAACAATCCGATCACTAGAAAGGAAATAGAAATAACAATTAAAAACCTCCCTACAAATAAAAGTCCAGGACCGGACGGCTTCACCGGGGAATTCTACCAAACATACAAAGAAGAACTCATACCAGTCCTTCTCAGACTCTTCCAGACGATTGAAAAGGAGGGAATACTCCCAAACTCTTTCTATGAAGCCACCATCACCCTGATACCAAAACCAGGCAAAGACACTACATAAAAAGAGAATTATAGGCCAATATCACTGATGAACATAGACGCCAAAATCCTCACCAAAATTTTAGCAAATAGAATCCAACAACACATAAAAAAGATTATACATCATGACCAAGTGGGGTTCATCCCAGGGACACAAGGCTGGTTCAACATACGCAAATCAATCAATGTAATACATCACATCAACAAGAGAAAGGACAAAAACCACATGATCATCTCAATCGATGCAGAAAAAGCATTTGATAAAATTCAACACCCATTTATGATAAAAACTCTCGCCAAAGTGGGTGTAGAGGGAACATATCTCAACATAATAAAAGCTATATATGACAAACCTATAGCCAGCATAGTTCTCAACGGTGAAAAACTCAAAAGCTTCCCACTAAAATCTGGGACAAGACAAGGATGCCCACTATCACCACTCCTATTCAATATAGTCCTGGAAGTCCTAGCCACAGCAATCAGGCAAGAGAAAGAAATAAAAGGGATCCAAATTGGAAAAGAAGAGGTAAAAGTGTCATTATATGCTGATGACATGTTACTATATATAGAAAACCCTAAAAGGTCCACAAAAAAGCTACTAGAGCTGATCGAAGAATTCAGCAAGGTAGCAGGTTACAAAATTAATGTTCAAAAATCAGTTGCCTTTCTTTACACTAACGATAAATCAACAGAAAAAGAAAGTAAAGAAACAATCCCCTTTAAAATAGCACCTAAAGTAATAAAATATCTGGGAATAAATCTAACCAAGGTGAAAGAATTATACACAGAAAACTATAAACCATTGATGAAGGAAATTAAAGAAGACTTTAAAAAATGGAAAGGTATCCCATGCCCCTGGATTGGAAGAATCAATATTGTTAAAATGGTCACACTGCCCAAGGCAATCTACAGATTTAATGCAATCCCTATCCAATTACCCAGGACATATTTCACAGAACTAGAACAAATCATAATAAAATTTATATGGAACCATCAAAGACCTAGAATTGCTAAAGCATTACTGAAGAGAAAGAATGAGGCTGGAGGAATAACTCTCCCAGACTTCAGACAATACTATAGAGCTACAGTCATCAAGACAGCATGGTATTGGTACCAAAACAGACATATAGACCAATGGAACAGAATAAAGAGCCCAGAAATGAACCCACAAACTTTTGGTCAACTCATCTTCGACTAAGGAGGCAAGAATATACAATGGAATAAAGACAGTCTCTTCAGTAAATGGTGTTGGGAAAACTGGACAGCAGCATGTAAAACAATGAAGCTAGAACACACCCTTACACCATATACAAAAATCAACTCAAAATGGATTAAAGACTTAAACATAAGACAAGATACAATAAACCTCCTAGAGGAAAACATAGGCAAAACCTTATCTGACATACATTTCAAAAATTTTCTCCTAGAAGAAATAAAAGCAAGAATAAACAAATGGGACCTAATGAAACTTACAAGCTTCTGCAGAGCAAAGGAAACCAGAGATAAAACAAGAAGAAAACCTACGGAATGGGAGAAAATTTTTGCAAGTGAAACCGACAAAGGCTTGATCTCCAAAATATATAAGCAGCTCATACGACTCAATAAGAAAAAAATAAACAACCCAATCCAAAAATGGGCAGAAGACCTAAACAAGCATTCTCCAAGGAAGACATACAAATGATCAAAAAACACATGAAAAAATGTTCAATATCACTAATTATCAGAGAAATGCAAATCAAAACTACAATGAGGTATCACCTCACACCAGTCAGAATGGCCGTCATTCAAAAAACCAAAAATGACAAATGCTGGAGAAGCTGTGGAGAAAGGGGAACCCTCCTACACTGCTGGTGGGAATGCAGTTTGGTGCAGCCACTATGGAAAACAGTGTGGAGATTCCTCAAAAGACTAGGAATAGACTTACCATATGACCCAGGAATCCCACTCCTGGGCTTGTACCCAGAAGGAAATCTACTTCAGGATGACACCTGCACCCCAATGTTCATAGCAGCACTATTTACAATAGCCAAAACATGGAAACAACCTAAATGTCCATCAACAGGTGACTGGATAAAGAAGAGGTGGTATATTTATACAATGGAATACTACTCAGCCATAAAAACCGACAACATAATGCCATTTGCAGCAACATGGATGCTCCTAGAGAATGTCATTCTAAGTGAAATAAGCCAGAAAGAGAAAGAAAAATACCATATGAGATCTCTCATATGTGGAATCTAAAAAACAAAAACAAACAAACAAACAGAAACAAAGCATAAATACAGGACAGAAATGGACTCATGGACAGAGAATACAGACTTGTGGTTACCGGGGGGGGTGGGGTAGAGGGTGGGAAGGGATAGAATGGGATTTCAAAATTGTAGAACAGAGAAACAAGACTACACTGTATAGCACAGGGAAATATACACAAAATGTTATGATAAATCACAGAGAAAAAAAATAAACTGTCTGTGCAAAAAAAACCCAAAAAAAAATAGTTAATGCTCAATAAAATACTTCTTTTAAAAAGTAGCCAAGTAGCTAACTTCTCCAAAAAGCAGATCCCTTAAAACAAACTGCAATTCCATGGAACTCGTGCAATTCTATTTCCTGAGATTAACATTCAACAGATGCTTGATATGCCATAAACACTGTTCAGAATATTACAGTTATTTTAGCTTATTCTTTTTAGAATAAATCACATTCACAGAAGCACATTTATAGAAGGCTGGTGAAGACAATGCTATGTGTAATAAATAGAATTGTTTTTGCTCTTGACAGTGAACACTTATTAAACACCCACTAGGTACTAGAGCTAATGGAAATGAATATGAATTAACACATTTCTTCCCTAAAAAGACATTTTTCAGCAACTTGATCTTTTTTGAGTATTTGGGGTAGGCAAAGAAAACTATTGAATTAGAGCTCAATCAGGTATCAAATGTAATTTTTGCAACAGCAGACATTTTTAGATTATATGAACACACACACCCTTCAAACATTACCCACTCACCCACTCCCCTACCCACCCCCACATACACACAAAATAAAAGCATCTGAAACAGGCAATCTTCTATTATTCTAAATGTTCCCTGGTGGAGACCTGGCATGCCAGCCTAAAGTAAATTATTATAGGCTAGAGATTAACTCCTAAAAATAGGGAGCCATAATGGAAACATTTGGAGGCTAAAGAGTGGGCAAAACTACTATCCCAATAATGGCCCAGCAATGAGACACATTTGTCCAGATCACCATGTCATGGTAGGGTGGTGGCATGTGGCAGCCATCTCTGACTGACACCAACCTAGACTTCTGGTTTGATTTTTTTTTCTTTTATTGTAGGCTTTATTTTTTTTTTTTAACAGGGCTCTTTTTTGTTTCTTTCTTTTCCCTTTGGCAAATTTCTCCATTTCCTTTGAGAGACTGTTCCTTTGAGGCTGCGCCAACGAAAATTGTGGCAGCATTTGTAGAAGTAGAACCTACAAGTAAAAATTGCTAAAGTGATCTGAAATGAAAATGCCAGAACTGTGATCCTTGGCACTTTTGCAGAGTCTTTGAGTGCATATTTTCTACTGCAACCTACTAGATTCCACTCATCTTCCAGAGCCTAATGCTATTTTCTTTGAGCTCATGCTGAGGCTATAACTCATTGCCATTGAAATTTGTTATAAATCAGCTGTTTTCTATCTTGTAATTAGATGAGTTAGCAGAATTTGTTTGTGTATCAATTAGACTTGCTTAAGACTTTAAGTAAATCATTTTGTATATAGTGCAATATTGTTAAAAGAAATTAGTGGGGGAAAAAAGTAGCCTATTTAGCCTACAGACTTCATATAGGCACAAATGGACAACTGCAAAATTCATCTGAAATCACAAAGTAAAGGGAAGAAATTTAGTGATCCAAAATGGACCTCTATTTTAAATTCAAGTATAATTTTTACACAATAAAATACATAGACATTAAATGTTGCAGTTTTGACAAATAGATACACTCACTCTTGTAACCCACAAGTCTATTATAAAAAGAAATGTTTCTATTATCCCAGAAAGTTTGTTCCTACATACCCTTTACCACTCAGTCCTCCCAAACTTCTCTCTACTAGAGGCAACCACTGTTCTGATATCTCTTGCCATAGATCAATTTTGCCTGTTCTAAAATTGCACTAAAAATTATGAATAAATGCTTTTGTAATTGAATTCTTTCATTCAGAAGGTTTTCAAAGTAATTTATGTGTTTACATATATCAGTAGTTCTTTCATGTTACTGCTAAGTATTATTTTACTGTATAATTCAAATTATTTAGTTATTCACTTGTTAATGAAAATTTGAGCTATTTCCATTTTGAGGCTATTATAAGTAAAACTGCTATAAACATTCTTATAGAAGTATTTTCGTCAATGTTTGTCTTTTCTTTCTCTTGAATAAATGCCTCGGAGTGGAATTGCTGAGTCATAGGGCAATTACAAATTTAAAAGATATTGCCAAGGGGTTTTCCAAACTATTTGTAACAGTTTTACACACCTGTCTCCAATATATTACAGTTCCAATTGCTATAAATGCTTTTTGATATTCAGACATGTCAGCTTTTAAAAATTTTGTTATTCTAGTAAATACATACTAACATCTTATTGTGGTTTCAATTTTCATAAGCTTAATGACTAATGATGAATATTTTTTCATATGCTATTTGCTTATCTTCCTTTATAAATGCCTATTCCGGTCTTCTGCCCTTTTATTAAAGAGTGCATTTTTAATTGATTTATGAAAAGTTCTTTGCATAGTCTGTCCATTGTTTTACAAATATGTTTTCCTAGTTTTAAACTTTTGATGAGCAGAAATTTTTAATATTTATGAGACAAAAATATCAATTTTTCATTTAAGTTATTGCATTTTTGAGTTTCAATATTCTGTTTTTAAGTTTCTGTTTCTCTGTGGAATTTCCCATCTGTCTGTTCATCATGTTCATTCTTTCCTTTACATTTTTAAGCATATTTAAATTGCTGTTTTACACTATGCCTGCTAATTCCAAAATCTCTATTATCTCTAGTTCTGTCTCTACTACAATTTTTTCCCTCATTATGGATCACACAATTTCTTGTTTCTATGCCTATGTAGTGATGTTTTATTTTAAGCTAAACATGGATACTACATTGTTGAGAGTAAAGGGTTTTTTTGATATTTCTTTTTAAAAAAATAAGCATTATTTGCTGAAAAATTAATTAAACAGTATAACTTTGACTGTTAAGTTAGGTCTGTATTATTTCTTATTCTAAGTCCAGAGTAGCCCTACTCCTAATATACAAACTTTCAAAGATCAACATTGAATGCTTATGATGTTTATAGCAAGGCTCTAGCTAGTCACAACACTTACCTCTCTCAGAAACATATGACCTCCACAGTCTATATTTCCTTTCATAGCTCCCAGCCTTTCCTGTGCCTTCACAGCTTAATATTTGGTGGAAAACTTAATGATTCCTTGACAGATTTCCTTCTTTGCACATGTTCTTTCTCTATAGTCCTCGATTCAACAAATTTCAACCCATTTACTGGTCCTGAACTCCAATTTATGCTTCCTAAATCCAGGAAAACCATCATGTTCTGATTGGCATCCAACTCCCTGCTTTGCAGTCTGGAAACTGCCTCCAAGACAAAGCAATGGTAATTATGGGGTTTATTTTGTGTTTCCTTTCTCTCAGAGATCACAGTCCTGTGTTGCCTCTTGCTGACTATCTATAATAGCTTCATATATTGTGTTCAGTTTGATTACTATTTATAGTGAGCAGGCTAGCCCAGTGCCAGTTACTCTGTCTTGCTACAGAAGTCCCCCAAGATCTGTTATTTATGAAACTTAATATGCATTGTTAACATAAAACATGGATGTTACTCAGTAAAAGGTCAAGACATATATAAGGACTTCAAAGTTTTAAATAAAATCTTGATTTAAAAATCCTTGCTACCATGAGACTAAATTATCTAGTTTCATCAAACCCAGTGCATGACAGATTCCTTCTGCATTATGTCCATCAGCTAAGAAAATTCTGAAACAAAATGTAAGCAACATTTTTTTTAAAAGGCATTAGTAGTTAAGAAGAATCAAATACATTATATATGTATACACTCTTAAGAAAAAAATTATATGAAATGTGATTTTTGGAAATCAGATCTGAAATGAGTGCTACATGATTTTTTATTTTACTTCTTTCCCCCCCTGGACAGAGCATTTCATGTGTGAACACTGATGG